>NW_024424008.1:46456472-46508311 GCF_017311325.1 Ursus maritimus | reverse complement strand
CCCCCCCCCCATTCTGTCCTCCGTGTATTTAGACGAAAGTAAAGTTTTCAATTTGTCGGAATTACCTGAAAAGTTGTAAGGATAAATGAGGTGTGAAAGCACTTTGAAAGTGGAGAATTGCTTTGAAGAAGCCAGAGCCAGTCTAAACAGAACCCTCTGTACTTTATAATCCAAGAAGAAAGAAGACCGTGAGGATGATTAAAACGAAATTCAGAAGGAGGTACAAGAGGAGCGGGCTGCTGGGGTGTGTCCCTGGGTCAAAGGCAGCTGTGGTGCAGAGGGAAATGCAACGCAATTAGAAGATTTGAACCCAACTGTCACTTACACGCGGTGTAATGGGGATGATTCATCAGATGTCTGGGAGTGTGTTTTCTTATCGGCGAAGTGGTGATAAAAATGCTTGTCTCGTAGGGTGTCTGTGAAGAGCAAAGGAGATAAACCACAGGGAAAAGCTTTGTGAATGGAAAGGTGCTATATACAAAGGTAAGGATTACAGTTGTTATTTAGAACAGTATCTTACGTGTTTGACATGTGTGTTTATGAAGTGTATTGTGGCTTTTAATGTCCCCAGGGATGGACCAGGCACCAAAATCTCTATAGTAATTAAGCAAAGACTTGGTTATGACCATTGGTTACTGTTTTAGAAAGTGAACTGATGCCCTTTGAGAAACCATGCCCCTGGCATTCCCCCAAAAGACCTCTTGCTCTTTCTAGGAAGATGGCTTCTTGATTTCTTGAGCCCAGACATGCCCTGGCTTTCCTCCTGCCTCTGTGCTCTTGTCCGTCCAGTTCTTCAGCCTGGAGGTGGGGTAGGGAGGTTCTCCTTCTGTGGTCTGTTACAATCCTGTCCATTCTGCAAGGCTCCCTTTGGTCTTCTGTGAAGACTTGTCTTGAGTTCTCCAGGAGAAATTGCTTCTTTCACAGTTATTCTGCAGAACCTCATTTCCTCTGTTAGTATAACATTTGCACCTATACTTCAGAGTGAATTTGCATGGCTCTCTTCTGCTAGAATTCTGAGTCCAGCCAGGGCGGGGTGCTCGGTGTTATTTCACTTGGCGTCCCCACTGCCCGGCACGAGACAATATGCCTGATACATATTTGCGTTCATCAAATGGCAGTGATTTGGAATGTCTGCAAGGTGCCTGGTCTGGGCAGACGCTAGCCTTCAGTGCCCCGAAGCAAGGACGCCGTAGGCACTCAGAAAACAATTGTTGGCTGATGATTTGATTCTCACCAAAGAGGTTCAGAAAAGGATTCTTAAGTAATCGTAGTTTGTCACAACATGAAACCTACCAAAACGTTTCCTTCCTCTGAGCATTCTGGCTACTCCAGGTCTCTCAATACAAACCATCTTTTAGTTTTTTATGTCTCTGTGTATTTTGTTCCCGATTTCAAAAGTAGCAGATGCCCAACTTGGCAAATTTGGAGCCTATAAAAAAACTTAGAGAAGAAGAAGAAGATGATGATGATGATGATAATAATAATTATATTACAATACTGAGATACTTTGTTCTATTTTTATTGGGTATGAAAATTTTGAGATTAGATTTTAACATATAATTTTATGACATTTTTCACTTAATAGAACATCAGAGGCATTTTCCGTGCCATTAAAAATTCTTAATTTATTTTTAGTGACTATATAATGTTCCATCATATGGATAGACCAGAACTTACTAAACCATTACCTAGTAGTGCTCATTTACATGGGATATAATTTTCTTTTTTTTTTTTTTTTAAGATTTTATTTATTTGACAGAGATAGAGACAGCCAGTGAGAGAGGGAACACAAGCAGGGGTAGTGGGAGAGGAAGAAGCAGGCTCCTAGGGGAAGAGCCTGATGTGGGGCTCGATCCCACAACGCCGGGATCATGCCCTGAGCCGAAGGCAGACGCTTAACCGCTGTGCCACCCAGGCGCTCCTAGATATAATTTTCTTTTATTATAAATGAGGTTTGTTCATGAATCTCTCTATTTAAAAAATCTTTGTGCCTCCCATTTTTCCTTAGGGTATATCAATAGAAGAAAAATCATTTAAGGCACGACCTTTTTTTTAAGCCTCTGGGTACATTTTCCCAAATTTATTTCCAGAAAGACTGAAACAATTATATCTATTTTCATTAATGGGTATCAGAGTGCCCATTTCCTTGTATTCCTTCTGTATTTTATTGCTTCAACTGTTTGGCTTTGCTTTTTCATGGGTGTTTTGGATCAACCTTGCTTTAACACATGATACTTATTTAATGTTAATCATTTGTCTCTAGAAGGGTGTTTTGGTGAAATTATAGATGTCATCTTCTGAATTGAAGATCTAGTGCCACTAATATAATCCTGATGAGTATGACATTAACTCTAAATAATGCAAACCATAAAGTGGGGTGTGAGTATGTCTGAGCTATTGTTGTGGTGGGTATTAGTAGTATTTCCCAAGAAACAAGAGAATTTAGGCAACTGACACATCTAAGATGTCTACCACAGCAATTTAGAAGGAAACGGTCTTCAGTAGACACAGTAATGTAAGGAAGTATATTAGAATTGAAGAATAAATCAAGCACTCATTAAAAATGAAAGAGAAGATTTAGGCCCATTGTGTAACTATATTAACAATGTTTTTGCCTGAAGTGGAGCCTGAAAACTGAAGGTATGTGTGTGTGAGTATACATATATGCTAGTATGTGTATCTGTATCCATTTATTATTATTATTATTACTTGAATTTCTTCTGAAACTTTTATATCATTATTGTCTTCTTTCCCCCAGGTCATAAGGGGAAAAATGCCTTCAGAATAAACATGGACATCTTCATGGAAAAAAATACTGTGAAAGGAAAAAAAAAACCCACTGAATTTATATCATAAAACCCATTGGAAGTGATCAGAACAACCAAGTAGAATCATGGTAAGATCTCGAAGGGATTGAAGATAGTATAGTCTAGCCCTTCTTTTTATAGATGAGAAACTGAGGTCTGTTGAAGTTAAAATAATTCATCTGAAGAGAGATAACAGGGTGATGCCAGAAATGGGACTCAAACCTGGTCTCCTTGTTTCATGGGTAATACATTCTCTACGAAACGTCTCTGTCTCTGAACAAGTAATGCGGTTAGCAGAGGGCATTGCTCAGAACTCCTCTTTATATTTGTTAATTCAAGAACTTCTGTTGGGTGTGTGAAATGGAGTGCCCTTTATGCTATTACTTGTGGAGACGTCACAGAGGAGCCATTTGCATCTGACTAAGGAAACGGCAACACAACATACAGGGTGAGAATCCTCCATGGATCCCCAAGATCCTGATGGTGTACCCCAAGAGACATTTTGTCACCTATAATTCTGTGTTGTCATTTGAGAATAATCAGAGTGAAATCACTCTGAATCATTGATTATATTGTTATATATAATTGTTATATTTAATTGTT
Organism: Ursus maritimus; assembly: GCF_017311325.1. NCBI lineage: Eukaryota > Metazoa > Chordata > Mammalia > Carnivora > Ursidae > Ursus > Ursus maritimus. Next base: position 46,504,901 of record NW_024424008.1, on the reverse strand, counting down.
AGTTATATTTAATATATATTAAATAATAATAACATATATTTAATATATATTTAATTGTTAATATAATTGTTATATTTAATTGTTATATTTAATACAACTAATAACTTACCGACTCTAACTGCATCTAGTGTGAATGTTATGAGTCAGGAAAGGATTTTGGATAAAAGGGTTATGGGTTCACATGAACATTAGGCATTTGTAGGCTTGTCTCCAGGAAAATATCTGGACTGAATGGCCAAAAGGCTGAGACTTGGTTTCCTGGAGTGAAATGAAGAAGAGAATGAAAACAACAGTTCTTATGATTTAGGGTGGAGGGTGGAGGGTATTTAACAAAAAACTCAACATGAGGGCTTTTTTTTTTTTTATAATATATTTTTTAATTATATTATGTTAGTCACCATACAGTACATCCCTGGTTTCTGATGGAAAGTTCGATGATTCATTAGTTGCATGTAACACCCAGTGCACCATGCAATACATGCCCTCCTTACTACCCATCACCAGCCTATCCCATTCCCCCACCCCCCTCCCCTCTGAAGCCCTCAGTTTGTTTCTCAGAGTCCGTAGTCTCTCATGCGGGCTTTTTGAGGTGCTTTTTGTTTGTTTTTGTTTTTGCTTCAATAATCAACATTGATCAATTTCAACCGATTCTTGTTCAGTTTTGGTTACAAATATCTGTGTCAAAATGTTCCTTGGTAAAGTTAAGTAGACAAAAGCAGACATGCCATATTTCTAGCCCATTTCTGTCCCTTGTCCCCATTCTTGGCTCTCTGATCCACTCCTCTGGCTTATCTGAAAAAGTATGTATCTCAAGTCTTCCTGATGGAGACCTGACCTCTGTTGATTTTCCATCTGAAGGGAAGAAGAGCAAAAAGGCCCCAAAAAACCAATAGTTTCCTTTTGTATAACTAGTCCAATTTAATTCCTGAGTGCCACCCTCGCTTCCATCTTCATTTTTTGGCTAACCAGTCAGAAGGCCACGTCCTCCTTGGCTGGCCTCTTTAACCAGACACTGGAAGAATTACTCAAGACCTAACTTTCTTTTTATTACACTTAGGAGTACCAGGTAATAAATCAACGGGGCAAGGACAGATACAGAAAAGCAATATTTAAAATGAGTTATGATGTAAAAGAGATGATTTGCTATTATGTTTTATCAAAGGCAGCCACTAACAAGCATAATGTAATTCACAATGCTTAAGCAGGGCGACTTTAATTGCAACAGTCATTAAGTTCACAGGATCATTAAATGCATCAAAGGAGGGAGCCAGTGAGCTATCATGAATGAAATAAGGCCCCCACTCACCCCACTTCACCTATTTAACTGGCATTGAACTTAGTCAGGGTCTCTGATATGTCACAACCCTTGACTTCCTCTCCTCGTTTCTATACAAAGTCACCATGACTATTTCAGAGCAGCTCAAACACAGAAACGTTTAAGAGGAAAGACAGACAGAGGTATTGTCAAACTACGTTTAAATTTACCAGTGGATTACACATTTTGTCTATTACATCTTATAGCATTTTAAAGTTTGCAGTCTACTCACATCTATTTTTGGTAAGTTTATCATCTTCAGAAGTTGACATAAGAAAAGAAATGCCGGCATCAAAAAGTTCCATCCCCGCAGTAATGACAGAAATGTAAATGGAGACACATCAGATTGATAAAAACTAGAAACGAATGATTTTTCCAATTGTTGGAAAGTATATAGGGAAATAGGCACTCTCGTACATTGTTGTGGGACATTAATAAAAAATTCTGGGGGGCGCCTGGGTGGCACAGTGGTTAAGCGCCTGCCTTCGGCTCAGGGCGTGATCCTGGCGTTATGGGATCAAGCCCCACATCAGGTTCTTCCGCTGTGAGCCTGCTTCTTCCTCTCCCACTCCCCCTGGTTGTGTTCCCTCTCTTGCTGGCTGTCTCTATCTCTGTCGAATAAATAAATAAATAAATAAAATCTTAAAAAAAAAAATTCTGGAAAATGATTTTGTGCTATGTATCAAAACCCTTAAAAATATTCATATATGTTGAGTCAGAATTTGTGTATCTAGGAAATTATTAAAATTGATGAAGATTTAGCTCTAAAGAGAAATGTACAAAGAAATTGGCAGTACCCTATCTCGCACTAAGAGATTGGCTAAAAGAGTAACGTAGCGATAATAAATAAATACTACACACCTATTTAAAGCAGTGCTTTAGAAGTCTATTTATTGGGAAGGAAAAGATGTTCACAACAAAAGGTGATGAAATATGTACCACAAAACCTTATGAATGGCATGGACCCATTTTTGTAAAAACATATTTTTAATGCCTATCTGCCTTTACATAGAAACGAGTGGGGATTTATGTTCTGGGTTTTTCTTTTCTCTTCATCTTTCAACATTCATATCTTTTCACCCTGCTGTTCTGACATATTGGGGTTATCTCAGGGTTGGGTTTTTTTTTTTTTTTTTGATTCAAATGTTCTTTCTCTCTTTTTCTCCTGGGACTTTTAGAATATTGTTCTCAACTTTTAGGACACATCTCTTCTGTCCTCCCTTTCCCACAACCACCTCAAGCTCGGCTCAGGTCTCACGTTCAATCTTTTCCAGTCTGCGTTGGGTTTTCCTTCAATGTGCTCCTATTCCATAGTATTCCTTTTATATCATCGTAATGACCTGCTTACTTGTTTGTGTCATCCCTTCTTTCTGTGAGAGCAGAGAGTGTATCTAGATTCTTATCTGTCAAGACGGTCACCATCAAGTCCTTCCCTCCCTGTATCTGCATTGCCACACCGCCATGGAAAAGCGAAGTCTATCTTTTCCCTCACTTTGAATCTGGGTGGGCTTTAATGACTTACTTTGATTAAGAAAATGTGGTGGAAATGATGTTCAGAGACTTCTAAAGCTTCCACTTGGGTTTCTTGGAACACTTGCCATGGTGAAGTTAGTCATCTCATAAGGAATACGAGTACTATGAGACAGCCATGCTGTGAGAAATCCAAGGAAAGTGGAGAAGCCGCAGAGAATGAGACATCCTGTGGGGGGAAAGATGGGAGGGGGAGGGAGAGAGCAAGACAGAGAAACAGACATACAGAGACAGAGAGACAGAGACACAGAGAATGGCCAAGGAACTTCTAGACATGTGAGTGAAGACACCATCTTGGAAGTAAGCCCTCCAGCTCACCAGCCCAGCATAAGCCAAGTACATCCAGCTGAACCATTTCCAAGTTCTTGACTCACAAAAATCATGACCAAAATTAAATGGTTGTTTAAGCAACTAAGTTTTGAGATAGCTTGTTACATAGCATTAGATAACTGTAACATCAGCCATGTATTGAGTCTGTAGTAAATATCTATTAAAGGAAGGCATAGTGGGAGTTCTTTTATTTTCTTTTTTCCCCACTTTCTGATGTTTTTGTAATGTGTATAAATAATAAACCACAGAATCTTTTTTTTTTTAATAAAAAAAGTTCCAGGAGATCTGAAAATGGTAGATTACGGTCCACAGAGACTATCTCTGATTTGACCCAATTCTGGAGCAATGTTCTAAATTCTTTCCGGCAGAGTGGCTTTTCCATGGCAGCCTCTGTCTCACGGAGCAATGAATAGTTATCTGAAAGCCTAACAGGACAGGGGAAATAGATGCATAGTACTAGACTTCTAATCTCTGTTTCTAAAATTTCAAAAGATCCCAGACAACTTCCACCGGTTCATCTTAGCCTTCTCTGAGCTCATCATTCCCTGTTATTTAGGGAAGAAAAAACATTATGCCTTATTTTTCTTCTTACAGAATAGTCTCGGGTTCTTAGGTTAAGAGTATGGAAGGCCTTCATTTTCATTCTAAATGAGTTTCTATGCGTTGGGAGGAAAACGGGTATCGGCTCATGATGACGTGGCAGGGGGTGGGGGCATTGTACTAACGTCCTCCACATGAGCATTGTTTTCCAGTCTGGACCACACCTAAGTTTTGCTTATGAAGCCTAGGGAGGGCAATTACTGTCAGTGGCATTTCTAAACCAGTTGAAGCGTCTGTGTCTCGGATGAATTAGGTGTCCTGGATGGATGGAGTGAAATGCTCTTTAGTGACAAGAGAAGGATTAACTAGATGATCTGAGCTAACTGTTAGCTCAAGAATTCTATGGCATTCTAAGGATTTCCTCTCGGAGAGCTGAGTGCATTGAGGATCATTGAAAACCCTACCATGTTTGATCCCATTACTTCCATAGGTACGTCCCTACGCTCGAGATTTTCCTCTGACACCAAAGTACATGGTGGATAAGGGAATTCATGAATGGATAAATGAATTAGATCTCTAGCTGAATTTTTTTATTGTGGTGAAATATGCATAAGAGTCAACATTTTAGCCATTGTGAAGTGTATAATTTGGTGGCATTAAGTACATTCACAATGTTGTATAACCGTGACCAGTGTCTTATTTCCAGAACTTTTTCATCATCCCTACACCTTGATGTTTTTTTTTTAAAGATTTTATTTATTTATTCAACAGAGATAGAGACAGCCAGCGAGAGAGGGAACACAAGCAGGGGGAGTGGGAGAGGAAGAAGCAGGCTCATAGTAGAGGAGCCTGATGTGGGGCTCGATCCCAGAACGCCGGGATCACGCCCTGAGCTGAAGGCAGACGCTTAACTGCTGTGCCACCCAGGCGCCCCCCCTACACCTTGATTTTTAAAACACTTCTTCTAGCTATTCAAAGGTAATTTTTTTTCTTATTTCTAGGTTCTAAACATTTGATGTGGCCAAGTAACTGACCTTTGAGATAAATGCCTTATTTTCAAAATCCTCCATGGATGAAATCGTTCAGAAACATATTCATCAGAGTAGTAACACAGAGACTGACTTCAGTGTAGCAGTCATGTCGGTGGTTTTGAATCCTCTGAGAAGAGCGAACATCTAAAAGCTAACAGCTGCAGTTGGTGAACCATTCAGATCATTTCAGGTCTGGGGGTGAGTATGGCTGTCTGTTCAGTGTCTCTTCTTCTGCGTTCCCCTACTAATCGACTTCACTCCCCTGGCCACAGAGGTGATTTTGCTGATCACGAGGTCCAGGTGGGGCTATTCCTAGCATCTCGCTCCCAGACCACAGTGACTGGTCCCTGGGATGGGCAGAAGGTCCAAACAGTGTTCAGAATTTTTATCTGGGGATTTTCCCAATTTCACTTGGGAGAAGAGGGCCTTTACTTATACCTCTGGTTCTGGAGCGTTTGAGATACAAATCTGGAGTAGCTGGCAGCCAGGTGCCCCACCCTGTTAGGTAAACTATTTTGAGAGAATAAATTTAGTATCGGGAGAGAAACAAAGATGAGCGATGAAGAGACAGAGCTTTTAGAACATTTAGATCCCTGGTTGAGTTGTCCCTAAGGCAATGGCTAACTCTTGCCCCTTCTGCTATTGGATTATTATGAATCCCCCTCTTTTTTCTTAAATTGTTTTGAGTTGTGTTTCTGTCCCTCATAACCACAAGTCCTGATCAAAACAGTAGGATTTAGAATTGTGGACAAACTACATATCTTGATCAGTACCATAGATGCTAGCCCATGTTGGTACCCTGTGACTTTATGGGTTAAACATGTAGATAGTGTATCCTATGTCCATCCACCCACAGGTCCCACCGTCTGTCCATCCAGTTCCAGTCCCAGGGGAATCACATACCTGTGAATACAAAGCAATGCTTTAAATTTCTAGAATGTTTTCTGTCTTGTGAAATCCTCCTCATTGGCCAAAATCGGCAGCATACAATTGCAGGGAACAGAAGGCACTTACCATTTAAGCAGTAAGAGATTTCATACAAGGAATTAGTTACCTCCAGAACTGTTAGGTGTGCTGGAGGAGCAAGCCCTAGGGTGGGCCTCCAGGAACAATACTGTGGAATCAGTTGGCCTGGGGAGCTTCTACTTCTGACATAATCAAAGAAGAATCAGGAGGCTACCCCTGGAACTGTTGACTTTAAAACTGGAATCAGGAGGCCACTTCAGATGTCTTCACAACTGTCTTTATCACCCATAAATCTGGTGATTAGGAAACTTCCCTTTTGCTGCAGAAAAACCCCAAAGTCCCCGCTGCTGTACTTGCCAGTGGCAATGGCAGAATGTAGGGAAATGGACTTCACCTCTCTTCCATCTTACAAATCTTGTGGGTGTATCTAGATAACGTATCATGTTAATCGCATAAGGGAAACCTGTTTAGAACAGAGGTGGGGTGAGCTTGCTCTCGGCGCTGGTGAAAGCCCACCTACACATTCATTTTGGGCAGCCCACTTTAAGAGGGAAAGAAATAATGTATTTGGGGATGATAGACATGATGATGAAGAAACCAAAAACTATATTATGTAAGGAGTAACTGAAGGATTTGAGGATATGTAGCTGGAAGAGAGAAAACTCAAGAAGGCTCTGCCAACTTTTGCTAGATATTTGATAGGCTAAGTTCCTTATGGTCCTTAAGGGTAGGATGAAAGCTATAGGAGATAGAATTAATGGACATTAGGAAGAAGTTTCTACTAGTCAGAGCTATGGAATGATTGGGCTGTTCTGGAGTTTTCCAGCTCTAGAAGTACCCAACCATTATTTACGTGACTAGGTAATAGGGATGTTGTGAAAAATATTGTATTTTTAGATCCTAGAGACTTGAATATGAATTCATTATGAAGCTGGTTAATTTTGGCAAAGCCCTTCTCTTTCCTCAATTTTCCAGGGTAACTGTGTCTATATTAATGCTGGATGTAGAAAGAAATGGGGCTGAACACACTTTCTCTTTCAGGATCCAAACTAAGGTCTTATAAAGGGGGGAGGCTATAAGGAACTCAGGAGAGGGGCAGAATGTGGTTGAAATAACACCATCAGGGTTACAGAGGAAGAAGAAACAGCAGTACCTCCCCCAAAATGGATTTTAGGAATACATCCTATGGGACATTTGGGTGGAACTGGGGTTTGACTGAGGGGTGTAATGGGGTTTGGTATAAATGGTAATAGTTACTGAATATTGAGCATACTGTGTGCGTGATATATATGATTGAGTATTCACAGTATCTTTTTTGAGAGCTCCTTGATTTACACTTGAGGAAAATGAAGCCTAGAAAGGCTAAGAGACTTGTCCAAGGCATCAGAGTCACTAAGGGGCAGAGCCAGAATTTGACCCCTAGAGCTCATGCTTATGCATTCCATGATATCATGTTCCATGTCCAAGTTGAGAAACAATAAAAATCCAGCTGATGATGGAGCCTAGGCTGTTACCAATCTGATCTACACAGCAGAGCCAAGAGGGTAACGATAAGCAAATACCAGAATCACATGGGCAAGGAGCCACCCATTTTTCCTTCCATATTCAGGATAACACAGTCAAATCCGCACAAAGCCAGGGAATGCTATTTTCGAGATGTCTTTAATAACTGATTTTGGCTCCATTTATTCTAGATACAGTTTTTCATCCATAAAATAGAAATAAAAGTAATTACCTCGAAAGGTTCATCTGAGGCTTCATTAATGTATATAAAAGTGCTTGTCTGGTGTGGAGTTGCTAAAGCAAAGGGAGTTGACTGAGTTCCCAGACCAGGAGTTGTTTTGCCTTTAAGGAGATGGTCTCAGTATTAGACCATCTAGTCGGTTAGAGGAACAATGGAATAAGAGACATTTTTGAATTCTGGGCAGGCCTTTATTAAAAAAAGAAAAAAAAAAAGGAATTTCACCTGTGAATGAGATTTGAGTCGACCCATAGTTATATCCCAACAGGCAAGGGAAGTAGGGAGTTCAGCTTGTGTTCAGTGAGTCCAATTTATGTTCAGGTTAAAACATCTTGGTATAGTGCCAAGTGCTGTATTTTTCTGTGCGGTCACTGTTTTCCTAAAAGACTAGGCAGCTGCTTATGTGATATGATCTGTAAGATACTGAAAGGACCTCTGTCCTTAAATCTTTCTTCTTTCCATCAGACATAGAATCTGAAATTCCATTCTGAGAAATCGATCCTTGGGTGAAAGCAGTGATTCTCAAATTTTGCTATGTATCGGAATTGCCTGAAGAACTTATTTTAAATATTGACCCTGGGACCACTGGGTCAGACTCTGGGTTTGGGGTTCAGGCAACTGCACGTTTCATTCGATGAGTCTAATGCCCAGCAAAGTTTGAGAAACACCAGATTGTATTTACCAAAGCCTCCTATTAAATTCCAAGTTTTCTGTCTGGGAGGTTGCCATGGTTCTCAAATTTCAACTTCTACCTCCTTATTCTACTCAAACTGGTCTTGTCAATATCATTAGTAAGCTCTTTGTTGTCAGCTGTAATGGATTTTTTTTTTTTTTTTTTTTGGTCTTCATATATTATGGTCCCTCTTCTCAGTGTTGGATGATGTTGACTATTCCTCCTGTCTTCATCTCTGAGAGTTACCAACCTCTCCCAGTTTTCTGCCTTACCTCCTTGACTACTCTTCCGTCTACATTGCTGGCTTCTTCTCAGTTTGACTCCAAATATGGAAGTTCCTCAGGACTTGAGGCCAGGACCTCTGCTCTTCTCTGTATACTCTTTTCCTGGACTTAGATGTATAATGGCCAGCAATTTCCAAATTTTGACCTCTTACCTAATCTCCTCTCCCCAGCTCCGGTTTTGCATCACTGACCATGTCCTTGATAGATACTCTTGAGTGTCTCATGATAAACTCAGACTCAACAGGTGGAAAGTGATTCTTAGACTCCGCCCCAATCCCATCTGTCTCTAATCTCCACTTCTCAAGAAATGGTACCAACATCTACCCAGTGACTCAAATTGGAACCTAGAAGTCATGCTAATTCCTGCTTCTCTCTCACCACCCACATTGCTCCATCAGCAAGTCATGTCAGTGTCCTCTCAAATGGTTCTTGAATCTTCCCATCTACCTATCTACCCTGATCACTACCCAGCAAGTCACCATCTCTTTCCCTCACAATCCTTCCTGGATCCCTGCTTCATCTCTTACCTCCTTTCCATCATTCTCAAGGAAGCAGAACATTCTTTTAGATAACTCCAAACATAAATCAGATACTTTCCCCCCCTTCAACTATTCAGTGGCATCCTATTGCATTTACAATAAAATTGATTCCTTACCTGGGTCTGCAAGGCACCCATTAATTTCTTCCTCATCTTGGTCTATAAGGCTCTTTCTTTTTTTTTTCTAAAGAGTTTATTTATTCATTTGACAGAGAAAGAGAGAGAGAGAGAGAGAGAGAGAGAGAGAGAGACAGCAAGTGCACATGCAAGGGAAGCAGCAGGCAGAGGAGAAGGGAGAAGCAGGCTTCCCTCTGAGCAGGGTGCTGGATGTGGGGCTTGATCCCAGGACCCCGGGATCATGACCTGAGCTGAAGGCAAATGCTTAACTGACTGAGCCACCCAGGCTCCCTGAGAAGATACATTGCTCACAGTGTTAAAGTCACACTGACCTTCTTTAAGTTCCTCAAATACTCCAAAATATTTCCTCCTCAGGGCCTTTGCATATACTGTTCCTTCTGCCTGGAATGATCTTCATCTCAATGACAGTCAACTTTCAGAACTTAGTTTAAATTTTGCCTTCTGTAATTATTCTCTCTGTTAGTCTCCATTAATTTATCATAGTGCTTTGAATTTTATAATTGCTTATTCTTTCATTCGTTTGTTTGTTTGTTTGTTGTCTATCTCCCTCTCCAGAATATAATTCCACGAATTTAGGAACTAGGTATACATATCTGGCTTCTAAAAGAGTGTCTGGCATATATTACCTGCTCAATAAAAATCTGCTGAATAAGAGGTACCTTTGTGGCCCAGTCAGTTGGGAATCTGACTCTTGGTTTCGGCTCAGGTCATGAGCTCAGGGTTGTGGGACTGAGCCCCCATCAGGCTCTGCACTCAGCAGGGAGTCTGCTTGAGATTCTCTCTCCCTCTCCCTCCGCTCCTCTTGCTCGTGCTCTCTCTCTCTAAGATAAATAAATACATCTTTTAAAAAATATGTGAAATAAAATAAGGAAACAATCATACAAATGTTAAGAGGAAACATAGATTATTTTAATTTTCTGGAGGTTTGAAAAAGTTTTTCTAAGCATGGCATGACACCTATAAACCATAAAGATCAAGATTGGCCAACTTGACTCCATTAAGCATCTCACATTTCTGTATTACAGAATCGAAAGGTACAGAATGAACTGGGAAAAATCTTTGCAAAGTAGCCAAAGTAATTTCTTCAAATCAATAAGAAAAGAGAAGTAAACCAATAGAGAAATGGGCAGAAGATACAATTTATAGAAGAAAAATAACAATTAGCCAGTAAAAATTAGAAATATTCTCAAGTTCACTTTTTAAGACATCAGATTTTCATCTTGTTGAATGAACAAGAATTAAAAAGATTTACAAATGCTCAGGTCAGGTATGAGTGGAAGGCAGTTTTCATACAGTGATGTCATAAACAGTTAATTTTCTTATATGCATTGTAAATTAGTGTAACATTTTTATTGAACGATTTGGCCATGTCTATTGAAATTTAAAATGTGCCTTACCTTTGACCCAATGCTGTTTTGAATTAGAAATTTTAGGAACTCATCCTAAAATAATACTTTCATAATATACAGTGTTTATTTATATATGGATTCATATATGATGTATATTAATATATATTGATATATATTCATATATCATGTATATTCGTATATGTCATACATGTTTAGTTTGGCTTTTTTTTTTTAATAAACAAAGACTGAAAACCATCTGATTATGCAATTAAATAATGATGTAGTCCTACAAAGAAATACTATGCAGCTGTTAAAAAGAACAGTGGTCTAGATTTATATATTATATTTGGGAAAGATATATTCTTTGATACATTGTTAAATCCCAACAGATTAAACTGAATGGCATGTGTAGTAAGATTCCCCCTCCCTTTTTTTAAAGAGGTAAGTATTTATAAACTGCATAAATATGTTCAGGCATGCAGGGAAAAATAAGAAAATGATGGAACATCTTAACCATGACTATATTTGGGAAATTGGATTTGGAAAACTTTCCCTTTTTACATTGTACATTTATGTTTCATACATTTCTGAATTGTTTAAATTTTTTAAACCACAAATGTGTATTGTTCTGTAATTAGAGAGAGAGAGAGAGAGAGAGAGAAGGACTGGGAGGAAAGGAGAGGGAAGAAGAGGGAGGGAGAGGGAGGCAGAAGGAGGGAGAAGGAGGGAGAGGGAGGGAGACAAATGATCACTGTCTCATGCATTTTGCCATCATAGTTGGAGCGGACCCACTGGCTGCCTGGAAGGTCACACCACTCGGTCAACGGTTCAGGGGCTCTGGCCTTTCCCCTCCCCTTCTCTACCCCAAGGAGGAGAGGCACTTTGGCATCGTATGTTTTTGTAAGGATTAAATGAGATGACGGTAGTGAGAAGCCTTTATCAGCTCTAAAGCTCTTTCAAACACAAGAGACGATTATCATCATCAAAGTCCACTTCCCCTTGCAGGCAGGGCTGGCCGGCCACTGCAGAAAGCCCTCCCACCCACCGAGCTTGTGCTCTGCGGGGACCTGCAGTCGCCTTCACCCAGAACAGCCCTGCGCCAGGTCCCCCCCCCACCCCCACTCCTCGCCGAGGGCCTCTCCGGGAGGGAGCCGGGCCTGCCTCCCGCTTCAGCCCTTCACCCGGCCCCGGCCCAGCCGCTTCCCAGCAGAGCTTGGCTGTTCCTTGAACTTTCAGTGTTGGTTCGATTTCCTCCAGTGGTACCACATGCTGCTGTGCAAACAGAGCACGTGGTCGGGCCAAACAAAGGAACATGTGTGCTGCAAACCATCCCCCTATCACGGGAGCGCGAGCTCGGCCAGGAGAGGGCCCGGCCGGCGCGCGGTAAATTTTCCCTGTGGTTGCCGCGGCCGGGGCTCTCCGGAAGCGGCGGGGCGGGGGCGCGGCGGCGGGGGGTGGGGGTGGGGGTGGGGGTGGGGGGGGAGGGGGACCGGGAAAGGGGCCGGCCCGCACCGCGCGGCGCCCCGCAGCCCTCGCGCCGCCGGGCCCCCGCGCCCCTGCAGCTGCTACGACTGCGTTTCACCTCCGATGGGCTGCTGGGGGACTGGCTGTTCAAAGATCACTCTCCCGGGATGCCGGCAGGGGGAGGGGGCCGGGCACTGTATACAGCTGTCAAAACGTCTAGGACGCGAGGCGCAGGCACATCTGCACGAGCCCGTCTCCGGCTGGGGGGCACACGGGGAGCGCCTCCAACCTATCAGTGTAATGGCGAGCGGTAATTGCATTAGGATTAGTTGTCTCCTGCGCTCCGCTCATTAGCCCGGAGGATGGCTCGCATCCAGCGAGAGGGTGGCACGCGGAAAGCGAGAGGATGTGCGCCTAACAGGTCGCGATAATGAAAGACTTGCTCTCCCATAGTTCGCTTCCCCCCGCCAGCCTCCCCTCCCGGCCCCCTACTCTCCTCCTCCGTCTTCCTCTAAACCTCATTTCCTGACTTTTTCCTGAAGGTCTTATGAAATGCGCAATTTAGGAAGATTGCAGTGAAAACAAATCTCGTCTGGCTGGAGGTGGGGGAGGGATGCTGCGGAGGACGCCGGGCTCGGTTCCCGGAGTCCGAGCGAGGGAAGAAAGCGGCGGCCGTTTTCTGCCGCCCAAGCTCGGGGCTCGGGAATGCTTCGCTGCTTTTCCTAGCGGGGATGGCTGCGGCCACGCTTCCACTTCCTTCCCCGCCCGATGCCGAAGACGGGGTGAAAGGGAGAGGTGGCGATGTCCACGGATTTGGATCCCGGGGCGCCCCACCTTAGGGGCCGCACCCAGCCAGGCTGAGCCGGGGGCTCCCCGCTGTGTACTCCCGAGGCCCTGGGGCAGGCTCCATGGACGCAGGACACAGGACTTACTTGTTTGATGTCGGCCCGAGAACAGGGACCCAGTCGTGACATTCTTCACCGCACCCAGCACAGCGGCCTAGAGAAGGTGCTCAAAAAGGCGTGATGGGTAATGATAGTCAATTTTTAAAAAAGTCAGGGGAATCACCCTCAAGCTCCCTCAATTATGACACAAAACTTGACTGGCAGGCAGGCAGACTTCCTAGCAATGTGACCAACCGCAGGTGACCTCACTTTTCCAAATGTGTTCTTCTCCTCCGCAAAACAGGATTAATAATTTACCCATACGGTTATTCACGCACGCGTATATCACCCCAAACAGAACTTGAACGCGTAGTAGGTGCTCAAGAGATGTTAGTTCCTCCGTATGTCTTGCTTTATTCAGCCCTAAGATGGGGATTTAAAAAAAAAACCTCTTTGATGTCTCAGGAGGAGGTAATTAATGTTCTCTTAACCCATCTGAAAGGGCCAATAGAGTACAAAGTTGTTTTATAATTAAGAAATGTATCAAACCCTGTGCAGGACTAATTGCTGTGCAAATTTGATTGAGGCCTGTGAGGACAAGATTGCCTTTAATGGGTTGTAGCGGAGGGGGACTATTTAATATTCTTCGGGGAAGTTCCAATGCGCAAGTCTGAGCACCAGAGAGATTGCGTCACCAACCATTAGGAGCACTACTCAATGGTTTAGAGTGAATACACCAGGGCTTTGCTTAAATAATTATTTTGAAACTGGAAGGTTTATTGAGAGTTCAGGGTTCAGATTTAGAAATGTCAGAAATAGAGTTTTATTTGTTTCCATTGCACATAATGAATTGCCCTTTAAATAATGAAGCAATGAAAATGCCAAGTACCACATATTCCAATGGATTGCCAAATGTTGAATTAGGCCCCTGTGAGACCAAGGCTTCAAAGCCACATACGTTAGAGAATTGGGGCATTTACAATTTCTACAGAAATCATTGATCCAGAGGGACCCCGGTGAGGGCACACCCCTCACCAAATCTGCAGTCTAAACTTTTCAACTTCTACTCTAGCCTCGTGGGAAGACTTGGCGATCTGTGTCCTTGGGCACCTGGAACAATACTTTGCAGAAGTGGCCACTGAGAGAAGCTACTAGAACAGCCTCTGTGCGTTCCATTTATTTGCATGGGGCAAAAATACTCTCCCCTTGACAGTAGGACCATGCGTATGTATGCAAATTGGGGCCCAGTGGAAATGAGGGGTGTGATGGGCTCCCTTCCTTGTGGCCTGAGGTTACTGGTTCCGCTTCTCACAGATGAATCCGAAGGACTGGAGTGGCTTTGCCTCACAGACACATTTTTCTTCACCACCACAGGACCTCAGAACACATCTTTTCCCTTATACCCCAATTCTCTCCCTGTCTCTTCTTCATCCTCTCCAGATAAGAGATTTCTCTTTGTCTCTCAGGCTAATTCATCCATATTTCTCCTGGACTCTAGGACTCCCTGCCTCCATCGGGGGTTTTGTCCCTTAATTATAATTTTTCTCCTAAGTATATGTTGTATTTCTTTTTTCACTGGAACTTTCCTTGGTTTACTTCTGCTTTCAATCACAGTCCAGTCTTCTAGGTATTGCAAATAAATACTCATTTGAGTGTGTTCTTTTTCTGCTATCTTTTCTAGGTCTCTCTTTCCTTTTGGCCTGTCTTATTTGTCCACACCCACTGTCTCCATTGTGACATTATGCAGTGGGCCCTTGACCCCTTGAAATCTGACTTTTCTTCTTTAGTCTGCCCTGAAGATGGAGTCTGCCAGTGGTCCATTCTGACCCCACCCTCCTTTGTTTATTAATCTCTCCTAAAGACCCTCCAGGCCTATGTCAGGTAGCACTTAGTCTAAGTCTTTGTAAATTTTTCTGATTTTTTCCCCCCTCATCTGTGTCCTCTCTGCCACCCCTCCTCTTCTTTCTCCCAAAATACACGCATGCCTCAAAAACCAGGGCTGACATTATTGAGTACTTCCTGTGCAACTGAATGCTACAATCAACCCTGTAAACAAGCTACACTGATTATTTCATTTTTAGTGGAAGAGACAAGGCTAAGATAGTCGGTAGGTGTCAAATCCTGGTCTGCTTTGTCTCATTGAGTCCAAGCTCTTGATTGGGTGGCTCTAATGCCCATGGTTTGGGTGCCTGTTCCTCTGTCATTGCCCTGCAAACGTCACCGTGTCTGTATATCCCAGCTGATGGCAAAAGCAAAGGTACCGTACTGATTAGCTGACCACCCTCCCCTCCTTCCAGACTACCACAGAACCATTTTCCCAGGACCAAGGCTTGACCCCTACAACACTTTTTCCTTTCCCTTGCTCACCTTGCTCAGCTCTTCATCCTATTAGACTTCAGGTTTGAGCATATTTCTTCTATAATGTCTCTTGAATATTTTAAAAATTCTGCCCTCCTTTCTGTTCCCTTAATAGGGACATTTAAAGGGTCCCCTGTTAGAACGAACACACTATCTTAATATTGTCTACTTGCTATTTTGGCTGTTGGTTCGCACCTAAGTCATCCCGTTCACCATGGCCAGAACGGTCTTCTTAGAACATTTCTTTCACATTCACGACGTTTTCCTTTAAGGATCCTAATGACTTCTTTTTACTTGCAGTAAATTGATACCCCTTAACTTGTGACTCAAGTCCTCTATGTTCTGGTCCCCCAACTTATCATTTATATCACCTCTATGTTTCTTTCTTTCTTTCTTTTTTTTTTTTTTAAAGATTTTTATTTATTTATGTGACAGACATCCAGCGAGAGAGGGAACACAGCAGGGGGAGTGGGAGAGGAAGAAGCAGGCTCCCAGCCGAGGAGCCCAATGTGGGACTCGATCCCTGAATGCCAGGATCACGCCCTGAGCTGAAGGCAGACACTTAACGACTGCACTTCCCAGGCACCCCTTCACCTCTATGTTTCTAAACAGCCCCTTAGCTCTGTTTTAATTGGTTCATTACTTGATTAGTTGATATCCTGCCTTTTGCTGAAAAGGCCTTAAGAACCCCGTTGCAACCCATCTGCATGAACCGAGGGCAATGGCACGATGGTGTAGTTCGCAAGTTCATGAGCGATGGACCTGGATTCCAAGTCCAGCTCTGCTTTTGCTAGTTGGGAGAGCTTGAGCAAGGTCCCTCATTTCCCCCCTGACTTCCTTTCCGTATCCGCATAATGAGGAGAGACCCTGAAGGTTAATTAGGGAAATAGATGTTTATATCCATTGGTGGTAAAGCAAAGCTCTTCAACAAGTAGTAACTATAATTAGTCTTTTTTATCCCCAATATTCTTGGTCAATTTCTGATTCTGTGCCTTTGGTTATGATCCCCTCCTATGGAATGTCCCTCTCCCTGCCTTGTCTACACTGATTAAAATACTCCCAGTTCTTCAATGTACATTCATCCCACTGCTTCAGGGGTCCTCTCCCTCCCCCACCCAGCACCGGCTCCCCTTGAAGGGGTTTTTCTCTGATTTGGGCACTTAGAACAGGTAGCATGCAAATCATCCCTCATTGTATACTGTCTTGCGGGGCATCTTTTACTTGTCCCAAGTGCCTTCATCCACACTCAGCCAACCACCTTAGGGTGTCCGAGAGAGCTCCAAGTACCTGGCACGGAGGAAGATGGGGAAATAGTAAATGGATAGAACAATGGGGTTGCGGGGGGAGGGAAGTAAGAGTATTAAACAGGAAAAGTCAGGGAGGGTGTCAGACATCCCCTTTCTTCCTTCCTTTCTGCCTTTCTTGGACAAAATAAGTCATGCATTTCCCTGATATCTTCAACAAGCACAATCGAAGGATATGATCAAAATATAACTCAATTTTGTTCCCCCTGCCCGCTCAGAGTTTATTCAGCCGGGATAGTCTTTCTGGCCCTGGATATGGGTTGGTCTGACTAGTCAAAAAATTACTGATGAAGATATCACTTACATACAATGGTATACTCAGATCTTCAGTGTTCTCTCTGATGAGTTCAATAATTCTACACACCTGTCAAACCACCTCGTCCGCACAAGATACAGGACGTTCCCATTTCCCCAGAAAGTACCTTCATTCCTCTTCCCAGATATTTACTTCCCACCACCTCTAACCCCATCCCACTTCCAGATACGACCCCGGTAGTAATTTCTCTCCTAAAAGGCTCATTTTTCCCTGTTCCAAACTTCCTGTGAATAGAAATACGCAGTATCTACTCTTCGGTGTCCGATTTCTTTAGCTCCAGAAAATGATTTTGAGATCCATCCACGTGGTTTCCTATATCAGCAGTTCGTGTATTCCTTTTTATTTGGTACTGCATTGTATTATTGTATAGCTGTTTTAATTTCGCAGAGGTATTTTATTGTGTGAACTCCAGTCTGTTTATCCACTCACCTGGTAATTGACACTTGGGTTGTTTCTAGATTCTCACTATTATGAGTAAGACTGCTATGAATATGTTTGTGCCAGTCTTTTTTCTGGACACGTGTTTTATTTATTTTGGGTGAATACCAGGAGTAGAATTGCTGGCTCATAGAGTAGATTAATGTATGATGAAAACTATCCCGTTGGGAGGCTGGTCCATAGAGCAAGAGAACCGTATGGCCAAAATAGAATCACTTCATCAGGTGCTCCATGCGGGGCTTAGTTTTCTGTGAGTTGTTTTCTTTTTGAATTCTGTTGCAAGCTGAATCCTCATGTTGCCAGCCATTTGTCTACTTTTATTAAATATTTACAGAGAATCTCCCTAGGATCTGGGTGATTTATGAACTTGGAATTGTTTCTTGAAGAGTGGCCTTTGACTTATTTATGCAAGTTTTCTTTAAGGGGTTGAAATGCTGCAGAGGCATCACTACACTTCTTAAGACCTCTGTGAACCAAAGATAGATCAAAGATGCCCACTTCATGGTTAGAGAAGTTGAGATACAGAGTGGCAGCAGGGAGACCCGTAATTCTTCTGCGGAATAGACTCATCAAAAATGTCCTGATGCGAGTCTGTACCACCAGACTGAGATGTTCACTACAGGACAGATGAGCGCCTGGCATGACAGACCCCAAGCTCCCGTTTGTGTGTGTGTGTGTGTGTGTGCGTGCACGCGTGTGTGTATGCGTGCACGCGTGTGTGTGTGCGTGCACGCGTGTGTGTGCGTGCACGCGTGTGTGTGTGCACGCACCATAGTTTTTCCATTGAATCATATCATTCCTCTCCTACATCACAAAACTAACACTCCATTCCCTCTGGGGTACTTTCACCCTGGTATGACCACTTACTAACTCCCTTGGGATACACTCCAGATGTAGGATATTTGTCAGAAAAATACTACAGCCAAGTTCCACAGCATCCCTACTATGAGCTCACTGGTTCTTGTAAAGCAAAAGCAGAATTTGGTCTTCTTCCTATTTAGATGAGAAATCTTTCAGGAAATCAGCTGAAGTGTTGGGAGAGGAGGGTTGGCGATTCCCTGATGGGGCAGAGAATGACATCAGGTCATGTGATGGTTAATTTTGTGTGTCGACTTGGGCTATAGGGTGCCCAGATAGTTGCTCAAATGTTATTCTGAGTGTCTGTGAGCTTTCTGGATGAGATTAACATTTGAATCAGTGGACTGAGTAAATCAGATTGCCTAATGTGGGTGGGCCTCATGCAATCAGTTGAAGGCCTGGACTGAACAAAAAGCTGATCCTCTCATGAGTTAGAGGAAACTGATGCCTGCCTGCCTTGAGCTGAGGTATTGATCTTTTCCTCCCTTTGGACTTGAACTAACACACTGGCTCTTCTTGGGTCTTAAGCCTGCTGGCTTTTGGACCGAAACTACGTTAGCTCTCCTGGATCTCCAGCTTGCAACTGTGTATCTTGCGACTTCTCAGTCTCCATAATTGTGTGACCCAATTCCATATTAAATTTATATATATTTTAATATATAGTATATGTATAAAATAACTATATATATTAATAAAGTATATTACCTATAAAATATAAACAGAAGCAATAGGAGATTATGTCATATCTCCCATCACATATATAGGAGACCATTGTAGGAGAAAGAGTTTCTGAAGTAAAATAATTTTTGTGCTGAAAAGGTGGGACACAGGATCTCTTCCATTGAATAAGAGTTATCTTTCTTTGAAATTATTTATGCCCAGAAAGATTTGTAAAACTTCCATTAAATATGCCCGGGTATTAAAAAGCCATTGTCTCTGAGTGGTGGTGATACACGATTGTGAGTTTTCTATATATGTTTCTATATATGTATTTTCCAGATTTCCTAAAATTATTATCGATTACTTCTTTAAAGATTAAACTTTCAATCTCGAGATGATTATAGATTCACATGCAGTTAGCTGTAAGAGGTCGCACGGAGTGGTACCATGTACCCTTGGTCCATTTTTCTCCAATGGTAACATCTTACAAAGCTATCGCACAGTATCACAACCAGGATACTGACATTGATACAGTCAGAATTCCATCATCCCAAGAGTCTCTCATGCTGTCCTTTTAGAGCCATACCGATGTCCCTCGAGCTTCTCCTTCTCCATAATTTCTGCCAACCACTGATCTCTTCTCCATTTCTGTAATGTTGTCATATTAAGCATGGAATCATACAGTACGCAATGCCCTGGAGATTCGCCCATTTATGTGTATTAACAATTCCTTCCTTTTTTATTGTTGGGTATTATTCCATGGTGTGGATACCCCACAAGCTGTTTAACCATTCACCTGTAGAAGGACATCTGGGTTATTTCCAGTTTTTTTCTCCATTATGAATACATTGTTAAGCATAAAACTGCAATAAACATTCGTGTCCAGGTTTTTTGTGAATCTAAGTTTTAATTTCTCTGGTTACATGCCCCATATTGCAGGTTCTGGGTCATACGGTAGTTGTATGTTTGGTTGTTAAAGAAACTACCAAACTCTTTCCCAGAGTGGCTGTGCCACTTAGCATCCCCACCGGCAATGTAGGAGTGATCCAGCTTCTCTGTACTCTCACCAGCATTGGTGAGGTGTATAACGTTATCTCATTGTGCTTTAACTTGCGTGTCCCTAATGGCTAATATATTTTCATGTGCTTATTTGCCACCTTCTCTTTAGTGAAATGTCTCTTCATGGTTTTTGTACATTTTCTAATTGGAGTGTTTACTGGTTTTTGCTGCGGAGAGTTGAGAGATCTTTGTATAGTCTAGAAACTAGTTATTTGTTGGCTATGAAGTTTTCAAAGATTTCTTCCCAATATCTAGCTTGTCTTTTTATCCTTTTTTCAGGATCTTTCACTAAGAAAAAGTTTGTAATTTTGATAAAGTCCAGTATATCAATTTTTCCTTTTCTGGATTGTGCTTCTGATGTTCAGTGTAGAGTCTTTTGCCTACCCCAGGTTCCAAAGATTTTGTCCTATTTTTTTTAAGAGTTCTATAGTATTTTAATGTTGAAACCCTGTGATCCATTTTGACTTAATTTTTTTTAAGAAAATTTATTTCTTCATTTGAGAGAGAGAGAGAGAGAGGAGTGAGGGTCAGAGGGAGAGGGAGAGAACCTCAAGCAGATTCCCTGCTGAATGTGGAGCCTGACACGGGGCTCGATCTCACAACCCTGAGATCATGACCTGAGGTGAAATCAAGTCAGATGCTTAACCACTGAGCCACCCAGGTGTCCCAACTTAATTTTATTTAAAGAGGGAGACTTAGGTCTTGGTTCTCTTCCTCCTCACTCCTTTTCCCTCTCCCTCTCCCTGCCCCTCCCCCTCCCTCACCTTCCCTTCTCCTTCTCTGCTCCAGCACCATTTGTCGAAAGCTTGTCTTTTCTCCACTGAATTGTTTTTGCATCTTTGTCAGAAATCAGCTGGGCATATTCATGTCTGTCTATTTTTGTGTTGTTTATTCTGTTCTGTTGATCTATGTGTCTAGCCCTCTGCCAGTACCAATCTTGATTATGGTAGCAGTCTGAAAAGTCTTGAGATCAGGTGGACTAAGCCTTCGTTCATTCCCCCTTTTCAAAATCATTTTAGCTATTTAGTTTGCCTTTCTGTATAAACTTTAGAATAATCTTGCCTGTGGCCACAAAAATTTGGGGAAGAAATGACATCTTTTACTATGTTAAGTTTTCCAGTCCATGAATACAATGTGTCACTCATTTATTTAGATTTTCTTCAGTTTCTTTCATCATTGTTTTGCAGTTGTCAACATATAAGACCTGTACATGTTTTGTTAGATTTACACCTAAGTATTTAATTTTTTTGAGTGATTGTAAATGCTATTATAATTTCAGTGTCATTCATTGGTAATGTGTAAAAATAGAAAAACATATTTACATTTATCTATATATAATATAGAAATGCATAAAATATATTTACACGTATAAAAATTTATGTTCATCTTGTGCCCTGCAATGTTGCTGAATTTACTTATTAGTTTTAGGAGTCTTTAAAGTAGAGCCTTGGATTTTTTTTTTTTTTAAAGATTTTATTTATTTATTTGATGGAGAGAGACAGCCAGCAAGAGAGGGAGCACAGGCGGGGGGGGGGGGGAGAGGAAGAAGCAGTCTCCCAGTGGAGGAGCCTGATGTGGGGCTTGATCCCAGGACTCTGGGATCACGCCCTGACCCGAAGGCAGACGCTTAACGACTGAGCCACCCAGGCGCCCCATAGAGCCTTGGAATTTTCTATACGGACAAGTATTCTCTCTGCAGATAGAGACAATTTTATTTCTTTGTTTCCAATTTGCATGTCTTTTATTTCCTTTTCTTGCCTACTGTATTACTGTATTTATTTTTATTTATTTAATTTATTTTTAAAAAGATTTTGCTTATTTATTTGCGGTGGGGGGGAGAACAGAGGGAGAAGCAGACTCCCCACTGAGCAGAGAACCCAAGAGCCTGATGCGGGGCTCAATCTCAGGACCCTGAGATCATGACCTGAGCCGAAGGCAGATGCTTAACTGACTGAGCCACCCAGGCGCCCCTGCATTACTGTATCTAGAACTTCCAGCATGATGTTGAAGAAGATGGGGGAACAGGTGTCCTCATCTTATTGCTGATCTTAGGCGGAAAACATTTAGTCTTTCACTACTTAATGTTAGCCATTGACTTGTTGTAGATGGTCTTTATCAAGTTTAGGAAGTTCCCCTACTTCTATTTTTTTTTTCTGAGAGTTTTTTAAAGAATCATGAATGGGTATTAAATCTTGTCAAGTGCTTTTTCTGCATTAATTGTTATGATTATGTGATTCTACCTCCCCCCATTCATATGATGAGCCACACTGATTGGTAGTCGAATATTGAGCCGGCTTCCATCTCTGGAATAAACTCCACTTGGTCGGGATGACTAATTATTCTTGTAATTGCTGAATTCTATTTGATAATATTTTGATAAGAATTTTTATATTCATATTCTTGAAGGATATTGGACTGTAGTTTTCTATTTTTGTGTTTTTTGTATTTTGTACAGAATCTTTGACTGACTTTGTACTGTCTTTGACTAATAGCAGAGTAGTATTAGCTTTATAAAATAAATTTTAAGGTGTGGTTTCCTCTTCTGTTTTCTGGAACAGATTAGGTAAAATTGGTGTCAATCTTTTTTTAAATGTTTGATAAAACTCCCCATTGAAACTCGCTGGGCCCAGAGATTTATTTTGGGGGAATTTCTTAGTTATGAGTTCAGTTTCCTTAATAATTATAGGGATATTCAAATTACTTATTTCATATTTGATGAGTTGTGGTGGTTTCTGTTTCTCAAGGAATTGATCCATTTCAACTAAGAGTTATCAAATTTATGTGTGTAGTAAGTTCTGATATCAGGAAATGTGAGTCCTCCAACTTTGCTCCTCTTTTTCAAGATTGTTTTGGCTATTTAGGGTCTCTTAAGAGTCTATATGAATTTTAGGATGGGTTTTTCTATTTTTTTTTTTTAAGATTTTATTTATTTATTTGACACAGAGACAGCCAGTGAGAGAGACAGCCAGTGAGAGAGAGACAAGCAGGGGGAGTGGGAGAGGAAGAAGCAGGCTCCCAGTAGAGGAGCCTGATGTGGGGCTCGATCCCAGAACACCGGGATCACGCCCTGAGCTGAAGGCAGATGCTTAATGACTGAGCCACCCAGGTGCCCCATGGGTTTTTCTATTTCTGAAAAAAATATTGTTGGGATTTTGATAGAGATTGCATTAAATTTTTAGGTCACTTTGGGTAATAGTGATATCTTAACAATATTAAGTCTTTTAATCCATGAACATGGGACATCTTTCTGTTTATTTATCTTTAATTTCTTTCTGCAATATTATGTAGTTTTCATTTTGTAAGTCTTTTACCTTCTTCTTTAAGTTAATTCCTAAATATTTTTGATGTTATTGTAATATAATTGTTTTATTAATTTCTTTTTCAGATTACTCAGTATTAGTGTATAGAAATGTAAGTTACTTTTGTGTATTGATTTTGTATCCTACTACTTAGCTGTATTCATTTATTAGTTCTGACAGTTTTTTTCTGATATGGAATCTTTAGGATTTTCTACAGATAAAATTATATCATCTGTGAATAGATATATTTACTTTTTTCTTTCCAGTTTGGATGGCTTTTATTTCGTTTTCTTGCCTAATTGCTCTGGCTGGAACTTCCAGCACAATGTCAAATGGAAGTGGCAGAGTGGACATCCCTGCCTTGTTTCTAATCAGAGAAAAAAAGCTTTCAGTCTTTCATCATTGAGTATGATATTTGTTGTGGGTTTTCATATAACTTTATCATGTTGAAGTAGTTTTCTTCCATTCCTCGGGTGTTGTGCTTTTATTATGAAAGGGTATTGAATTTATTGAACTTCATCAAATGCTTTTTCAGCAGCAATTGAAATGATAATGTGTTACTTTTTTCCTTCATTCTATTAATTTGGTGTATTACATGATTGATTTTTGTATGTTGACCCATCTTTGTGTTCCAGAAATAAATCCAATTTGGTCATAGTATATAATTCTTTTAATATGCTGGTGAATTTGGTTTGTTAGTACTTTGTTGAGGATTTTTGCATCAATGTTCTTAGAGATATTGGCCTGTAATTTGGTATTGTCTTTGGCTCTGGCATCAGGGCAATTCTATCTTCATATATGGAGTTAGGAAATGTTCCCTCATTTTCTATTATTATTATTATTACTATTATTATTATTATTATTTAAGAAGAGTTGGTGTTTTTTAAACATTTGGTAGAATTCACCAGTGAAGCCATCAGATCTGGGCTTTTTGTTGTTGATGTTGGGAGATTTTTGATTACTTACTCAATTTCCCTACTAGTTACAGGTCTTTTTTTTTTAATTATTATTTAAAGATTTTATTTATTTATTTATTTGTCAGAGAGAGAGAGCGAGAGCACAAGCAGGAGGGGCGGCAGGTAGAGGGAGAAGCAGGCTCTCTGCTGAGCAAGGAGCCCGAGGTGGGACTCGATCCCAGAACCCTGGGATCATGACCTGAGCCGAAGGCAGATGCTTAACTGACTGAGTCACCCAGGCGCCCCACTAGTTATAGGTCTATTGAGGATTTTTATTTCACAATTTAGTCTTGTTAGATTTTGTATCTCTAGGAATTTGTCCATTTCATCTATGTTACCCAATTTGTTGGCATATGATTGTCTTAAAATCCTTTTTATTTCCGTAGCTTTGGTAGTAATGTCCCCACTTTCACTTTTAATTTTAGTAATTCAAATCTTGTCTCTTTTTTAGTCAGGTTAGCTAAAAGGTTTGTCAGTTTTGTTGGTCTTTCCAAAGAACAAACTTTTGGTTTTGTCAATTTTCTCTGTGATTTTTCTATTCTCTATTTCATTTATCTCTGCTCTAATTTTTATTATTTCCTTCCTTCTGCTAGCTTTGGTCTTTTTCGAGTTCCTTAAGTTTTAAAGTTAGGTTTTTGATATGAAGTCTTTCTTCTTTTTTGATGTGAGCATTTTTAGCTATAAATTTTCC
This sequence comes from Ursus maritimus, assembly GCF_017311325.1. Lineage (NCBI taxonomy): Eukaryota > Metazoa > Chordata > Mammalia > Carnivora > Ursidae > Ursus > Ursus maritimus. The sequence continues at coordinate 46,480,179 of NW_024424008.1, read as the reverse complement.
CATTAGCACTGCTTTCACTATATCCCATAAGTTCTGGCATGTTCTGTTTTCATTTATCTCAAGATATGTTCAAATTCCCATCTTTGTTTCTTCTTTGACCCATTGGTTGTTCAAAATTGTATTGCTTAATCTCAACAAATTTGTGAATTTTCCAGTTTTTCTTCTTTTGATTTCTAACTTCATCCCATTGTGGTCAGAGAAGATACATTGTATGGCATTTGCTTTTAAAAATCTATTGGCAATTAATTTGGGGGTTAACATGGCTCATCCTGGAAAATGTCCCTGTGCACTTGAGAAAAACGTATATTCTATTGTTGGGTAGAGTGTTCTGTTTACATGTTTAGATCTTGTTAGTTTATTGTGTTTTTTGAGTCTTCTGTTTTCTTACTCAACTTGTCTCTGTTGTTTCATACGTTACTGACAATAGCCTATTAAAGTCCCCAGTTATTACTGTAGAACTATTTCTCATTTCAATTCTGTCAATTTTTGCTTTATATATTTTTCTGGTCTGTTACTGGTGCTTATATATTTATAATTGTTATATCTTCTTGCTGTATCGAACCTTTTATTAATATATAATGTCCTTTGTCCTTGCAACCTTTCTTGGGGTTTAAAATCTGTTGGGTTTGGTATTAGGATAGCTACCCCTGCTTTCTTCTGCTTACTGTTTGCATGGAATATCTTTTCCCACCCTTTCACTTTCAATGTATTTGTAATTCTGGATCGAAAGTGAGTCTCTTGTAGACAGCATGTAGTTGGGTCATGTGTTTTTTTAATCTCTTCTGCCAATCTTTGTTTTAATTGGAGTTTAATCCATTTATATTTCATGAGTTTTTAATTATTTTACTTTTGGTTCTGAAATTTCTATTGAATTCTTTTTATCATCTGTGTATTTGAGGGGTTCTATTTCTTTGCTGAGGCTTTCTTTCTTTCTCACTCGTTTTAAGCATGTGTGTCATTGTTCATCGAAGCATTTTTATCATAACCACTTGAGAGTTCTAACGTCTCCGTCACCTTGGTTGGTGTTGACACCTATTGGTGTCCTTTTCTTCTTTCCCTTTGCAGTCTTTCTGGTTGTTGTTATGATGAGTAATTTTCTATTAAAACCTGGTCATTTTTGTATAAGTTATGATATTCTGGATCTTATTTGAACGTTCTATTTTAGCTGGCTTCCTCTGACGCTACTTCAAGAGGGGAAAAGAGGGCCCTTTTTGATACTGCCAGGTAGAGGGAAATGGGCAGGTTCTCCGCTGAGTCTTCACTGACATCCAATGGGGGATTGTTGTCATAGCCAGATGGGAATGGCATTCTGGCTCCTCTCTAGGCCTCCACTGGTACCTCCCAGCTGGCTGAGAGGGGTAGATGTGCCCTGTTACTGCTCTCCATCTGGTCACACTGACACCATGAGCAGGGTGTCTTCTTTACAGAGGGGCAGTGGTGAAAGTTCTGACTCCCCACTAGTCATCCTCTGATACTACTCCGGGGGGAATGGGATGGGGTGTCTCAGCATTCTGGGTGGGAGTGTGACCCTGTGGGGAGGTGGGGTTACTGCCTGCCAGGGATGAAAGGGGCAACTTCTTACTTGGTCTTTTCTGACAACACCTGATGAGGGTGGGGGGTGCCTCATTACAGCCTGATTAGGTTAGAAATCTAGGCTCCTCGCGGCCTTTGCTGGCACAGGTGGAGATAAAGCCACAGTGTCCTCTGTGCTTTTTGGCAGGAGTAGAGCGATTATTGTCTAAAAGTCATCTCTCCTGCTAGATCGCCTCTTTCCTGCTCCTTCGGCTAGGGTGAACAGGCTCGCGTTGAGGCTATTTTTAATATGTGCCTGTTGCCATTTCTGAGCTTTTAGTTTCTTCAGCTCTGGGCCTGGCATACATGAAGCAAAAAGAAAACCCAGAGAATGCAACACTGCCTTGTCCTTTGGGTCCTGAGCCCCTAGCCAGCCTTCTGCCTTCTCTACACATTTTGGAGTCTTGTGTTTGTGTTATGGGTAATGTCCAGGTTTTCGAGTTGTAGTTTGTGGGGGGAATAGAGAAGTGTATGTCTCCTCCATCTTCCTGGAGGTGGAAATACGCCCATGTATCATTTTTATGATGAGAAAAAAAAATACATATTTTTTAACAAAACAAAAAGACTTAAACTGCAGCTGGAGGGATATGAATCAATCAAGGAGTGCTTGTCTGATTTAATCCAGAAAGAACAAAATTGATCACCACGGTCGTGGGCGATGAGGAGCAACAGTAACCGTACTTCATTGAGCACATCTGCGTACTTTCTCCCATTTTCATGAATCCTCACAGGAACCTGTGAGGCCAGCCTTATTCCCATTTTACAGTGAAGTAGACTGAGGGACAGATAGTCTAAGAAACTTTTTTCCAATGTTTTATATCTAATGAATGAGACAGGAGGGAGGGATTCACACTTTAGCCCGCCTTGATTGAAAACCTGAAATCTCTGTTTCATTGCCTCTGTGGACTTCCTTTTACAAGAGGAATCTTGGAGAACAGGCAACGTACAGTGTGACCGAGCAGTCCTCATTATCTGTGTTCTGTAGAAAGCACTTAGACCCCCGTGCAAGGAGCTGTGTTTGCCTAGACTACCGATGGCGTTTCTACAGAGCTTATGTTTTATACGACTTCCTGAAACAACTTTGGGATGTAGGTGTAAGCCAGATGGGGAATCTGTAGCTCAGAGAGGTCGAGTGACTTGTCTAAGACCATATGGCATTTAATGCTGGAAGCAGACCTGGAAAAAAGGTCTTTTGAGTCCAGTAGGAGCCGGTAGGCCCTCCACCAGCCCCCAGTGCTGCCTCCAGCATGGTCTCTGCTCGGTCACTCTGTTCTTACCAAGGTGATGGCGGAGCTTTGCTGCGGGGAAATCAGGGCCCCTCCTCCTGCAGCCTCCTGGCCCGCTCCAGTCTGCGGACTGGGTCTGATGGAAACCTTATGTGGAACAAAAAACAAACCTGAAAACCAGACCCATCTCAGTATCTCCATCCGCTGGATAAACATCTCTAAGACAGACGCACAGGGAGGCCCAACTCCCTTTGCCAAGTTTTTAACCTACAGTTTGGAAGCGGTTTGCATTTTCCGTAGAGCAGTAAACTATCTTCATTCCTTTTACGGGGAACGACTCCTTATGGGGTGATAATTTACTTTTAATCTCTCTTTCAGGAACTGATGGTTTTGCCTTCTTGCCTGATAGAAGTTGTGGGTTAAAAGAAAAGGCCCATTTTTTTTTTTTTGAAGTCTTCTTCTTTCCCATCTTTCCTTTTTTTCTACCCCCCTTTTGAAAGCCTGCTTTGGGAGTCTTTGGAGACTTGCCTCTTTATTCGGAGGGAACTTGGCTCCTCCGTGGTGCCCCCATTCCTCTGCCGAATCTAATCTGACTGTTCTATTTATAATTCTTGAGCAAGATGAATCTCGTCTTTGTGTTTCTTTCTAAGCAACAGCGTCCCCTCCCTAGGACCACAGCCATTTAACCTCTACAAGAATCTCTTTAATTTCTCTGCAAATTGCCAGAAAGCAGGCAGCTGAAACCCTATCAGGTCCTGGATCATATCAGACCTGCTTTAAACTGGCACCCTCCTCCATCCCCCAATCTCCTGGGAGTTCATTTAGGAACAGGGCTGTGCAGAGAAGTTCCCAGCAGCCCTCTGGCGACGCCAGCGCGGTCTGGGAAGTCTGACAGGGAGGGGCACGCTCTGGAGGGCAGAGAGGCTCGAAGACGGAAACCCTGCCCACTTCCAGCCATGCCTCGGTTCCTCCCGGATCCCTCAAGGCTTAGACATACATGGCATGCTATTTACCTTAAACTTACATTCATCAGTTGTTCTGCCTGGAAACCATCTGGCCCCAAGCCCTCGTTTTACAGAGAAGACAATGAGGACCCAGAGAAGGCAAGTGACAGACCCAAAGTCACGCATCCAGTCCGTTCAAAAGAGTTCAGATTGTAAAGTCGGGAACCCACCTGGACCTCCTTGAATTTAAGGAGGGATTATTTAGAGGAAATGTGTCCACTCCACTTAAATGCCATTTTTAAAAAAATGCACGTCTATTTTTATCCATTTCTAATGTTTATGCATCTTCTAAATTCCTCTTGTCATTCCCTGTCTCTCATTCCTCATTTGTGCCCATTTCTATATCCAGTACAGGTCTTTCTGTTCTCAGGGCATCTTAATAGACCCCCTTAATAGACTTCTACAACCGGCGTTCCAGAAAGAGTTGACGAGTCTCAGAACCCAGAACCAGAGCAGGCAAACCACTGGGTGTGTGGAGATCTGAAGGCCGTGAGGGACTTTCTTGGGGTGTCTTAGCCATTCAGTGACCGTGCCGGGCTTCGAGTCTGAGCCTCTGCCCTCTTCATCCAGTGCATTCTGCTCTTCTCCATTCCTGCGGGCTCTGTGTGGCTCCCAGTTCTGACCTGGGTCTGGCACGTTCCTATAGACAATTCCCGTTAGTTAGGGCTCACACGGACCAACCAGACTTTGAGCCTGGCATTCATTTGTAATAAAAGAATGCACCATCACACTTGCGAAGCCAACCCCATTTTAACCTCATTTGCAGTGAGCGTCCCCGTAAAATTAAATAAGAAAGGGCCGCCATATTTACTTTGACCTCCTTAACATTACGGTCTTCTTTTCTGTAAGACAAACTAAGATGGTCTTCTAAGTTTTTAAGGATCAGGAATCAGTGTGTCCCCTTGAACGTACATAAGCACATTTACCCTTTAAAGCTACCGAGACCCATTCGAACAGAACACAAATGCAACTCTAATCCAAGCATAATTATATTTAATTCATACTGAGATCCAGGTGGAGCAAAGGCTGTAATCAATGGCTTCCTAAGCTTGTGACTGTCTCAGGATCCCTGCCTCCCTCTTTCCAAGAAATACCTTTTGCTTCAGGTTCTAAAGTCTTCGGGAGGCATGGCATGGTGCACTCTTTGGAAGGCACCAGAAGAGAGGAAATAGAGTTTAAATGTTTGGAAAGAGCCCCCTTGCTTCCCTGTGGGACTCCAGCCTTGCTTACAATGGAGGCATTGCCTCTAGTCAAGTAAGAATATGAACATTCATTTAGGACACAGACAGGAGGGAGATTATACTCTTTGAAGGTATAGTAAGTATGAGACACTGTGCCACATTCTTCATAAACATGTTTCTCTTTTAATCCGCACGTTATCTCTGGTGGGCAGGTATGGTTATCCCCCCTTTTAATAATGGACAAATTAAAGCTGAGCGAGATTTGAGAAATTTTTGCCTAAGGCTCCTCAGAATAAATGATTTACACAAGATTTAATCCAGGTCTCTGACACCAAACCCAGCTACTACTATGAACGGTCTTGTATCTGGTGGAATATGTGTGAGAATTTCATGGTGTGTGTGTGTGTGTGTGTGTGTGTGTGTGTGTAGAAATGGAATAGCTCAGTCATGAGGAGTGTGCAGCTTCCACATCGAGAGACTTTGCCAAATTGCTCTCCGTAGCGATGGCGTGTATTTATAGTCTCCCTAACAGTGTTTAAGAATTCTTATTGCTCCATGTCCTTGCCAACATTTGGTGTGATCAAGATTTTTAATTTTTTTTCTGGCACCACTTGCTACTTCATTGTGGTTTTAATTTACATTTTACTTGATTACAATGAGATTGATTGTCTTTTCGATGTTATTATTGCCCGGTCAGGTTTTCCTTGTGAAATGCGTTTGTCATTTTGCCATGTCCTCTTTTTCGGTATGTGTATTTTATTCCTAGTTGATTTGTAAGAGTGTGTGTGTGTTTCTACATTATATATGTTATAGGTGTTATATATGTATATTATATATATATATATACACATATATATTCTGGATTCTAATCCTTCCATGATTATATAAATTTTAAATATCTTTTCCCAATCTATAACTTGACTTCTTACTTTTTCAGTGATGGCTTATTTTTTAAAGCAAGCTTTATAGATCTCTTAATTTGTAAACCACAAAATTTACTCATTGTAATGGAGAGATTGATGTGTTTTAATAAGTTCATGGTTGGACAACCATTGCTACAATTTTAGGGCATTTTCATCACCCTCCAAAGTTTCCTCTTGGCCATTTTCGGTGAATCTCACCTCCCAGGCCCAGCCCTAGCCCCAGCCAACTACTGATCTGCTTTGAGTCTCTGGTTTTGCTTTTTCTAAAAATATCATATAACTGGGAGTATACAATATACAGTCTTTTGTATCTGGCTTCTTTCATCCGATATAATATTTTAGAAGTTCATCCATGATGTTGCATATAGCAACTACTGTTGTTTTTCCTTTTTTAAATTGCTGACCAGTATTCCATTGTAGGGCTCTACCATTGTGTTTATCCACTTCAATATTTGTATCGTTTCCAGCTTTTAACTATTGTGAATAATTTGCTATGCACATTTGCATACACATTTCTGGGTAAATATATATTTTGATGTCTTTTGGGGGGATATCCAGAGTGGAAGTGCGGAGTTGTGTGTTAATTCTGTGTTTAACGCTCTTTAAGAAATGATTAAAATATTTTACAAAATGGTGGTACCATTTTTCATCCCCACCAGAAGTGTATGTACCTTTTAAAAGTGGGCACATGATTTGAATAGACACTTCACCGAAGAAGATATGTGAATGGCTAATAAGAATATGGAAAGATGCCCAGCATGATTAGTCAATAAGGACATGTAAATTAAAAGCACAATGAGCTAACACTAAGTACCCACTAGAATGGCTATAATTATGACGATTGGCAATACCAAGAGCTGGTGGGGGTGTGGAGAGACGGTTTCCCTTAAGGTGTGTTGTCACTAAGGTATCAGCTGAAATCTTTTATTCTTATTTTAATTTTTATCTTGGTTTCCTGAAGGTCACCCCTGTGTCTGTACAGCTAGTGGTCAGCCAATGATTTGGGCAGACATTGTGCTTGATTCTATAAAGCTTTAACCCCGTGCTAAATGATCTATGGGCGAACTGGGAAATCATGTAGACTTGCAACCAGTTCTCAAGTCTCCCTTGGATTTATCTCCAGAACTTCTTGAGTCTCCCTTGCACAGGGCTGTAGTTTTGCAGTCACTAAGGTATGTGTGGGAAGTCTATTTCAGCTCTTCTATGGCTTTCTTATTTCCTGGATCTCTCCATTACATCTGACTGGTCTACCCTTCACCACAACTAAGGTTGCAATCTGGGACTAGCAAGCTGCTATGGGTTTCCCCCATTTATTTCCTACAGAATTTGCCACTTTTAGCTGGAAAAGCCCTAGGTGTTGGCTCCCCACGTCACCCCTCCAACCACCATTATGAATTAAGCCAGCTCTGTCTGGCAACGAAGCTCCTGGTTTTGCAGCTGACCCAGGACTGGCAAAACTACAATGCTTACCTGCCAAACTGGGGCAAGGGATAGGAGCAGCCCCAGGCAAGAAGACCACAGATGCCTCCTGCCCTTTGTTCTCACCCAAAGTTCTAGCAGCTTTTCAAGAAAAAAGTTTTCAAGTTTATTGTCTACCATTGGTTGAATTCTAAGGCCTTGAAATGATTGATTTTGACAATTTGTCCAGCATTATATGTATTTTGGAAGAACTACTTCATCACGCCATAATCAAAAGTCCCTGCAATGATGTCTTTTGAAGGGCAGAATATTCTGACTTCAGTATAGTCAGATTATGCTTTGAGTCTTTAAGGAATTCGTCTGCAATACAAAGCCATAAATATATTCTCTTCTGAGTCTTCCAAAACTTTTAATGTTTATATTTTTGTTGCGGTTGTAAATGGCTTTTAATGGGTGTGGAATAAGGCAGAAATCATTCTTTTTTCTTCAAGAGATTAGTTACCCTAGTGCCATTTATTGAATCACCCATCCTTTCCTCCTAATTGGTAATGTTTCCTCTATTATATGTAAAGTTTTCTCATGGAAACACGGATCTGTTTTTGAGCCCTGTAGCATCTGTGTGTGTGTGTGTGTGTGTGTGTGTGTGTGTGTGTGTTCATCCCTCTTCCAACTCCAGTGTTAGTCTTGAAATCATTTAAGGCAGATGTTTTTTAAGATTATCTTGGCCTTTTCTTGGTCTTTTGCACTTTCATACAATTATAGAATTTGGCTTCTTAAGTTCCATGAAAAATTCTATTAGGACTTTGAATATTAGAATTTTTTTGACTGCGTAGATTAATTTAGGAATAATGGACATACGTAAGATATTGAGCATTCTTTTCCATGAACTTGGTACATCTTTCTATTTGTTTAGGTTTTTATTTTATTATTGTTATTTTTTAAAAGATTTTATTTATTTATGCGACAGAGAGACAGCCAGCGAGAGAGGGAACACAAGCAGGGGGAGTGGGAGAGGAAGAAGCAGGCTCCCAGCGGAGAAGCCCGATGTGGGACTTGATCCCGGAACGCCGGGATCACGCCCTGAGCCGAAGGCAGACACTTAAAGACTGCGCTACCCAGGCGCCCCTGTTTAGGTTTTTAAAATATCTTTTCAATAATGTTATATCATTTTATCCTTAAAGATTTTATACATTATCTGTGAGGCTAATTATTTGGTTCCTTTATACTGGGTGTTGTAAATGGTATTTGTAAAATTACATTAAAATTTTTTTGCTGAATTTATAAGGGAAGGCAATTAATTTTTGTGTGTTTATGCTATATACAACAATAGTAAATCTATTGTTTTTTTCCTATCGATTCTTTTATTGTTTCATGTAGGAAATCACGTCAACTGCAAGTATTAACAATTTTGCTTTTCTTTTCAATCCTTGTACCTACTATTTCTTTGACTTTTCTTACTGTCTTGCTCAGGACTTCTATTATAAAGACAGATGTGTTGATAATGGGGATTTCTGCAACTTTCCTATAAAACTTTAAACATTTGATCATTAAAAAATGATGTCTCAGAGAAGTTTCTGGTAGATGTAAAAAAATCCCTTGTATTCTTAGTTTGCTAAGCTTTTTTTCTTTTTAAATTACAAATGAGTGTTGAATTTTATCGATTTTTAATATTTTTCTGTGTCTATGGACCTGTGGGTATTAGCATATGGTTTTTCTCCTTTAGTCTGTTAATGCAATGTAGTATGTTAATCAAACTTCAAATGTTAAGCCATATATGAATTCTTGGCATTCCCCCAACTTGATCATAAGGTCTTTTTTATTCATCGTTTGATTTGGTTGGCTAATAATTTCTTTCACATTGCCTTATCTATGTCTGTAAGTGAGTTAGGCTTATGCTTTTCCTGACTGTTGCTTATTTCAACTTTAGAATAGTAACAGGAGAGTTAATTACTGAATGGGTCATCCTCTTCGAGACCTCTACTAGGGTGGGAGCAGTGGAAATGGGGCATAGGCAGAAGACAGTGAAAAGGAAAAAGGCAAGGATTTTGTGAAACAGAGTTGGGAAGCAAGAGCCTGAATATGAGTCCCACCACAAACGAAGTGAAGAAAGTGAGGATTGGGAACGGTGTAAAGTAAATATGAATGATAAAAAAGTTAAGTTTATGGAAAGATATGAGTTTGAGATGTTACGATAGCCAGTGAAACTGTCCAGTATGCAATTAGGAATTTGATCTAGAAATTGCCATGTCATGGCTAGAGATACGGCCACGGGAGTCGTTGGCAGTAACCGGACTGTGTAGGTGGATGAGGTCATCATCCGGGGTGAATACACAGGCAAGAGGGCAGAGGATGGAACCTTGAAGGGTGCCCACAATGCGAGGATGGGGGAGGAAGCGAGAGAGAAGTTGTGGAGCAAAGAGCCATGAAGGAAGCAGAGGTCATAATTTTCTGAGCTAGTGTTCAATATAAAATGTGAGAGCAGATGGGGTCTGCTACCTCCTCATTTAGTTCACACAATTGAGAAAAAGAGACCATTGCATTTCTCAAAAGATTTCTGGAGGAACCATTCTTTTTTTTTTTTTTTAAGATTTTATTTATCTGTTTGAGAGAGAGAGTGGGGAAGCTTTAGCAGGGGGTAGGGCAGAGGGAGAGGGAGAAGCAGACTCCCTCCTGACTTGGGGCTCGATCTCAGGACCTCAGGATCATGACCTGAACTGAAGGCAGGCACTTAACCGACTGAGCCACCTGGGCATTCTGAGATTTTATTTATTTATTTGACACAGAGAGAGAGAGCACGCACGCACAAGCAGGGGGAGCGGCAGGCAGAGGGAGAGGAAGAATCAGGCTCCCCACTGAGCACTGGAGGAGCCATTCTTAAAAACACTGCCTCTCGTGGCCTGGAAAAACAGACCTTATCCTGTAGATCAAAGATAGTCGTATGCATTCTATCATCCGTTGGTTTCCAGCTTATTTGCCTTTTTAGTTTTTAATCCAATCTCATGAAAAATCAGTTTAAGTACGACGGGAAATTCAGAACAGATTTTTTACTTATCCTGTAGGTTATCTTTTAGCCTTGTCCTAGAGATAGTTGGTAGTAGAGACATCAGTGTATCCTTGATGCACCTCAATCAGCGAAGAGAGGCATGCAGTATTTCAACGTTACAAGGGATGGTAGAAAGCATTGTTCTCATTTCACAGATGAGAACACTCAGAACCAGAGAGGTGCAGTGACTTGACCTGGGTCACTTGGGGAGTTAGAGGCAAAGTTTGGACGAGAGCCCAGATCTCCTGACTTGTCGCCTTCACGACCCAGAACCTTACCAGGATCAACACATGAATCCCTCTTGCTGATGACAACACTGTTTGAACTAATAATCTGTTCATTTTACTGATAGCTGTTTCCTAAGTTATGAGCTGTTAGTTTATCCAAATGGGATTTGCTGGTGTCTACAAACACACTGTTTTGCATTCCATTTTTTAAATGTTTAAATGTATTCTTTGGATATATAGAGGGCCCATAATGGAGACAGTTAAATAACTATGCCATTAGTTTGTGAACAGAAATGTTAACCGAGGCAGGATGCATTAATTTGTTGATAAGTGATTCACTGGATGAGTCCTTCAGCCTATTTATTAACGATCCTTAATTCATCCTTCCTGAAGCACAAATTGAGTTCTTAAAAACATATAAGCTCACCTCATTGTATTTCCTGGACTAGAAGCTCTTAACATCTGATATTCTTTTATTTGACAATATTTAAGGAGTGCCAAGTGCATGCTTGGTCCCAGGGACATAGCAGTGGGCAAGACGCACGAGGTCCCTGCCCTTAGGGAGCGTATGTAATAAGAGCAGGGAGGCAGACAATACATGTGCAGGTAAATGGTGTTTTCAGACAGTGACAAGAGCAAACGGATGGAGAGTGACCAGAGGAGGAGTGGTTTCGCATCATCTGGAGTGACCGGGTAGGGCCCTGGCACGGGCTGGTTCGTCAGGAAGACAGCTCTGAGATGGGGATTACCGTATAGGGAGTTTATCGTGGAGCTCTTTTCGGGTCAGCACCCATGGGGGAGTGCAGGCAACGGGATTTGGAAGAGGGAGTAGTTTGGCTGTTACAGAGTCGCAGCAAAGCCTCAGCCTCCAAAGCCACGGGGAACTTTGGAGCTGAGAACCCCGAGCCGGAGCTAGAGGGCTGGCCTTTAGACGCTCTTAGTGGCCAGAATTGTACATGGGTTGCCTTGGGGGCGTGGGGCGCGGGTGAGGGCAATCTGTGAGAGGCCCCAGCTGTGGGTTGTCAGCTGCCAACACTCCCAGCAGCTACGGGAACGGGAATGACGCCTTAGTCCCGAAAGGGGGGGAACGGAGTGACACCTCGCAGCACCCTCTGTTGCCCCTCAGTGCAGGGGACATTTGAGCTGAGACCAGATGACGCGATCCCATTTAATCCTGCGTTTGATATTGTGACTTATCCCTGTTTGGCCTCTTAGAAACTCAGAGAGGTAAAGTGACTTGCTCCAAGTCACATAGCTAATAGGAAGCAAACCTTGGGGTCCCCTAGTCCGGGTTTTTTTCTATGACCTGACTTTGTGTTGTTCCATTTATGCCTATACTTGTGAGTGTGTCATTGGCATGGATTTCTGTAAACACTTTCATAAAGGTCTTGGGTAGACTGCCAGCAGGATAGAGGGTAGGGCTCTGTGCGTTTCACTGGAAAGCATAATGATAGGGCAGGTCCATAAGGCCATGTTTACAAATTTGTTCAGATACATGATTAGATATCTTTCTGCAAAATAGATCTTCAGAATTTTAAAAAAGCTTTCCAATAATATGCTGACAACTTAGTTAAAAGAAAAACAAGTGGAACAAATATCACTAGATGTTACTTGCTCCAAAAGTCAAAAAGCTAACCACAGCCATGCCAAACATCTGCAAGTATTTTTAGCCTTCGAATCGGTAATCTTTGATCGGTTTCGAGTAAGAGCAGAGAGTACCGGGTGTTACAGCTTTTATTGTCAATATTGTCAATTGCTCAAAGTTTGTTCCTTGCCCGACTTTCAGCCTGTGACCTGTTCAGCCCGTCTCCTGTCTAGGCTGGGCTGCAGTCAGACAATATCATAAATGTCATGTCCCTCTTGTGTAAGTGCTTTTGTGTAAATTATTTCATCCAGTCCTTGTCAAAACACTGGGAGATGTGGATCTTTCTTCCCCTTTCACTGATAGAGAGACTGAAACCCCGAGAAGTGAAGTGACACAGACGCGTAACATGAACTCAAGTCCTTGGGTTATAAGACCGCACATTCTTCCTATTACCTTTCTGCCCACAGAGCTCTGAGCTGGGTTTCTGGGCCGGGGGTTGGGAGTAGGGATTTAAGAGAAAAAAGGAAGCCACAGGAATGAGGAGAGAACAGATCAGTGTTCTTAACTATCTGGGCAAGTCACGTAACTTCCTTAGGCCTCCGCTTTTTCATTGGAGAAGTAACAGAATGGAACTCGATTCTTTCTAAGACTTTTCTTGACTCTAAGCTTCTCTGGTGTTAAGGAAAAGGAAAGAAAAAAAAATCAGCACAATGAGTCAGCAACAACAGCAAAGAACAACAACGCTACCCCAGGTCTACGGCCATACCTGCACCTGCATAGTGACTCTGCCTTGCGGATGTTTCCCATTGGCGGAGAGCCTTCATTTTGAACACTGCTCAGGTAGCTGCTGATTTCCTGATACCAATGCCGCTGTTTTACACATAATGGTGAACAGACTGAGGAGATCAAATTAAATCCATTTCCACTTTAGGATAGGAAATTTGTTTGGAACAATCAAGAGGGTTTGGAGCAGTAAGCATGGGTTTTCAATTGCCATCAAATGGTAAATTGCTTAATGTCAATTGGCATTAAGTGGACTGATTTGTACCCAATTAATATACCGTGGTTGGAAAGGAAGAAAACAATTTCGTTTAGCTAGATTGTTCTGCCCTGGGTTCTTCCTGCATGAAGCCCCAAGCAGTTAGCAGGCATGCTCTTTCAGTCCCTAAATCCCCTACCCCTGTTGAGCTACATCCTCCTTTGTTGGGAACGAAGTGGCCTTGGAGAAGCTCTCTTTAGGTTTTTTCATGCTCCAGAGTCCCATTTAGGGAATGGCTGTTGCAGGCCCCCCCATGCAGCAAACATCGGTGGTGTAAGAGAGTTAATGCAGCTTGCAGAAGCATTTCGTTCCCAACCAGAGCTCCGTGTTGGGCCTGGACAAAGCTGGCCTACTGGCCATGAGGCCGAATTACAGGGCCAAGCCACTCCCAGCATTTGCTTGGAAGACTCCCGCTGGAGAATCCAAGGGATCAAAGTCTTGCTAGCGGTGACAAGTCAGAGGCATGAAGACTCAGTGTCTCTGCAAGATCTGAGCCCCGCCCCCACCCCCCATCCCCGGCTTTGACAAACAACCACAGAGGAAACACAGGTCACCCGATCACTGCCAGCTGAAAGGCTGGCACACAGAAGCTCAGCTAAATCCATGCTCCAGAGACTCCCCAGATGAGAGAAAGCCATGTGCGCCCACACTGGCCAATTGGAGCTGGATGAAGGACGATAGTAGTTTCATTTTCACATCCATGGATTTTATGCTCCCTTTGGTCAGTAATTTACATTTATATAGACTCTTTCAAACTCTGGCTCTAAAATGGATTTGCTGGTTTATATGTATAGGGCTCCACTTTGTATCAGCAGTTGGCTCTGTATGTATAAACCAAACCTGACCATCTGTATTTAAACAAAAGCATGTGGCTCAGTTTTAACTTGGTCATTTTAAGCCATACCATACTTGGATGAATTCCTCTGAGTGTTTTTTTTTTTTTTTTTTTTTTTTTTTTTTTTGGATGAATTCCTTTTGGTGTTTTTTTTTTTTTTTTTTTTTTTTTTTTTTTAAGGGCACATAAATGTGGTATATGGTGCTACTGGAAGAACCCTTTAGTCTGACTCCATTTTGATGCAAGGTGGTTCTGTAGCTGTCCTTCCTCCATGATTTATGTATGAGCATAAAAAGAGGCAATATGACTGAGAAAAACACAGGCGATGACCCTCTCCTTCAGCCTAAGAGCCAAAAAGCATTTTCTGCTCTTTTCCATGAATTTGTCCGAAGAAACACCTGAAGAGAAACAGAATGTACATGGAAATCACTTAGCCAATTGCCAGACTCCATCCATCAGGGCGCTTATGCCTGCTGTGACTATGGAGGGAAGCAGCTTCTCGTAGCCGGAAGATTTCTGCATCTAGCTAGAGTCAGAAGGCCTGGGTTGGAGCCAAATCAGTGCAAGCCAGCAGCAGAGAGATCTTAGCTTCCAAATTTAAGTGGCGATATACCGATTCTCTTTGCTCAAGACAGTTGGTGAGGAGGGATGGATGTCTGCCTGGGGCCTCAGTCATCAATGGCCACCAAGGGTTGATTTGGCTGGTTGGTTGGCTAGACAGAGGTCTCTACCCCGTTCTGGCTCAGCTGGAGAGAATGGCTTTTCCAAATGGAAGAGGGCTGTTCTTGGGTCACAGCTATGTGGACAGATGGAAGACCTCTAACTAGGATTGTTGCAAGGACTGCATATGATAGTGTATACAAAAGAGACTTGTTCCCTCTGAGAGCCATATGAATGCATACAAATCTCCATTCAGGAACCCGCTGGGGCTCCCAAGACTGCTAGTGGGTCTAACCACTGAACTCAAGATGTTGTCTCTCTACAAAGATTGAAGGATCCCTGGAAACATGAATTGGTGCTCCTCACTGCCTCTCTTGTGTTAGACTTATTCACACATGTGTCATCGTGTCCCTTAGATAGAGTTTCTTGATCTTGGCACTGTTGACATTTTAGATCAGATGATTCTTTGTGGTTAGAGACTGTCCCATGCAGTGCAGGGTGTGTAGCACATCCCTGGCCCTCCCTCTAGAAGCCAGCAGCATCTTCCCCTAGCGGGACAATCAGAAGTGCCTCCAGACATTGCCAAATGTCCCTTGGGGGGTAAAAGTCACCCCAGCTGAGAACCACTGAGTTAGACTCTGAGATCTGTGGCAGCAAGTTTTATTCTTTATTTTTTTAAAGATTGTATTTATTTATTTGGGGGGGGAGACAGAGAGAGAAAGCGATGGCGGCGGGGGTGGGCAGTGATAGAAGGAGAGGGTCAAGCAGATTCTGTGATGAGCTCAGAGCCTGATGCAGGGCTCAATCCCAGGACCCTGAGATCATGACCTGAGCCGAAATCAAGAGTCAGGTACTTAAGTGACTGAGCCACCCAGGCGCCCCTGTTTTTCTTTCTTTTTTTTCTTTCTTTCTTTCTTTCTTTCTTTCTTTCTTTCTTTCTTTCTTTCTTTCTTTCTTTCTTTCTTTCTTTCTTTCTTTCTTTTTTGTTGTATCCTTGTACCAAGTAGCATAGTATCCAGCCCTAGTAGGTGCTCAATAAAAAGTAGTTGCGTGAAATTTCAAACTGAACAAAATAGCAAAGTTCCACTCGGGGATGAGAGCCACCTCTTGCCAACTTTTCAGCCTCTGTTCAAGAGGCCACATTGAAAAGCAGATGAAGCATGTGGTGGTGTTAAGCAGTCCCGGCTCAATGGGGAAACACTTATTAGCAAAGAATAGATGTTCACAGCTTCATTTGATATGGATTTAGAAGTAATTGACTATCCCACATTGCCGTAGGGTACCCAAGCTCTGAAATTTAGGGAGCTGGGGATTTATTTGTACCTGTCTGTTCATTGTTATTACCCCCACCCCCCACCTTTCCTCCATCCTCCTTAGCCAGAGATGTGCTCACAATACAATTCTCTAGTCGGCTTTGGGTTCTTGACCTTTTCTTATCTCAGGTTTCTTGCAGGGGCTCTGACAAACCTACAGGGAATTGTCATTGTGCTGGTGACCAGACCCAGTTGTGCCGGCAGACCCAGGAAGGAAGAGCAAGGGAGATGTTAGGTGGTTTCAGTCATTCTGGCCAATATGGGACTGATGACTTCGGGCATTCCAGGGAGCCTGAATCTTCTGCGATTTTAGCAGGTGACCGGAGGAGCCGTTTCCAGAGGTTCTAGACCATGGGCACAACCTCTGGGAGTGCCAACCGGCCTTTGGAACACGCTTCCCCTCCCAAGGCAGTGACATTTCTCCAGGTGGTTCTTCAGCTCTGCTCTCCCTCACAGTGAAATGCCTTGAAATAGTGACTGATATGCGGTGTTCCAATTCCCTCTGTCTCGCTTTCTCCCGAACACACCACACTCAGGATTTCACCCCATCACTTGACAGAAAATTATTCTTGTCAAGGTCACTATGACCTGCCAGTTGCTAAATGCGTGGTCAATTTGCTCCCCCTCCCCACTTGATATATCAACAACATTTGACCCAGGTGACCGTCTGTCTTCTTTGAAATGCTTTCTACTCTTGGTTCTGAGGACACCACACTCCCCTGGCTCCCCACCCCCCAAGGCAGCTCTCTCTCAGTGATTGTTGCCAGCCCTGCCTCATCTCCTTGTACCACCCCAGGGCTCCTCTCTCCTCTCCTCCCTCTTCTCCCCACCTCCTCTTCTCTCTTTTATACACTAGTCTGGTGGCATTAAATATGTCTATAGACTGACCCCCAAATTCATATGTTGAACTCCTAACCCCCTAGTGAGAATGTATTTGGAGATGAGGCTTTTGGGAGGTGATTGGGTTAAGATGAGGTCATGAGGGTAAGATTCTCTTGATGGAATTAGTGCCTTCCTAAGAACAGACACCGGAGAGCTGGTTTCTTCTCTCTCCCTCTGCCACGTGAGAACATAGAAATAAGGCGACTGTCTACAAGCTAAGAAGAGAGCCCTCACCAGGGAACTGAATTGGCCGGCACCTTGATCTTGGACTTCCCAGCCTCCAGAACTGTGGGAAATAAATTTCTGTTGTTTAAGCCACGGGTCTATGGTATTTTATCATGGCGGCCCAAACCGGCTAACGAAATACTAATAGCTGGTAACCCATGCATTTCTGTATTCAGCCTGCATATCTTTCCAGAATGCCAACCTCAGATGCCCAATTGCCCCCTCAAAATCTCTGCTTGGATGACTAATCAATATCCCAAATTAACAGACCCCAAAAGGAACCCTCTCACTCAAAAACCTACTACCACAATCTATTCCACCTCAGTAAATGGCATCTCTATTCTTCTGGTCAATCAGGCCAAGAACCTTGGTGTTCTTTCTCTCAGACTTCATATCCAATCCTTCAGCAAGACTTCTAGCTCTGTCTTCAGATATATATCCCAGACCCAATGACGTCTTCCCACCGTCACCACTCACCGCCTTAGTTCAACCACCAGCATCCAGGATTACTGTCGTGCCTCCTAATGGGCTCCAGCGCCTGCAGACTTGCCCACCACTCCTGGTCTTCTCCTGTTTGCTTTCAGCACAGCAGCTAGCCCATATGGCGTTTCAGCCGCCCATCCTCCAAAATCATCCATCTTAGAGTAACATCCAAATCTTACTGCCGCCTAAGTTCCTTCATCTGACCCACTGCTGTTGCTCCAAGCTCATCTCTTGCCACTTGTCCCAACCTTATCCCTGTTCCATCCTATCCTAGTACACTGTGCTCCTTGTTATTCTCTTCCTCAAATACCAGGATTCTCCTGCTTCAGAGCCTTTGCACATGCTGTTCCTTTTACTTGGAATACTTTCCCCTCACGTATTTGCATGGCTCACTTACTTACCTTCATCAAGCCAAATAGTCATTTCCTCCAAACAGCCTACCCTGACCACCCATCCTACATAAAATACTATGCCTCCCACCACGCTCATTTATTTTCTCTGTATCACTGAGTCATGTTTGTTATCTGTTTACTTTCTTATCCTGTTCCTCCTCGAGAATGGAAACTCCCTGAGTTTAAGAAGCCTTATTCCACAGCTGCAACCCTAAGACTTTCACAGCTTCTAGCCCATAGTTGGTGCTCAGTAATCTTTGTGGAGAGAACGAATAAATCTATGCCGGCAACTCCCAAGAGCCAACGTGATAAAGCCGACTTTGTCAACAATTTCCTGGAAGATTCTAGGTTACCGATGCTTCTTTATTAAAGTAACCATTTGAGCTTCAAAATGAGATTGTACATGCCACTGTTTCTTTCCAACGTAAAATGTAATTTTTTTTTTTTTAGTTGAAAATGGGAGATTTAAGTTTGGCGAACATTCCAGTCTCTAGCATTCTGTGAACGGGTTAATGGACCAAGGTGTCCTTGATCATGTTCAGTTTAATTCAACAAACATTGATTGCTCCCCACCACATTCCAGGCTCTGCGGGAGACAGAGATGCAGATTGCTTAGACAGGAGCCTGTCCTCAGGATGGTCATAGATGTCTAGGGATGTGGAATACAGACTACCATTCACTTTTTCAATATTTAAAAATTTTGATAAATAGTACCAGGTTTTGGGGGGCACCTAGGTGGCCCATTCGGTTAAGCATCTGACTTCAGCTCAGGTCATGATCTCACAGTTCTGGGATGGAGCCCCTAGTCGGCTCTCCACTCAGCAGGAAGTCTGCTTGTCCCTCTGGCCCTCCCCCTGCTTGTGCTCTCTCTCTCTCTCTCAAATCAATAAATAAACTCTTAAAAAAAAACTTAAAAAAAGCAGTATCAGATTTCTATTCCTATCAGGAAGTTGAAGTCCAGTGAGAACATTAATGTCCGCAGGCAGATTACATGTCAAACTTCCTCTAAAGGGAAGTGCCGGGACCAGATAGATTCATGTGGTCCAAAGAGCACAGCATTGATAAAAGCCATAAGGGAGATGAAAACAAAGTGTTGTGGGTGTTCTGCAAAGGGAACAGTCACATCTCTTGGGGGATATTACGGACGGCTGCATGAGAGAGCGCACAGGGAAGCGGGGCAGTGACAGCCAGGTGCGCCTCCACATGGACGGAACAGGCACCTGAGCCCAGGTGTGCAATGGGTGACTCCGGGACTTTTTCTAGAAATGCTGATGACCAAACGTGGCTAAGGCATGNAGCAGGAATGGGGCAGTAGTTAGCAATTGGGATGGAGGACAGCCCAAATCATGGTTAGTAATATTACCTGTTTCAGAAGTACTGGGAAGGAGGAACCCTGTGTTTGTGACAACAGCAGAAATGATGCTTCAGATCTGATCATTCTCACTTGCTATGTAGTGTTTGTGCAGAGTTTTGGACTCCTCAAAGAGGATTCATTTATTTACAGCAACTTTTTGGTGGATTTCCATGTCTCTTTCAATCTTTGAAAATTGATAATCCATATGCAGCATCTATAAAGACTCTATTCACCACCTACCAGAACAACCCATGACTCTCCCTTGATGGATAACAGAGTTTACTGTAAGTGCCTTTCCATGACCGTGATAGAATTCCCCCCATTCTTTCGCTTTTCCCATAAAGCCCACATCTGCTGACCTCCAGGGTTTGATAAAAGGTCTCTCTCATTAGTTCGTGCAGCTCCAGCTCTGTCTGAACAGGATTCCAGGAAGGATGGCTACAGACTCAATAACGGTCTGTCTTTCCAAATACCATGGACTCAAACGCTTAGAGCAGACCACATTTTAGTACTTGGACACAGACTATCTACCAAGAATAATTATAAACTGTTACGGCCCCAAATGCAGACCATTATGACAAGAATTCAGGGATCTGGTCTCCTGAATAAACCACAGCTGACATTTACCTGGATCCACAGTCCATTTAATACAGTTTTACCACGACGTGGGTCCCAAAGCAAAGCTCGGGGAAGGATTCACACGGTATTTCCAAGCTGGGAAACATATGTGGGTATTTGGTTGAATTGTCCTTGTTTATAAACAAGAAAGTTGAGGTCAGAAGAGGTTACACCTTTAAGAAAGGTCAGTGAAGGCGGGGCTTGAACTCGTGCCTGGGAATGCAATTCTTCCCACAGGGAAAGTGATCGCCTTTCAGTGACCATCTGTGGGAGACCCTCCTCGTGGGCTGGTCTTTGGATCTCGTGCTCTTTAAGGGCCCCTGTAACTCCTACCCTTTGCTTTTCTGCTAGACCTTCACCTTCACCTTCTCAGCCTTGGTAGGCTGTGTATTAGGTAGGGGCTTTAGCACCAGCTCGGGCCCCCAGGCTACGGGTGACCATTGTGAGTACAGGGAGCTTATCTGTCTCAACGCATCTTAGTTACCTTTCTTTCTACCATGGAATATACTCGCTCAGTTGAACTGACGTGGTTGGGGAAGAGGGTGGGTATGTGATGCAGGGAGGTTGTAAGTCACTCTGTAATCCACCAAGCAGGAAGGCGTTGGAGAAAAAAGATATGTAAGGAGAGGATAGGCGAGTAAAGGAAAAGAGAGACAAAGGACGGGGGAAAGTCAGAAAAAGATCACATTGAAAAGCACAAAACTGGCTCCTGTTTAAATGCAGACATGAGTCCGGGGTGTGTCACATGTATTCAGCCTGTGCAAGTGATTATGCAAATTAATTAAAGAGAGGGAGGAAAGCAGAGGGGATGGGAGATGAGTCCACATTGAAATGCTCCCAAAGATCCCTTAGAACGGCTTCCTTCCCCACATCGGTGTGTGGAGGAGGCTATGGACCCCGTTTGTGCTGCTGCTGTGGGAAAAAGGAGGCATTAGGTCTGAGCAGTCACAGGGTTCTCACTGCAGAACCAGATGGGGTCTTATCACCCACACAGTGCAGGGCAGGGAGGGTCAACTCCCATCTCCCATGATACTGGCTCAGCAAGCATTCGGGGGCTCCACTGGCTGCTGTTAGATCATTTTCCCATGGACACCCCTCAAAGGTACTAATTCCACTGTCAACCATGCCCGAACCGCGGGTCACCTTTGTGCTCCATCTGCCTCCTGCGGGTTCCGGCTGCTCCAGGAAGCAGGGGCCGGTTGGCAGTGGGAGTTCTCTTCCTTAGCTGCTGCTTCGGAGGGAGTCGGGCAGCAGGTTATCTTGGATACAAGCTGGTGGGGCTGCAGCGGCAGCCTCTGCTCAGGCCTTTCCCCTGCTTTCTTTCCAAGTGAGCTCCACGGAGCCTGGACAAGTTGGGACTGGGGCCCAGACACCAGGGATGCTTGGGGAGTGAACCCTTCCGAGTCCCTGACGTCATACCAGGCTAGAGCAGCCTGCTGCGTGCAGGAAACATTGAACATTCTGAGTCTTAAAGAGGGAACCTGGAACAGTTCCAAGATTACACTTAATACATCTGCTGGGAGCTACAGAGAAGGGAGACTGGGAGAATCTGTGAAAATAACCCTTGCAGAGCCAGGCAAGCACACGGCATCAGGATGGCGCAGGTAATGAGTCAGAACAAAAAGGCTCCCTTTCCTCAGGTAGCAGGTAAGCTTTCCAAAGCTCATTCATACGCACGACCTCTTTGTTCGTCCTTGTGGTTCCGGGAGGGAGGCCCGGAACGTGATTCTAGGTAAGCTGCTAGGTTATGCATCTGTACGTTTCCCGCAGCACTTAACCTAGCAGGCTCTCCAGTAAATGGCAAGTAAAGAAATGGATGGCTGAATGGACAGACTTGCATTTTGCAGGTGAGAAAGTCATTCAGACTAGTCAAGTTCATTGCAAAACACTGAACATGGGGTACTTAGTACATGCCAGGCACCCGTGCTAGACCCTGGGAAGCCATGGTCCCCTTGCTTGAGGAGCTCACCGTCCAGAGAGCGAGGTGGCTAGAAGTGATTACACGGTCTGATATGTATTCTATTTGAGACGATCACAGAAGGCTCTGGAAGACAGAAATGAGAGAGACTGACTCCAAGCCAAAGGATCCCAGGTGGCTTGTCTGATGTAGGAACAAGTAGCAATGAAACTCCTATCCAGGAGTTCAGACTCATCCTTCCTTTGTTTTCCCTCTCCCCTGATCGGGAAAGTTTCTCACCCATTTCTCTTGTCCCCACCTCTACCCTTGACTCATTCTATCATCTTCAGGACTTTATCTTTCAGCTTTAGGCTATATTACTGTTTCGAGTAAACAATTCCATGGGAAAGACAGGTCTGTGAATAAGGGATAAGAGAGTCAGGTTACATGTAGATGACAGGGGATACAGAGGTGGGGGCTCTGAGCCATCTAGGGGTTTCTGTGGGACAGGAAGGCGATGAGGGAGAGGGAAATGGGAAGAGACCGAGGATTATTTAAGGGAAGCACTGCCTTTGCAATTTTGCTTTTCTCCCACGAGCACATCCCTGTATCAACATAAACGCACATATATATACAAATATATACATACACATACTTATATATATATATACATACATATACATACATATATATGTATGTATACATACACATGCATATACATGTGTGTGTGTGGATAAGTCTATGTATGCACACACACGTGCACCAGCATCGTCTTTAAACCTGTCACCAAAATGGCGTGCAAAGTTTCTGCCAGCCCTTCTTACATTAAACAATTCTGTAGTGATGTATGTCCAATATTGGTGAGCGTGAAGCTTCATGTAGCTCGACAGCTGTGGGTTTCAAATTTTATTAAACTTCGGCCTTGTTCAGTCCGATTTCTTTAAGGCTTATCTAACTGCCTTGGGCCACAGGACCTACCACCTTGGCCATGTGCAAAGATACACATTTTACCATGTAACTGAGGGAAAGCCATAAACTATTGTATAATAAATAGCAAGGAATGGTGATGATCCGTGTCCTCGTGGAAGAACGGCTCATAAAAATAATTATGACATGATACATGCTTACGTTGTTTACAAGGTACACGCGTGCTCTCCTGTCTCCAAACGCTGTTGGGCATTTGGATCTAATCACCAGGAATCCAGGCATTTCCAAATGCCCACATGTGTGTTGATGTGTAGTCCAAACATCTGGGTTGTTGCCTGAGAAATGTGATTTTCTGCAGACCACTGAGTTCCAGGGACCCACAACCTGGGTTTAAGTCACTTCTGGGAAGAGGCGGCGATGCTCCTGCGTGACTCAGCTCCCCTCTTCGTGTCTCCAGAGTACCGTACGTGTGAGTTCACTGGTCTATCTCTCCCCACAGGGATGGGAGCACTTGGAGGACAGTGATGGATCTCATTCACCTTTTTTACTCCCAGACATCTGTTGAAGGAATGAATGAATGAATGAATGAATGAAGTGCCCACCAGGCACTTCTCCGTCTATACAGTCAATGTAGTGCCTTGCATAGACGAGAAAATATCGAATGAGCATCTCTGTTCCCGGGTAGAGAGAGTCACGTCAGCTGTGCTGCATTACACAGATTTTTGTTTAAGCATCTCAGAGCCTGCAAAGGCATTTTTACACTGCTTCCTCCAGCCCAAGGGAGAAAACAGATAAAAAGAATGAAGAACTGGCAGCGCCAGGAGGGGTATGAATTCCCCACGTGCACTGGGGGAATGAGGCCCAGAACCCCACGGTTTGGATTTCGCTTCCCTCTGCTCTTT
>NW_024424008.1:46416914-46456463 GCF_017311325.1 Ursus maritimus | reverse complement strand
CCTCCTGCATGTGTGCCTCCCTCGGCCTTTCTCTTCACATTAGAAGTTGGCTGAGTGTTTATATGTATTACGGGGCCTCTCTATGTAAACCCACATTCCATAAATCCCAAAGCTTTTCTTCTGTTGCAGAGCAAGAGGCCGAACAAGATATATGGTGGTTTTTTTTGTTTTTTGTTTTTTTGTAACCAGCAAATGGCTTTTTTACCGATTCACCTCTTCTTCTAACAGCAGGGCTGTCTTGGTGCGGCCTTCAGGGCTCTGTGGTATCTCTCTCCCTGTCTCTCTGTCTCTCTGTCTCTCGCCCCACCGCCTGGCCCCTCTCTCCAGCAAGGCCCTTCTTTAAATTCCAAGACACTAATTGTTGACTCCCCGCCATCTCTCCCTTCCCGCAATTTCTCTGACCCCAGCCGGGTTCCTAAGCCCCCAGCTTCTCCGGAGTCGTGTACTTCCCGCCTGCTGTGGCTAGAATTTTATGGCCCTAATCAGATTTTGCTGTTTTTCTCCACACCGTGTCCTTTCCCCATCCATTCTGCCCTTTTGACTCTTTTCCCCCGACCCTCACCTTCATGGTGCACGGGCCTATTAAATGGTGTCCAGTCCAATTTCTGGCACCCAATAAATCTAAATTTTCAAGCTTGGGAAGCCAGGCTCACCCAGTGGCACCCAGATAAATGAGTCCTCCATGAGAAACCTACACTGGTCATTACTCAAGACTCTCCAGAAGCCCCAACACCGGCTTTCCTGCCTGGGAAAGTCAAAGTGCCCCTTTCCTCCCTCACCCCCGCCCCCCGAAAAAGAAAACGCCCCCACAGCACACGGAGACTGGTCTTCATCCGGGCGCAAGGATGCTCCGGACGGTTCCCAGCCTCCCACCCCCAGCACCCGGCCGCTCCCACGTCACTTCGCCGCAGCAGCGGCTTTGAAATGAGACTTAATATCCCGCACACGCGCCTGCACTGTTCAGCTCGCCGGGGCTCCGAGTGTGGAGCGGTACAAAGAGCCTCCGTGCAGACGTTTCATTGTCTGCAACCCGCGCCACCGACCAGGGCTTCCCTCCCCAGCCCTCCCTGTGCCGCATCCCTCGCCTTTTGGGGGGTACTGTTTCCACACCCAAAATCGACACCGCGCCTGAGGGACAAGGGCCTCCACGTGGTCTCATGGGGGGAGGAAGAGGACGGTGGGGGCCGGAGGCATTTGTAGCCAGCTTCACATCCTGGAGAACTGGGGGAAGGGGTTGCCCAGAGTCAGGGCTGCCGAGGGGGCAACGCGGGTTATGATCTGTGCTTCTCGTACACAGACCCAGCGACAGTGGTCTGCTCTTGAGAACTTGGGCGCTATTTGTATTTACTTATTTGTTATTTTGACTTGTGAAATTACCCCCTTTCACTCCGCCAGCCTTCTGCTTCTGCACAATAAAAATTAATTACAATGAATTAGAACCTTTATAAACCACCCTCGGCAGTACAATGGCTTGGAGACAGCCCCTCCTCTGGCCTCTCACTGGTCTACGGCTTAAAAGCCCATTAGAAGAGCCATTCTAGAAGGCAAATGTCTCTAAAATAAAGTACCTGGTTTGGCTTCTGTGGAATAAATCTGGAAACTAATCGGATGCTGTGATGGTTGGTTTTATGTGTCAGCTTGCCTAGGCTCGGTAGCCAGGGACTGAATAAAGCACTAATCCAGGTGTTAACCTGGTGATGTTTTGTTAATGTGATTAGAGGGTGCAGTTGATTGACTAAGCAGATTGCCCTGAATAATGTGGGTGGGCCTCATCCAATCAGTTGAAGGTCTTAAGGGCAGAAACTGAGGTCTCCCAGAGAAGAAAAAAATTCTGCCTTGAGATTGCAGTATCCACTTTTGCCCACGTTTCCAGCCTGCTGGCCTGCCCTATGCATTTCAGATTTGCCAGCCCCAGCAATTCCTTGAAATGGATCTCTTCAGATAAAAATAAATATCTCTGCCTCGATATCTCCATGTACTGTTGACTTCACCTCTTTGGAGAACCCTGCCTGATCTGTTTAGAAATCTTATGCTTAATTTGAGTTGTTCATTGTGTAAGTAACTCCTGGAAGGATGACTGCTCTTTTTTATTTCTCCAGCACAAAGCCCTGTGTTGTGCACACGGGCAGAGCTTAATAAATGCCTACTGAAGTGACGGAAAACCCAAAGAAACCCCATGTTCTTCTCAACTTCTGCCACTGCATTTTCAGCTCATGAAAGCATTTGCTCCTTCTCATCCCCGCAGGACTAATCAACCCTACTCGAGGCTCCAACTCTTCTCAGGACTTTCCCATGACATTGTCAAGTACCGATGCTCTCCCCACTCTCTGCCTTTAAACGATATTGAACAAGCCACATCTCCCCCAAAAGCCTCACTGCAGAGTCCAGGCACTTAACTTACCCCGCCGTCCTCAATGCTCGTACAAGGTTTATGGTAGTGGCGCTCTGCTGTGCCTGCCATGCCAAGATGATGTTCCCCCTTTCTCGTTAGCTGCTGGGCCCTCTGGGGCAAACCTAGGCTCTGATGTCGTGGAACATTTATGGTCTTTGGAATCAGCCAGACCTAGCTCGAGACCTGGTTTTCATATAAGCTTTGAAAACCTGATGAAATCATATAACTTTTATGAGCCTTCCTTATTAGCAAAATGGGGGTTAAGTGACTCATAGGAACCTGTCAGGGATAAATTAGGCAAATGGTGAGTGATCAATTATTTTTTTAACATTGCAGTAAAACAGTCTTATTTTCCCCGAGTGAAATTCTCCGTGGACCGGCAGAACACAAGGCAGATAAGAATTACTGTGGTTTGTTCTAAGGAAACGCTCCTTCTTGTGTGCTGGAACTCCTGTCTTCCCTCCTATTCAAGGACGTGCCTTTAGCAGCTCTCCCTCCGTCTCCTACATGAACCTGTAACACAGCTGTACTAGATCATTCCTGCCAGCCTGAAAATATGGTGGAAAGGTCTCCATCTTTCAACCAAACAGCCAACCCAAACCATCTTACTTCACCCTCTCCCCTCAGCAGTTACTACCCCATCCTGTCTTTTTCTCTACTATAAAACTCACTGGCAGACTTGTCTCTACATTTTTTCTCCATAATCTCTCCTCCTGTTCTTTCACGAACACACTCCAGTTGGGGTTTTGTTCCCACTACTTAGCCACGGCTGTAGTCAAGGTTGCAAAAGACCTTCACGTTCCAGACGTAACAGCTGATTCTCCATCACCATCTTGCTCGGTCTACCAGCAATGTTGGGCAAAGTTGGGCACACCTTCACCTTGAAGTACTTGCCTCGCCATCCCTGGGATACCGCTCTCTCTGGGTTGTCCGCACCAATCCAATGGCGAATGCCAGACGCTCTATACATTCCAAATCTAACACTTCTCACCACGTGGACCGGCACAGTGAGTCTAGTCCAGTTCACTATCTTCCGTCATGTGGATTATTTTAACAGTCTCCTGACTGTCTCCTTATTTCCCCCTGTGTTCGACTATAGGTTATTTTCAATATACTATCCAGAATGATCCTCCTAAAACATTAGTCTAATCATGTCTCTCTTCTGCTCAAAATCTGCTGATAGCTTCCCATCTCACTCAAAGTAAAAGGTAAAGTACCATTAAGGGCTCAAGGCCCTGCGCCGTCTGTCTCCAGCAGATCAAGGTGGAAGGTTAGTTTCTATCACTTCCTTGTCCCCCCGCCCGCCCCACCCCTCCGAGTGTGGTCATCCACCTTCAGTCACGATCTCCTTGCTATACCCCAAACATGGTGAAATAGACACGCACCTCAAGACCTTTATGCATGCTGTTCCCTCCACCTGGAACAGTTCTCTCCGGCACAAGCACACGAATCCCTCCTAGATATCCACAGGGATCCCTCTCTTCAGAGAAGAGAACTTCTCCGGGATCTGAACCTGATCAACCTGTATAGAAAGGAGCACCCTCCCTCGTCTCTTTGTAGCCTCCTTACCCTGCTTTATTTTTTATAGCACTTATCAATACCTGACATATTATATATTCCTTCGTTTTTCTACTTATTGTCTATTCTCACAAAAAAATGTAAGTTTGAGGCCTCAGGAGCTTTGTCTCTTGCTCACTGTTATGTTTACTAGCACCAAATACAGCACAGAGTCGATTCTCAATAATTATCTGTTGAAAAAGTGAATGAACGAAGTGAAATCAATAGGCCAAGAGCCCCATTCACGGTAACCTCCACCCCTGGGCTCTGAAACCATCCCCTAGAGATGGTCTCATCCCTAGAGAGCTCTCCCGTGCCTTCTCAGGTCATTGCTACTTGACCGTAAACATCACCGGTTCTTTCTACAGTTCTGTAAAGACGATGGGGGTTCAGGCAGCATTTCTAAGTTTGTTCACACTCTGCAATGTAGTTTGTCTGGATTTAGGGGTCTGGACGCTTAAAATAAGTGAGTCGTTCTCTGACTATGTTCTGTTCCCTTTGGGCTTTCCTTCCAACCACAGCTGAATTGTCTCCACCCCCACCCCGTGTCTGAAGACCAGTTTGAAATTGCCACAGAGAGATCTGGACACAGAGCTGAAGTCACTTCAAATGGTAAAAGTAGCGTAGACGTGTCAAGATCGTATCTTACAGATTTGGGATCACTTGTTATTGCGCTTTAAGATCAGGATGAATCAGTTGGGGATGTTGTAAGTGTACTTTGATTAGAAGTGGGTAGCTGACGAACCCGCTAGCGACAGTTTATTGCTCGTGGAGAGGTTTATAGCCTACGCTCATGACGGAAGCAGAAGTAGTTCCCGTAAGATCTATTTAGAACTTAACGTGAATGGCAAGCAGGGGCAGAAGACAGACAGCACATTCACGTGGAGCGGCTGAGGAGCGTTTCATGAAGGGGCTATTGACCAAGGTGCGGAAAGGCTTCAGGAAAACTGACCAGAAGTGTTGAAGAAATCAGGGGGGAAGCCAGAGGTGGGAACTGTGACCATCAGGGCCTGGGGAGTCAAGGGGAGGGAGTCGTTCCTATGCCTGGAGAGAGTAGCTAGCTTTGGGAGAAGGCTGTGTGAAGTGTGGCTTTCTCAAAGCTACTCAACGGGGGAGAGAGCCCGGGGAGTGAACACTTAATGCCTAATTCACTTCTGCCTTCCCTTCCATAGCTGGTGCTCCTTTGACAGTTCCCAAGCAGACTAGGAAGCCAGCGAGCCCCTGAGCTAGTCTGGAAGGGTCAGCCTCCTGGCGTCCAGGGCAGAGTGCAGAGGGATGGAGAGACATGTGAAGGAGTGAATGGGGGAGATCCAGCAGGGGTAGCTTAGGAATGACCAACTTTTGAAGAGGTGAGGGCTTTCTGCAATAGTTTCCTGTGATGTCTGAAATATCTAATAATAAGTATGTATTTTATTCATTGTTTTCACGTTGAGGGTTTTTTTTTTTCTTCCTTTTCTTTTTTTGGTGGTAGTGGTGGGATTATGGACTTTCCCATTTGATTTGATTTTCTGTATTAAAATAACCTTGTACTGCTCTTTAAAAATTAATGTGAGACTGTATGATTCCATTGTAGGGTTTTAGGAACCGAAGAACCCAGTGTATGGTGATAGAAGTGAAAATAGTTGTGAACTCTGGGAAGGGGCAAAAGGGAACCTTTCTAGAAAATGTGTGTCTTGAACTGTGTGCTGGTTACAGGGGCATATATATTAGTAAAAATTCAATGATGTGTAAACTTAAGATTTATGTATTTTTTTGTATGTAAATTATACCTCCGTAAAAAAAGTGAAAAAAAAAAAAAGAAAAAGAAAAACAGTATGGCTGTGTCCTTGGAAACACAATGTTTGTAGCAGTATTTTTATGTGTTTATACGACTTATTTTAGCATCTGTATGTCAGTCTTGCCCTGTCTTCTCTGTTCTCTCTACCTTGTAACCAGTACTCCGATTTTCGAGGGGCAAAGATAGGGGAGGGGTGTCGACTATCTCGGGGAAAGCTACAGACAATTACCCTCAGTTGAAAATAAACATAATAAAACTATAGAAGTCTAATTTTTGCAACTTGAGAGGGTTTTTTTCTGTAGCTATTCACTTCTAATCACTCTCACCTAATAAATGAATAGAATAGCTAATGTGATTAGACTAATTCACTATTCATCAAGAATATTAAATGAATAGAATATTTTGCATTTCGCCAGTCACACATCTTGAGTATTTACCTGATATTACAATCAGACATGTGTTAGATTTTCTCTCTGCTTCTGGGCCATAGCTCATGGATAATTATAGTGTTTAATTAGCCCCACACAGCACTTGGCTCTCCGGTGTGGATGGAAATTACAGGATGTAGAAAGAACAGATCAAAGACTGTAAAGGAAAGTAGCCCTTTGCTATATCCCCTGGAAGCATTAGCAGGGGCGATGGGCAGCACAGGGTGAATAGTGTTATTCCGCTTGAATAGAAAAGAAGTTGCTTTTCATAAAGATTTTAAAAGTACATTTTTTTTTGAAATACAGCTAGCGAGCATGAAATGGAAAATAGGTAGTGAGTTTAATACACTTAAAAAGAGGATTTTTTTTCCCCCCTGACCATTCTTGACTGGCCCTTCCATTTGATGAAATAATAGGATCCTGAGTTGGTTGGGAGCTTCCTCTGAGCAAGGTGACTGTAGTCTCCGGCTATTGAACTGACTGTCAGAGGTTAAGGTGACTGTTTCTTGGTCCCTAAGGCCTGAAAGTGCCACGAACAGGTTGCTAGCTAAAAGCCCGATTTCCCAATTAAGAGCGCTAATTTGAATCAATCCAGTTTCATTCCAAACACATATAGCGAGCATCTTCTCTGGTAAGACATGGTGCTAAGTGCTGTGGAGGACAGAGAAGTCACACAATACCATACTCTCTAAGGTGGGGAACTGTGGGGAGAGGGAGGGTAAGAAGGCACACGGGAATGGCCATCTGGGATGGGGCACTAGAGGGTACCTTCGGCAGGTGATGTGGGGGAATCAAGAAACAGTTGATGATGAAGATGCTGTTTTAGATGGATCTTGAAGGATGGGTAGGATTTTGAGAAGTCGAAGTGGGGACAGGCCAGGCAGAGAGCCATAGAACCAAGATGTGGAGGTGGGAATCTAGTTTGGGCTGGTGGAAAAAGGTGTAGGGAGGCAAAACAGCTTCTGGTTTCCATCAAGGTTGACTACACTTGACCCAGACTTACTCTAGAGCCCTTGACATGAAAGAAAATATATAGCTCATTTGAATATCTTTCTTCCATGAAAGTCTTCCTTTGTTCTCACTCTGATGTTATATGGATTGAATTTGCTCATTTTCTTTTTTTTTTAGATTTTTTTATTTTATTTTTATTTATTCGACAGAGATAGAGACAGCCAGCGAGAGAGGGAACACAAGCAGGGGGAGTGGGAGAGGAAGAAGCAGGCTCATAGCAGAGGAGCCTGATGTGGGGCTCGATCCCAGAACGCCGGGATCACGCCCTGAGCCGAAGGCAGACGCTTAACCGCTATGCCCCCCAGGCGCCCCTTGAATTTGCTCATTTTCTAAAGAGAGTTACAAGGTTATCCTAAGCCGCCTTTAATTCTACTAAAAAAAAAAAAAAAAAAAGCACCAGTAGAGAAAACTCTATGTTCTCTGATGTGTAAGCTATTGGACATTTTTCACTCATTCAGCAAATATTCATTGAATACTTACTATGTTCCTGACACGCTAACTGGGGCTCTGGGACACAACATTGAACTGATAAGTGCCCTCTGTTATGGAGCTTACATTTTAATATGGTGATGGGAAAGAAAGACATACATTACGTCATCTGTATTACCTCATCTGTCAGGAGGTGATAGTACCATGAAGAAAATAAAACAGGGTACAGGAGATAGGAAGTCCCAAGGCTGGTGTTCTTGTATATAAGGTCTTTGGGGAAATTCTCTCTGATATTATTATTTGAACAGAGAAGAAAAGAGTGAGGAAGTGAGTGGGTATCTGGTGGGTATCTGGGAAAAGAGCAACAGGAAGAGCAAATGCAAAGGCCCTGCGGGCAGAACACACTTGGCGTGTAGGAGGGGCGTTGCGGTGAAATGGAGGGAGGGGTATACATCACATCGGGAGATGAGAGGGGACAGGGATCAGGTCATGAAGTGAAGACTTCGGCATTTTCTCTGGGCACATTTTCAGTGGAGGAGTGACGTTTTACAGGAAGCACTAGCTGCCGTGTAGATGTTAGACTGGATTGGGGAGGGGGGGACAAAAATGGAAATTAATATGGCGGTTAGGTGTCTACTGTAAAAACCCAGGCAAGGCAGCTTGCTAGCAGTGGAGGCAATCAGTTACCAGATTCTGCACATATTTTGAAGGTAAAACCAAGGGACTTTGCTGATGAATTGGGTCTGGGGTATGTGAGAGAAAGAGGAGTTAGAGAATGGAAAAGTTGCCATTTACTGAAACAATGAAGACTTGGAGAGGAATAGTTCCGGGATGGGTTAGAATCAAGTTATTTTGAGAAACATTAAGTTTGATATTCTTATTGGACAGAGAGTGGAGATACTGAGGAAGCAGCTGATTATGTGAGTCAGAAAATTCAGGGGAGAGATTTGAGCCAGAGATAAATTAGGGAGCCATTGTATGTAGGTGGTACTTCGGGCCTTTGGGTGGGATGAAAGCTTTAGGGAATGCTGTGGGTAAAAAGGCTAGAGTCCTGGGAAACTCCAGCACTTAGGGGTTGAGGGGGATGAGGAAGAACCAACACAGCTTATGGAGGAGAAGCCAGAGAGTTTGAAGAGGTTGGAGAAACAGTGGCTTTCAGAAGACAAATCAAGAGTGTTTTAGGGTGCCTGGGTGGCGCAGTGGGTTAAGCATCTGACTCTTGGTTTCTGCTCTGGTTGCAATCTCAGGGTTGTGAGATCGAGCCCCGTGCTGGGCTCTGCCCAGGGTACTGAGTCTGCTTGAGACTCTCTCCCTCTCCCTCTCTCTGCAACCGCCCTCCCCCCCCCGTCCACTCTCAATCTCTCTCTCTCAAATAAATAAACATTTTTTTTAAAAAAAGAGTGTTTTAAGTAGGAGGGCAGAGTCATCCTTTGGAAAGAAAACGAAACTCTTTTTAGGTATACTACATGCCGCACAAATGGAGTTTGCGTTGCTAAGTGTGGCAGGCAGAATTCTAAGATGCCCCCCTCCCCCCATCTCTTATGCCCCATGCATGCATGCCCTGTGTAATCCCCAGGGCTGTGAATACGTTGAATCTTACTGCAGTGATTTACTCTATGACCATTGATGGGCCTGACCGAATCGCGGCAGCCCCTGAAAGGCACAGTCATCTCCAGCTGGTTGCAGAAGACGCAGTCAGAGAGACAGACGGCAGGTGCTCTGGAAGAAAGCAAACACCACGTGGTGAATGGCCGATGGGGACGCAGGGCAGGAGCCTGGAGGAGCGTCGGGGAATGGAGAGCAGTCCTCAGCTGACAGCGAGCAGGAAGATGGGCAGCTCCATCCCATTGCCTCAAGGATATAGATTCTGCTGACAACCAGTCACCTTGGAAGAGGACCCGATGAGAACTGCGTCCCAGCGGGCCCCTTGATTTCAGCCCAGAGGGACCCTGAGCACAAGATCAAGCCACGCCCTTGCCAGACTTCTGACCTGGAAAGATGGCCAAATTATAAATTTGTGTTGTTTTAATGTGCTCATTTTGTGGCAATTTTTAATGCAGCAATAGAAAACTAATAGCCCAAGCGAGACTGAGGATTTGAAAGCTTATGATAAAGAGAGAGGGAGCAAAATAGGGGGAAGGTGGGAGGGAGGAGACGGAAAGGGGAAAGAGAGGAGGCAAGGGGGAGTGACGATGAAGAAGTGAACCTGTATGAGTATTTTCAGGGCACTATTAATCATAGAGTAAATAACTCTCCTCATTGCAGAAAAGGAATTTGAGAAGAGAAACAATGATTTATTGCTGAGTCCGCGAGGGTTTCAGACTAAATGCTTGGCCAGAGCAGAAATCGGGTTGCTCTGGAAGGCTCATTTAGGGACTCCTGCTTCCCTCTGCTCAGTATGTGATTCAGGGCTTTCTCCCCTGAGAAAGTCACTGGCCTGGGCTGGGTTTCTGGGGGCACAATTTCCACTTTGGCTCTCATTGTGAATTACCTCCACAAAGCCTTCCTTATTTCAATATGGTCCACACGGACTTATTATTGACTTGGAGATCCAGAAATTCAAGTCTGAAGGACAAGGGCTGTGGTCCATGGCACAGGTTTTCAGTTTTTCTGGGCTATTTAGAGCAAGTAGAGGAGGTCACAGGAGCCCACAGACATGGGCTTTAGTTTGGTCTGTATTTATTTATTTTGTCTCTAGCTGTGTGACCATTAAGACATTGTTGACCTTCTTGGAATCTCACCCGTAATTCGGGGAAAATTCCAATTGGGACTTACTTCTAACACAGACAGTGGGGATGAGAAAGTGAGGAGTAAAGCGAGTTGTACCATTTCAGCTTTGAGGGTGAGCTCAGCAGTGTATGGTTTCTTTTAATCCCAAAGGTTCTGCCGTACAGTCTGTTAACATCCCCGTCACCTAGGACCTACCCTTAAACATCACAATGTTAGGGTGTTACTCCGAGTAGAGACACAGAGAATGGGGCAATGAGATTGGCTGACACTGTAGATAATATTATCATAAAGGTAAAATTCCATTGCAATGACTATTACGGGACTATGCTTCAGTGCTATCTTGAAACGAGTACTCTCTCTAATCATCTAAAACAAACCAAAACAAAAGCCTGCATAAGATAGTGAGTTTCCTTTCTAATGATGGTATTTGGTTGTGAGCTGTCTGCTGGACACAGGGAAAACCTGAATGGAGCTTTTGTCTTCCTCTGAAGTAAACATTAGCCTGCAGTTTCTTCTCTTCCCTCTTCAACCTCACAGTGGCTGAAACGATATTTCACTGAATTTCCAAACCACCACCAGGGGTCACGGGGAGGAATGGAGAAGGGGAGGAGTCCAGACACCTTCCTTTAAGCAGGTGGAAAGGGCTCCTTTTGCCCTTTCAATTCACCAGAGAGAGAATGGACACAGCGGGTCTTATCTCCAACTCCTGCAGACGGGAAAAGTGGCAACATATCCTAACAGAACCCCGTGGTGCGTGCACGCGCATAAAGGAGAAGAAAATGCAGTCTCAGAGCGCTCTTCACGGAGAGATTATACTTTTGGAACACAGCATTGTTTAAAGGGTTGATACAATTATTTGCTTTTTCAGGTCAGGCAAGAGAAAAGGTGGGAAGGAATTGGATTTCTCTATTTTGCAGCACAAGGTAATCGAGCGCGTTAACATGGCACGCAGCCGTGAGCAATGCGGGAAAGGGTCCCGCTCACGTGGAATGTATGTTCTAGTGGGGGAGGCAGGACGAGTGGCGTAACAAACATGTAATAGGTCAGGTGGTGGTAAGTGCTGTGAAAAACAACGGAGCAGGGTCAGCGTAGGGAGATGGCTGCGGGAGGGGTCGTTGCTATTTACATAGGGTGGCCAGTGAAGGTCAAGCCGATAAGGTGACCTTTGAGCTGAGAACGGAAGAAAGTGTTGAGGGAGAAAACCGCATAACAGTTTTGGGGAAAACCACTGCAGAC
Organism: Ursus maritimus; assembly: GCF_017311325.1. Lineage (NCBI taxonomy): Eukaryota > Metazoa > Chordata > Mammalia > Carnivora > Ursidae > Ursus > Ursus maritimus. The sequence goes on along the minus strand of NW_024424008.1, from coordinate 46,444,903 downwards.
AGAGGGAACAGCAAATGCGAATAAACGTCCTGAGAGGAGAGCACATCCAGCTTTCAGTCATGTATTCGTTTATTCCTTTGTGCATTCTTTCATTCACGTTCTTTCTTACAAATAACAACTTTAATGCCAAGTGTGTATTTCTAGGGAACATCTTTTGTTAAATTTATAGTTCATTGTGGTTATGAAATGCATATTCGTTGGGGTGCCTGGGTGGCTCAGTCGGTTAAACGTCTGCATTCGGCTCAGGTCATGATCTCGGGGTCCTGGGAGTGAGCCCCCAGTTGGGCTCCTTGCTCAGCTGGGAGACTGTTTCTCCCTCTGCCTCTGCACCCCCTCCCCCCATTTTTGCTGTCTCTTTCTCTCTGTGTCAAATAAATAAATAAAATCTTTTAAAAAATGCATATTTGTTGACTAGCTAATATATATTTGACATAGGAGGAAAACAGAGATGAGTCAGGCAAGACTCTTACCCTTAGAAAGAATACAACCCAATCTAGAAACAGACATAAGCAAATAAATGTAATACATCTGGAGGCTTCCTGGAATTGGGAAAATAGCATGGGCTTTGGAGAGGGACAGCCTTATCCAGCCCTGTGTAACTAACGTGGGCAAGTTAGTTTCTTCTTTGAGCCATAGAACCCCGGGCAAGCGATACCAATTTTGTAGGACTCTTGTGAGGAGTAAATGAAATAATCTATCTGAAATATATAACAAATAGAATGTCTAATTAATGTAACATCTCTTCTCCCTCTCCTATAATAATAGCACACTATGGTTAACTAGTTGAACACATACTAAGAATAGTATGTATTAATAATCCTAATATTTGGCACATTGTATTGTGGTTAACTGATCATGGGCCTATCTGCGATATTAAACCAAGGTTTTCTTCAAGATAAGCAACATTGTTAATAACCATTGTTTCTATTGGGCCCAGCCCAACACCCGTCACATAGTAGGGTATTCAGTAAATATACACTGAATGAGTGGAATTAACGAACGCTTAGAATCCGAGTGGTCAGCATTGTTTTCTGCCATAGATAATTACATGGAAAGACAGAAAGGTTAAACTATTTATTCTTGATTACACAGCAGAGGGCAGAAGTCAGACTTTCTATATGGTCTGTAGAGTCTCGAGCATTTAAAACATAATTTAAAATCTTTCTGAACATGGTATATTTCAGAGGCCAGTCTGAAACAGGGCCCCTCCATGCATTTCTTTTACAATGTGTTTAAATAATTAGGATATGGTAAACTCTTTCTTCTCAACAGTAATGGAAACATAATTGAATCCCATGGATTATGCAGAAGATCATATTGTCCATTGGTTTCAACTCCTCTTAAGTGGACTTAGTTAATTTCATTTTATCTTCCTCTTCTTGTTTACTCTCAGGCAGAGAAATGGAGCAGCTTTGAATTACACTGGCACACAGTCGATACTCCATAAGTATTTGTTGAATGAATAAATGATGAAAGAACTCTTTTAGCCACTACTGCTCCCTAAGATGCTGATCTTTACTTTCATGAAGATGCCAACACCCTCAGCCTCTCCTTCACCCATTAAACTGCATCTAGGCCATCTTCATCCCTGCATCGCTCATTAACACTCTCATCCCCTCCCTCCTCCCACATGCTGCAGTGCCCGCTACAGCTGGGTCAGTCCCGCTCTACTCCTCGAAGGCACAGCATCAGGTGAGAGGATCTCTAAATGCCAGTGACATAGACCAACACACATCCTGGCCTTCTGACGTCAGTGGGCATTTACTGATAACCTTATTATTCATATCGTGCATTTTTCCTGGCCTTGTGTCACCATTTTCCCAAGTTTCTCTGTGTTCCCCCAGCCCTTAGCATCAGCAGACTACTTCATCTGCTACCCCACCGGGAGTTGGGAAGCCAGCAATGTCCATCTTGGCACAAGTGAGATCTGTCACATATGTTGGCTAATCCCCTCAACCAGCTTCCTTATTTATAAATCTCTGTCCATCTCTGTTCCTCCCTGGGCTGTTTCTGAATTGTCTCTTCAGTCTTGTGAGGACCGCTTCCAGAACTCCCATGTCTTTGCTCTGTTCTTGCCTACTCTTCCGGTTATCTGTTGCTCCATATCAAAATATCACCCCCCACTCGTCAAAATTAGAAGTTTTAAACAACTCCATTTTATACTATCACAAAATTTTGTCAGGTGTTCAGGCAGGGCCTGGCTGATTGGCATCAACCGGGTCAGCTGGGGTTTGGTCGGAAGGGTCCCAACCAGTTTCATTCACGTGCCTGCCATCTTGCTGGTGTATGGCTGGGAGACTGGGCTCCGCTGGCTTCCTCTGCATCTCCAAGGAGTCTCTCTATGAGATCTCTCCAGCAGGGTCATTGGACTTGTTCTTTGACGCATCCAGGCTCCCGGAGACAAAGTTATCTTAAAGGTTAGGCTTAGAAATGACAAAGTGTCTCTTCTGACATCATCTAAAGATCAAAGCAGTCATAGGCCAGCCCTGATTCAAGGGAAGAGGAGACAGACTCTGCCCCTTGATGAGAGGTGTTTGAAAGAATTTACTGCATTTAAACTTTTTTCTAACATAGTGAAGGACTGCACTGTTCTGTGACCAGGGTTATGACATTGGACATAACTTCTTAATAAATTCTCTTTAAAATTATTAGGGATGCCTGGGTGGCTCAGTTGGTTAAGCTCCCACTCTTGATTTTGGTTCAGGTTATGTTCTTGGGGTCCTGGGATCGAGCCCTTTGTTGGGCTCCCTCCTCTCCCTCTGCCCCTCCCCCTGCTCCCATACTCTCTCTCTCTCTTAAATACATAAATCTTTAAAAAATAATAAAAAAAAAATCAGAAACCAGGGATGTACTGTATGGTGACTAACATAATATAATAAAAAAATTTAAAAAATAAAAAATAATAAATAAAAATTCTTAATAGACTTTTTTTTTTTTAACAGCAATTTTGGATCACAGCAAAAGCGAAGGGAAAATTACAGAGATTTCCCATAGACTACCTGTCCCCACATATGTTGGTCTCCCCCATGAGAGTGGCCATTTGTTATAGTCAAGGAAGCTACACTGACACCCCCTTATCACCCAAAGCCCATAGTTTCCATTAGGGTTCACTCTTGGTGCTGTACTATTTATGGGTTTGGACAAATGTATAATGACATGTACCGCCATTGTGGTATCGTACAGAGTAATTTCACCGCCCTGAACATCCTCTGTTGTTCTGCTCTTGCGTGGTTGATCACCATCCAGAATGCCTCCTGAAGGAAGGACTTGCTACCCAGTTCTGGAGAATACTGAGAGCAGCTCTCAGCTGTCAGCATCTCCCAAGTCGGCCTCGGCTGTCCAGGGCATGATTTTTCCTGAGCTCCTGCCTTTCGGGGGGCAGCCCACATGCAGAGACTGAGCGATGCAGGTGTATGAAGGCCCAGGCACTTTGGTCCAGCCATTTCTGACACAAGACAATTCTGACTAGTGACGCTTAACTCCAGAGCTCTCCTCTGGGCTGATGGAGGTCTGCGTTGCATCTTTGCTTCTCCTTTTGCCAAATATAGCTCCTCCCTTCCCTTCACAAGTATTGATCTTGCTAACAAAACAGTCTCAGCACCTGCTTTCAGAGTACCCTGCCTGTTACACAGATCTGTAACCAGAAAGCTACATATATACGTACGTGTATGTACATATCATATAAGTGCATATATGAAATATACATGACACACACACACGTATATATTCACATCCATCCTGGTGTCTGAAGATGTGCTTCTGTTCCTATCTAACCACGTCTAGTTAATATTGGCTGTTTTCATCTGTCCTGTACCTCATTTCTTCACAGTCCGTTGGTCAAAGCACCCTCTGTGTTGTGGGAGAACGTAGAAGAGCTGCTTCCTCATCCATGTACTTTTCTAATGGGGACTATCAGCCCTAATCTTCTGTCTTCCCCTTCTTTCTCTGACTCTAGGGCTGGACACAAAATTTAGACTGAACCTATCAGAGTCTTGACAGCATGTAACAAGAGCTGAGGAGAAAGGCTTTCTTTTCTGATGGCAAAGTTGGAAAGATACATGCCAAGGGCAGTCCATGGAAGGGGTCTGGTCTCTGCTTGTCTTCATGGGAGTGTGAAAGATGCCTAGGGGGCAGCAGAGGTGAGACAGTGGTCCTGGAAGCATCCAGTCTCTGGGTACCGCCATCTTCAGCCGCATACCCCCTGTCGCTGGTCGTGTAAGCCCATAGGTTCCTGTTTGGCCCTCGGTCCGTTGACGAAGATACACTGTGACTTGCAACTAAGAGTCCTGATGAATAGATCCCTCCAGTTTTGCTCTCTCTACTCTTTCTGTCCCTTACAGGACCCTTCTCCTCCAGTAATCCCACCTCCCACTGTCTTTCCTCTCTCCCTCTCTACATTGCATAGAATGAATGCCACCCTCACCAATGGATAGTGGAGAGAGGACTGCCCATCGAGCCCTCTGTTTCTTTAGCTAAATTCTTTTCATAGTGGGCCATACCCACCCTTACATCCTTACTTCCTTCACTTAAACCCCTACCATCTGTCTTCTGTCCTCACCTCTCTGCTGAAACAGCAGTTTTGAACCAATTATCTAGTATTGGCCACAACAAAACGAACTTTCCTCAGTTTTATTATCTTGGGTCTATTTCTGGCACATGACACTATTAATCACTGACAACCTCCTTTGCCCTCCAAACAACACGGCCTCAAACTTCCCTTCTTGGAGGCCCTCCATTCCACCGGCATTCCTGAGGAGTGAGCTTCTGGTGGAGTCATGAGGGAGAAGATTCAGAGCATCGGAGAGGAGGACTCTCTCCTCCACTCTGGAGTCAGGAGGAGAAGCCATAGAGATGGTTTGGAGAGCCGTGGGAAAAACCGGAGGGAACGTGGTTGGGTTGACGTTGTTCTTAGTAAAGTAAGAGTCAAGGCCATTGGCCGAAAGTGTGGAGGACTGGATGGAAATATGCGTTTTGAAGAAAATGGATTAATGTTAGGAATATTGGAAAGAATAAATTACCATACCCCCCCAAACGAATAATATGGTTATAAACCAGCAGCCAGGGCCCAGATAAGGTAGACAGTTGGAATTAAGTCAGCACAATTTCATAGCTTTTGCCAAAAGTCCAAATTTAAGGGAAACCAGGTATGGGAGATTGCAAGCTTAGAGGCATCATGTTAATGGCTCACCAGGAGGCCAGACTGGATGACATTGAGGCCAAAAGAGGCTCTAGACTCCAGACCAAGGCAAATGTTAGTTTAGCAAAGGTAGAAGAAATAGAAACAATGATGACAAATTGGGAAAGCAGGGATCTTAGAGTGGAAAAGCTCCAGCTGATGCCATGACCCCTGCCGTGGCCATCCTTGGCACTAGCTGTTCTCAAACGTGCATCAGAATCACCTGGAAATCTTGTTAAAGCAGATCCCGGGCCCCACCCCTAGAGATTCTGATTCAGCAGATTTAGAGTGGGTCTGAGATTTGTATTCCTAGCAAGTTCCTGGTGATGCGGATGCTGCTGGTCCAAGGAGCATGCTTTGAGGGCTGTTGCTTTGTTGTAAGAAATAGAAAGGAGGTGAAGGTCATTGATGGTGAGGAGGTGGGGATCTGAGAGGCCAGGGTCATCAATCTTCAACAAAAGCTTAGCATACTGAGGGAGTCTCAGGTGAACAGGTGCTCAAGGCATCGAGCGTCAGAAGACTATATCAAGGGGGGAGGGAAGGGGGTTGCAGAGGAGAAGGGGTCATGTGCGATGGCCGTAGGACCATGCTTTGCAAGGAGGTTGAGAACAAGTGTGACCTTCTACAAATTGGGGCGAGGAAAGAGGAAACAGCTTCTTGGGGGAAGGGCTTTGAGAACTATTTATAATTAAGGGAAAGCCACATTCCCATTTGGACAGTGAGGTAGAAAGAATATTGGTATCAGGATTTGCAGCTATATGAGAGTTTGCTCCTTGAACAGAACACGATTCCACAGAACACCAAGTCACTGGGTGGTGAGCGGAGCAGGTGGCTTGGAGTGTGAGGGCTGGATGGGAACCAGGTTTTTGGATGGAAATGGGACTGACAATGGGAAAGTAGGGAAGAAGACAAGGTGGGTAGGCTCTGGCTAGGCACTCTACCTTCCCCGTGGGGATTGAACCACGCCTCTGTCGTGTGCTTTTGCTTTGAGAATGTCTGCTTAGCTTCTGATGATAACAGCGCGATGGGGTAGAAGGTAGGCAAAAGGTACTGTGATTGGGGCAGGAGGGCAGGCTGAGGCTATGCCTGTATGGATTTTTCTTTTTTTACCCTTAATGCTTTGCAGTATAGTGGCTGCAAGTAAATATTTGTTGAAACAATTGATCCATATAACTGACCCCTTTCCCTGTCCTCCTTGTTGCATAGTACGGCTTGGGTCTCATCACCCGTGGAATTGCATTCACCATTGTAACAGGAGGATGCTAATGGGCAAACACAGCATTGGTCACTCTGCTATAATAAGACCAAGCTAAGAATCAAGGTTTTTGTTTCCAGTTTATTTGTGACTTTGGTAGTATTTGGGTCTACGGTTTTTAAAGACCCTTGCAATTGGAAACTGTCTTGTGTAATGAAAAAAAGAGTAGTTTTAAAATGATAGAGATTGTAATCCTACTTCTATGTCAGCTTCTTCAACTCTGGAGAAGTTATGCAAACCATCTTGCCCCCAGTGTCTCTATCTTTACGTGGTAAAAAAAAAAAGTGGTCTCATAGGGTTGCTGCAAAGATTAAACGAAACAACATATCTGGCATTCTTAAACACATTTCTGGGACATTCTAAGTGCTTAATAATATGACTTATCTTTTTTTCTTTCCTTCCCCAGTCTGCACTTTTACCTTTATCATCCTGTACACTTCCAGGGGTCAGAGAACTATTTTACAGCAGGGATCGCAGGGTGCAGATGAGCAAAATACGATTTGAAGCACTCGCCTACAACACTCTACCTCTCACTGTCAGGGGAGTAACTTTCTTGTTTGGCAGGAAACTCTCCTCCGTGTTATAAGTTCCCTTTTCATGAAGTACGTGCTTGTAAAGCAGGGCTTGGATGTTCTAGAAAGGGAAAGCTTCTCAGAAAAAAACAGGGATTACATTTCCCTGTACATACTCGCAAGTATGAAATTAAGAGGAAAAGGCTTTGCCAAATTTGTGCCGTGCTTGGACACTTGTTCTGAACCTGAATGTTCTTGGCAGCTCTTAGAGCACGCACCTCCCTGCCCTGGATGGGACCTACCTGATGGTGTCAATTAGTTAAAAAAAAAAAAAAAAAGAAGAAGAAGAAGAAGGAAGGCCTCTATTTCCAGTGTCCCCCATTTTCACAGCGAGCCCATGTTGGCCACAACTTTCTCTGACTGTGAATACATGAAAACTGTTTCAAAACAGTTTGGAGAAAACCCTGCTTGAAACAGACTCTGTGTAGACTTGGTGTGTCTCAGGGAAACTTGCTTACAAGTCACCAAAGTGAACTGAGGGGGTGGGGGACCGCCATGCTTTCTACATAGTTCTTTCCTATTGCGGAACTCTGGGTTGGGGGTGGGGGAGAGAATTACATCCTGTGAAGGAAAAGGTAGGGCGTACTAAGGTTTTTTTTGCACTGTGAATTGCGACGATAAAATTTAGACTTCAGAAAAAAGTCTTCTATGCACTTGAGTTGAAAATAAAATCAGAATGGAGGGAGCTGACATCCTCTTTCACTTAATATGTAAATGGTGGTGTTGCCAGCACGTGATTTACTTAGGCCTGTCTTATTTTGTTTCCATCACAGAATGTTTCTCTTTAGATTCCTTGAGTTCAATGCTGCAAGTCAGGAATATAAATTTATAGAGTATGATCATGAGAGAGCCGCCTTGATGTTTTTCTTTCTTATAGCGGTGTGTGTGTGCGTGTGTGTGCGTGCGTGTGTGTGCGTGTGTGTGCGTTTTCCAAAGGATATGGCCCTGAATCTGTTGATTTTTTAAAAGATGTTTTGAGGGAAGATGAGGAGTTGTTAAAGGAGGTGGGAAAGCAAAAAAAATATCTGAACAAAGTGAACGCCATGGTTTCGGGTGGCACATTTTCACCATCCCTTCTGGGAAATGGTCTTTTCCACGGTACATTGTCCCAACGGGCAGGTAGGTTTGGTTTCGTCTGCAATACCCGATGTGATGTTCCACATTCTTCTCTTGAGGGTGAAATTAGAGGAACAACAGCGGCAGCTTCCTTGAGAGCACATAGAGTTAAGAACCTAAGGAATTTGAGGCATGAGGACGTTCCAAGTAAAATAGGAACAAAAGCTGGGATGAGCGGCCCCATCCCAGACTGTCTGCATCTTCCCCTTATCAAAGCACTGCCCTTGACCTTACTATTTGGCTTCCTGGTTAGTTTGTGGGACCACCGCACACACTGTTCCCCAAAGATGGAGTCGAAGCTTACATTTGCTCGATGAACCTTGTCTTCTCTCTGTAGGCTCTGTTCCCAGAACAGGTTGGCCTCATTCAAGTTCTTCTATTCAAGAGCACCAAAGCAGTCTGTATTTTGTCCCTAAGATCTCAGGGAAGCCTCCAGCTGGGGCGGGGGGGGGAGGGGGTGTCCATCTAGCTGTTCTAGATGAGTCTTTCCGAGCAAGCACTGACATGTTGGCATTCTGCTCTTGTCCTAGGATTCATCATGTCACATAGAACAGCAGATACTCCTTCCTCCATTACTATTTCAAAGGGTGGGGTGGGGGAGGAAGGAGTGGGTCATGAATATTTAATTGGGGAAAAGTAGGAGCACGTTATTTGGATAAACTATTGAAGAGCCGTGCTGGCCCCTCCTCAGATGTGGGTAGATGCCACATTGCCAGCCTAGCACCAGACGTTTGCAGGCTTTCATCTTTAATCATCTCTTCTGGGTTTGCTTTGAGTGGGGATATACGAAGGCTCCTGTCTCTCCATCAAAACGCATCTCTAATTTAAACAGCTGTTAATAAGGGTTAAATCTGCAGGCTGAGCTGGCCCTTCACTTGTTACTTGCAAAGGGGGAAAAAATCAATGGAGCAGGAAGCCAGAGGGGCGTCCATTTTGAAAAGCCGTAATGAATTACGTTTCCTTAGCGAAGCTGGCAACCTCCAGTCCTGCTCTCACAGCCTCCCTTTCACATATCCAAGCCCTCTGCGACACATCAAATTTAATGAGACTGCACAGATCTCAAATAAGGAAGGGGAGCGCTGCTGCTGGGGCACTTTATTAAGGAGGATCAGAGAAAACTCGCTGGCTTTTAAAAGGAGCCCTTAAAGGCAAAGGATCTTTTGGGGGGAGTGGAAGGAGGTCCCTGATTTCAATGTTTCATGTCCCCTCTGGTCTGGAGCGCGTGAACGACCTAATTCATTGTGAGCTCTTGGGGCTCAGCCTTAGCAAACAGGTCCCCGAACCTCAGGACCACCGAAGACCAAGAGGATTAGGAACGTTTTGATTTAAGTGCCGCCCCCGCCCCCTCTGGTCCATTAGAAGCAAATGGGGAGAGTAGTTCTGCAACTGTCTTCCGCGTGATGAATCATTGTCATAACTGTATTTTCCAAATCAATAATTAAATCACTTATTTGGCCAATAGAACAGCACTTATGAGGGCGGCGGGCAAGAGATTCTGAAATCTAGAAAATGCACTAGATATATTGACTACATATTTAAGAGCCAGAACGTTATCTGGGCATCAAGAGAACTTTCCTTTCGAGTATCAGCTTTGTTGCGAATTTACAAAGCTTCCGTGATAAAATGCTATAACTCGGACCTTCAATTTACTCGTTTATAAAATGAGAGGGTGAGGATAATCTACAATTCTCCACTGAGACTTCGAGCTCTGAGTCAGTCTTGGAAAACAGAGGAGACAATGGCGCCAAACCAAGAACCCTTGTGTGAGCTAAACACAGCTCTAGAGAAAAGCAACCCATCTCTGTGGTGAGTCTTCCCTAGATCCTTCCAGAAAAACTGCTCTGACATGCGGAGCTCCAGGTGCAGTCCAGAACCGTTTTCTTCTCCTAATCTCTGTCGACGACAAGATTTTTCTTATGCCCTATGTAAGAAAAATAATAATAAAATGATAGCTGACATGTCCAACAGTGCAATCACAGTCTAGGCACGGGGCTGAATGATGGATGAGCGCTGTCCTGAGAAGGGGGGTAGAGGAGAAGGCAGGCAGGAACCAGTCCCCCCGCATTCAGATCACCTCTTTGCTACTTCCTGGCTGTGTGACCTCAGGCCAGTTCCTTAATTAACAACACTGGGCGCATAGTGGGTGCTACAGAAGTGCTAATGTTATGATCTCATTTAAATCTCAAGTTATTCCTACAAGGTAGGTATGATGATCTCTGTTTTCTGGACAGAAGCCTCCAGCTCGACAACTGCCCTGAGATACTGGGCTGGTGAGTGGTAGAGCTGGGGATCAAAACCTGAGCTTCCAACCAGTTTGGGTCTTTTCAAGTCTTCTTTGTGCTTTAGTGGAAGTAAAATCAACCCGTGCTGTTGGAGTAAGGTTTATTCTCTCCTCCGCGGTCTATCTCAGAGCTCTTGGTCAGCCTTCCCAGCCTTCCCTGCTTTCCCTGTCATCCCCTTTTCGGTAGGTTTGCATCAGAGTTCCTGTCTCCATTTCTTTCCTTCTTTGTGTGGCCTTCTCTTCAAGGTCATTGCTGCTTTTCCTTGAGATTCCATTCTGAGACCTACATATGATGTCTCCCTCTGAGCCATTGATTGGGTGAGGAGGAAGGCTGGCCAGCTTCTCCGGATGGGGATGGTCCCAGGGCTCCTAACTGGGACTGATAGGAAACCAACCCATCAGGTAGGTCTGGACCCCCAATGGCAGCTTTCTGGAACATAGAGGCCCGGGAGAGACAGCAGTTGAAAGGAGGGGTGGCAAAGGGATTTCGTGTGAATATGGGGAAAAAGCCCTGGAGTATGGAGTAGGCGAGGTCATAGAATGCAGTACTGTGCAGTTGTGACCTCGTTGGGAGAATGCACTGGAAGAGAGCAGCGACATTAATCGTAACTCTTTGAGGGTAACATTTTGTTTAGTTTCTGTTGGAAAATAATACGGGGTGTTCAGTGAAGAGACTCGGAAAGCAGGCCAAAGCGATGGGGTCATTTGCTTGGTCCATCTGCGTCTCTGGCTTCATACCTTAGCTCCTGGTCTGATTTTCATCTCTAGGTAGACAGAGGGGAGACAACTTATGCACGTATGCATGTAGTTTGCAATTTATTGATTTAAAGTCAAGTTTTCTTTGTGTCCTATGTCTTTGTTTTCTGGTGGTGCATCCTCTTTCTCTGATCATGCCACCATCTTCGTCTTGAAACTCGTTAAGACCACCTTGTTTCTTCTCTCTGTGTCTTCTGGCACTTCCCACAGTAAAAGGTATTATCTGTTTGGACTATTTCCTTAGAAAAGTCTTTCTTGGAGTAACTGAGTATTCCCAGAGAGGACTTTCCTCTTTCTTCTGCCCTTTCTGGCTCTCAGCATCCTACCCTGGCAGTCAATAGACTTTAACAATACATGGAGCCAGAGTTATTCGGCTTATGGTGAGCTATCTCTACATCTAGGGATAATACCAAATTAATGAGTTACCGTGGGCTGTAGCAAGTGCCCTCATTCGATCTAGAGAACTAGGTGAAGGGTTTCTTTTGAGACTGAGCTAGAAATGGAGCCAATGACAGAAATCTGAGACATATCTTAGGAAAACACTAACAAATCTCTAATCAGCTGGTACAGCCTAGGACCCCAGTAGCAAGAGCTCCACTCAACTCTGAAACCCTGACCATGGGCTTACCCCTGCGTTTTCTCTGATCACATTGTTCTGACCAATGAAGTAGGGGACGCAAAGGAAACTTCAAGGATACAGATAGACTTAATGCCGGAGGAATCCAGGTTTCTAGGTATAAGAAGTTATCTAACATGGAATTGGTATGCGCCCAAGGTTTGCTAGACTTGATGGTCCCTGCAGATACACTATAGCCATCCAGGTATCTTTTTTCTCACACAGAGTCAAGAGGTTCAGAAGCTGAACCATGAGAAAGCCATCTTTAGCTGACAGAGGATAGTGGATATCTGTATTTATACTTCCATGGCTGTGGGTTCGTAGTCCCCAACTGGGGCACTGAAATCTGATGTGAGAGACCATAAAGTTCACTGCTAATGTGTTACAGGATTGCTACTGTTCTGCCCTAGTCTGAGAGTGGCTAGTAGGGCTCTAAAGATGGTCGATTTGGAAGGAATCAATATGACCTGGCTTGACTATCTCTTGGTCTCTGATTTAAATTTTTCCTCTTGATAAGTGGACATTTACCGGTGTCAATCCAGCACCTGCTGTGTGCAGAGCTGATATTATATGCCATCTGATGGACAGGATTAGGAAGAGAATGTCTACTTCTAACCAGGTACTTGAAGATATAGGCTAATAGGCATAGGTATTAGGCAAATGACATAACCTATCTGGGCCTCAGTTTCCATATCTGTAAAATTAATTAATACAGTACCCACTTCATAGGATTTTGGAAGATGAAACAAGATATTATGTATAAAGCCCGTAGCACATGACATGATATATAGAAAGTGCTCAGTAAGCCCAACAAGAATCACCGTGGAGAGTATACACAAGGAGCTCAGTGTAGCAGACCAAGTCCATGAAAGAACTTCTTGCTGAAGAAACATAGAGATCCAGAAAGATCATCCTGAAGTTTAAGATGAAACTAGGGCTTATATAATGACAAAAACCATAAAAAAGAAAAAAGAAAAGAAAAGACCCCCTCCCCTAAAAACTATCGGATCAATTCTATGATTTCACAACTGGTCAGTTTTGTGAAAAATACTTGTATGTGTAACCTCACACTTGCTGCTTCACCATATTCAGCGAGACCTAGCTTGTGTGTGCATGCAAGTTGTGGTTCAAGGGCAAGTCTTTCCCGCTGTGCTGCTCTTCACGGGGATTGTGAGCTTTGGCAAGTCTACTGGACTTTCTAGGGGAAAATAATCCAGGATGGTTAAAAAAAATGGAGACAAAGGTATGAAAAGCATCTAAGTCTTTAAAAACTAACACCAGCCCTCGCTGGCAGTAAACTAGGGGACTTGGCCATTGTAGACGCTGGCCAAGAGAAGAAGAAAGTCTCCAGAAGGGCATTTATAAGGGCACAAGGGGACAACTTGACAACAAGCCCTTTCTGCTACTCAAGGGTAACACTTGACGACTGTTCAGTGCCAAAGTCTGCGACAACACTGGGGCCGAGGTTTAGAGCGTAGCTTTCTGAAGCGACTTCAAGCAATATAGCAAGAAGGAATTGGGACGTGGTCTGTAAAGAGAAGTCTGTGTTCTGGGCAGAGAGGCTCCCCCATCATCAGTGCGGGATCCCCACATCCCACCACGCCATGCTGGAAACATCCCCGGGATGCCCTGTCCCCGGAAAAGAGTTTCCAAGGGCTCCTCCATTGCTTTCCTCCTCCCCACTCCCACCCCTGCCCCGTCCTGAAAAAGTGAAATAAAGAAAGGAAGCAAAAATGGTGGGAGAGAGGGAAGGAGGAAGGAAGGAAGGAAGGAAGGACGGAGGGAAGGATGGCTCTCTTTCCAGGAAGTAAGGCATTTAGATGACTTGCAAAGCTGGAGTCAGGAAGTTGAGAGTTAAAAGCCTAAAAAAAAGAGAATGCAAAACATCAAGACTCATGGTGCCAAGAGGTTAGGTCTATTGAAAAGCCAAGGACATTTGGCTGAGTGTGTGGTGAGGGAAGTGGTGTTAAATTCAGGCATTTCAACTGGGCGACTTTGGGCAAACATCAGAATGAACAGGCTAAGGCCCTGGGCTGTGGTGCGAGAGGTATGGTATGTGGGACAGTCCCCAGGGTCTGCCCTGCCTCCCCCCGTCCCCAGTCCCCCCTGACTGCCCCTCCCCACCAGGGCAGTGGAGGAATGTAGGTGGAGTCGGCCTGGGCTGGGGCTCTACCAGGGATAACCGAATTCACAGCCTCTGCAGCCAGTTCCTAGGGGCTCCGAGAAACAAAGGGTTTGCAAGACAGGGGGAATATTAACCACCTTGTTTCTGGGTTCTGTACCTGACTCCAACATTTCAAAATGTTCCGTTGTTTTCCTTTACAGTCCCAACTCCTTTCTTACATGATCTGTTTCCTTCTTGTGATCGACTGTGCTCTGGGTTTCTGTGCTGGGTGAGGACGACAGGTGGGGGGGTGAGGGGAGAGGGTCAGAGGAAGCCGGAAGGAACAACTCCACAACCCGACCTTCTTCAGCTGCGTGAAAATAATTCCAGATTTGAAAAGGGCTTTGGTGAGATTGATTGTAGGTTGGGGGTTGGGGGGACTGTGACATCGCCAAACAAGAGCTTTTGTCTCTCTCTTCCCTGGTGCCTGGGCCTTTTAGTCTCCCTGAGCCCCACTACTTTTAAAGAGTTAAATCTAAGGGAAAACACAGTTTGGAGAAGGTGTTTCACGGAGGGACAGAGAACAGGCTGCCTGATATTTACGTAATCTGGCAAAAGGGAGGCTGCGTCATGAGACAGAAGCCAGGGCTCAGGAAATAAAGAAAAAGAGGAGAGAGGGGCAGGAAGGGATGGAAGAGAAGAAAAGGATGAAAGGAGGGAGGGAAGAAGGGAGGGAGGGAAAGAAAAAAGGAAAAAAGGGCAAATGAACCATAGTTGGAGGTCCCAGGAGGATAAGTAAAAGGGGAAAAAGAGTAGAAAGAACTAACATAAATGCATATTGCAGAATTTCTTACCACTGTCTGTTCGAATGATGCAGCTCTGAACAAACTGCCTAGCGTAGACGTGAACTTTACCTTCAAAACACGGGCAGGCTGGAAGTTTATAGCATTTAAAACATTTTAAACAACACTCCCTGATCCATGCAGTGAGACTACGGAGAGCCTATGAGCTTCATACTCAAAGCAACAAGAAGTCGGTCGCTGAAACATCATGTCAGTAAGAACAGAAGAAAAGCAGCAGTTTCTGACTTAAGTGGAACGGACTACAGCGAGCATATTGTTTGCACCGTGACTTACTTCTAATTCGGTTATTATCTTGAACCCAACCCAATCTACCTCATAAAAGCTTGCAACTCAACTCCCAGGCTGTTTTCATGAGGAAAAGTCCCTTAAACCCTTTCTTCTCCCTCAGGGTCTCGAACTCGGAGTTTGGAATATAGCTGACTGGTATCAGAAAAGACTCCAAGGCCCGCCCTGTGTGTGCACACGCTCTTAGGAGAAGATGCGGACATTTGTGCCCCAAGGTCGTTTCCTCTGCAAACTCAGACACCTACAGATGTACACACCACACAAAGCACAACTGAGCCCCCCTCCGGCCCCCACCCCGGGAAAATGCTTTTACAGTATTTACAACTGTTGTGCATTTGAGCAGGAATAAAAAGTAGAAGAGACCAGGAAATGAAGGGGAAATCTGCCACTCGCCGAGTACCTACTGTGTGTGATGAATTGGGCCGAGCACACTTTATATGGAACACGGCAATTCATTTGGTTTAATAGCTGCTTTTCGAATCATATTTTAACACATTGCACATCCGAAACAATCTCTTCGGGTAAACTGTCTTCGAGAGAGGCCATTTCTATTTGCAAAGCCAGCTGCGCGGAGCTGGGAGGCACACAGCTGCAGACAGCTGGAGGGCTGGTACTGTAACAGGATCCTTGCAGAAGTGAACTCTGGCTCACAGGCCCCGAGGCCGCGTGCGGGAAGGCTCGTCAGCACGGAGGAGTTGCTTCCATGCTCGCCCGTCCGCGCCTTCCACTGCCTTTCTCATTTCTCTGGTAGATCAGAACCGATCTGGAACTTACAGAACCCAGGGGCCCAAGAATGAGAGTAGGTTCCTCCGAGCCTTCCTCTATCTCCGTAACAGATTCCCACGTGGAGTATGGTGACTTTAGCCTCCTAAGACCACCCCACCCCTGGACCCCACTGATTCGTGGGTTGTCTCTCCAGGTCTGGAAGATGCTTTTTGTGGGCTCCAGCAGAAATGGGGCACAGAAGGCTTGAACCAAAGAAGGCTCTGGAAGAATGCTTGCAGGGTTGGGGTGAAGAAGAGAAGCCGCTTCCACTTGCCAGGGACATATTTGCCCCACACACGAGAAGGGAATCTACGCTTACTTCTCTCCATTCAGTTTTTCTAGAGAAAAAGAGTGGCCTGAGTTCTGGAAACCCTGCCTAGTGATTTGACCTCATGAGCCTTCTCTCAGCATAAATATAAAAAATAATATAGTTAGAGAAAGCTAATAACACTTCCCAGCAAGAATTGACTTTGGACTTTGTCATTGAGACTTATCATTGGGTAAGAGAAATGCTTTTTAAAACACGTTCTGAGCAAGGAGAATAAAAAGTCATGGGTCAAAACACGACCGAAGGAGGATCTCCTCATTTGACTCTGTGGCCGGGCCAGTGCCTGGGGTCTGTAGGCCCACCCTTGCCACTTAGAAGTGCCCAGAAAGGCCAAGGTTCTTGTCACTTCTCATCGTTCAAAGGTAACAGGCTAGAGGAACAATATCGAATGTCAGCTAGCGGCTGCAGAATTTCAGACTACAGACAAGAAGCAGGTCTAGGGGTTAGGTGCCAAGGAAATCAGCCATTGGTCAAGAAGGAGACTGTGAGGTGGGTCAAAAGCAAAAAGGTTCAGGACATAAGTCGAGAACCTAGAAAGAGTGACAGAGAGTTGGTACTTACTAGGGGTTGCTGCCTGGAAGCACGCTGGGTCCAACACAAGGTTTTATCTTTTACACCGAGGGAACCAATCCACTGCCTGGAAAGTGGGGGATGCTAATGGTTTATATTTGCTTTGTAGTTAATAAAACCTCATTGCAGAAATCATCTCATTTGTACCTTTAGCAATGATGGAGGTAAGCGGAACACGTGGTATCGTTCCCATTCAGTAGACATTGAAATTTATTTTAAGAGAGATGAAGAGCTTTATCCCCAGTTACTAATGGCAGAGACAGCCTGAGAACTCAGTGCTCTCCCTGCTGTATCATAGGACTCAAGGACGTTATTTAGAAAGAATTGAAACACAAGATAAGGAAGAACTGGATGAGGGAAGCTTCTGGAATTTTGGTACCAGGAGTTGATCAACTTTTCCAGCTGTACTACCACTGACTGAAAGAGCTCCATCTTCTTTTTGCCCCTTAGTGGTTTCTTCCAACTGCACTATTACCAGAAATAATTTATTTGACCCTATCTGGTCCTGTGAGCCTGCTTGAGCTCAGAAGGTCTCCCATGACTGACAGCAGCACGCGAAGACAAAGAAGGGTCTCTCCCCCAAGGAGGAAGCCTGGGCCTGCCTTGCGTCTCTCTGAGGGTTACCACAAGGTGCCAAGGAGACCACAGAGGCTAAAATTCTTTCTGAAGTGTGAAGCATTGTATATAGTCACTCACTTTTTAAATGGGGAAAAAATACTTGAAGGGGCACCCGGATGGCACAGTTGGTTAAGCGTCTGACTCTTGGTTTCAGCTCAGGTCATGATCTCAGGTCTTGGGATCGAGCCCAGCATCGGGCTCCACGCTCTAGCATTGAGTCTGCTTGAGATTCTCTCTCTCTCTCTCCCTCTGCCTCTCTTGCTCGTGCTCTCTCTCTGTGTCTCTCTAAAATAAACAAATAAAATCTTTGAGAAAAGAAAAAAAATACTTTAAGTGCCTGCATTGTACCAGATACCATGTTAGGTGCTGGGGATACCTGCATACGGAACAAAATATAACAAAATATCCACGAAATATACCTGAATAGAGAGTTTTTTTTTTTAATTTGATGAAAGCAAGAAATGTATTGCCTGGTTGTTTTGTCACAAACATCGCACAAGCCCTGGACATAGATTGTCTTTTTATTCCTTACTCGACCCCCCCAAGGAGGCAGCTATCATTATCTCAATTTCCAGATGAGGCATGAGGTTAAATAACCACCAGGAAGGGGAACCCTGAATTGGAAGCCTGGGATTTTGACTCCACGGCTCTTGCTCCTGAGTCGAGCTGTCAGAGAATCAGACCCACAGACTCCGACAGAAGGGGAATGATGGGGGGAACTGGGACAGGCGACGCAGAGAAGGAAACACGGAAAGGTTGATGAGAAGTTAATTGAGGAGACAAAGTGATGGTCGGGGGTCCGCCCCAGGCTGAGAGAAGAACAGATAAAATAAGGCGAAGCAATTCTGGGTGTGGGAACCAAGGGAAGCAAGGAGCTCCTTCCTCTACCTCTTCATTTCCTTAGTTCCTTTCTTATGGTTTAATATCAATGCATAGAAAAGTTCTGCTTTGAATTTCAGTGTTTGTCTTTCCATTGAGTAATAGTTCCATTCAAGGAAAAATCATTCTGGGTGGTAAGGAGGTCACTATTTATTTATTTAAGATGTGGGCAAACTCCTAATCAAAACTTCTCCCATCATCTAAGCTGGCATTTCCCCAACGTGCTTTGTGAAAACTTTTGCCTACGGCTTTCAGATTTGGTTTGCTAGTTAAAATAATATAATTTGGCAATTGCTGAGGCTTTGGGCGCATCTGTTGTGTGTTTAAGTGGAAACTCATGGAGGGTTTGGAAACGCAGGTCACAAAGGCAGCTTTCGAGCTACCTCCCTTTGGAGACACATAGTAGGATTCCATCACTCTCCGTCACCGTCTTCGCCATCATTGGACTCAATGCCTTTAGCAGTGGGATCTGTAGACTTCAGTTGTCATCATGGGACCATGCGGTATCCCCTCTGGGGGAGCGCTGTTTGGAATGTGTGTTGACAGGCTCAAACAGGAACAGGTAGATATACATGTAGGATGCAACGAAGAACCCAGGAAACTCTGAAACAAGTTAGAAGGTTGCGCGTTTATAGAAGTTTAATTGGCAAGGGTCTTTGGATGGGGCCGTGGGAAGTGGTGCTGGGTAGGAAGCAAACCAGCAGACTCGCATCCTCTCTATCCTCACTTGAACTTGCACTAACTGCTAAATTTGAAACTTCTCTGTTAGCTATTTAACGTTGAAATTCACCATCTTTTTTTTTTTTTAAAGATTTTATTTATTTATTTATTTGACAGAGATAGAGACAGCCAGTGAGAGAGGGAACACAAGCAGGGGGAGTGGGAGAGGAAGAAGCAGGCCCATAGCATAGGAGCCTGATGTGGGGCTCGATCCCATAACGCCGGGATCACGCCCTGAGCCGAAGGCAGACGCTTAACCACTGTGCCACCCAGGCGCCCCATGAAATTCACCATCTTTAAAAGAAGTAATACATACACCAAAATTGCTTTATGCCTTATAAAGTTCTAATGAATGGCTAGCGGTTCCCACTTTTCTTTTTGAACAGAAGTCCCATGCTTATTCTTTTCGGGCTCTGGAAACCAAGGCTCAGAGTTTGGTGATTTGGACAGAATCACCGAACAAATGAACAGAAAAGGATGGAACTAAAATTCAGGTCTCATGACTTACCTCTCAGTGATTTTTTGAAGAAAGCTTGCCACCTGTCTGTATCTTGATTTCCCTTATTGGGAAAAACTCTGTGCAGAACATGGGATTTCAAGTAGAAATACGGTGGGCAGAGTAGTTTCATAAGGAGAACCCGGTTGTAAGGCCAGAATCTCAGGAAAGCTAGCTTTTGGATGTGACTTACCGGAAAGCCTCCCCATCGGAAGCAGGGTTGTGCCAGAAGTGTTCTTGCTCATGTCCTATGATCTTGAGATTTTGTTGAGTGGGATTTCTTGTCTTCCCAATGACAAAGAAAATGGCGGAGGACCTAGCACTCAGTCATTCCTATTATTTCTATTTACCCAGGCAAAGCACTGTTAATGTTACTACATGAAAGAGTCTAATTAGGAACATAAGTCTTGGACTGCAGACAACCCCTTAGCCGCTCTCCACGAATGCTGAGTTTAAAAGAAAGAGAATTAAAATGCCGAGTAGTATCGTGCTATCGGTTTCTCTCTCTCAGTCTCCCTCTCTCTCTCCACCCCTCCACTTCCTTACCACAGTGATTCCCTTGACTAAGTAGTCCCAACCAGCATCTTGCCTTTCGGATTTTCCTCTTGATGCATTCTTTCTAGTTTTTCCTATGCCACACAGATAATATGAAGCAGATATCTTCTGAAAGTTACTTCTGCTTTGCGCGGTAAATCATTTCCAGAGGCAGACTGTTCTCTTTTGTTCTGCAGGACTTTTTTTTCCCTCAGGTCTCATGTTGATCCATCCATCTCTCCATCCATCTTAAATAACAGTTTATCGAGAGCAGAATTATGAAAACCATGCACTAACCAACCCACGGGGAGCATGTTTAACGTTTGCACCCACCTCCCTTACTATCCCAGGTTGGAAGACAGGGAGCCATGTCCAGCGTTCAGCAGAATGCACATATGAGGTTCTCCATAAATGAAAAATTTGCGGGCACACACCATTGATAGTATCCTTTTCTAGAGGCATATTCAGTTGAAAGAGATTTTTTTTTTTTTTTCTTTAAGTTAGCCCCTGTTGGGGCGCCTGGGTGGTTCAGTTGGTTCAGTGTCTGACTCTTGATTTCAGCTGAGGTCATGACCTCAGGGTTGTGAAATTGAGACCCACGTGGGGCTCTGCGCTGAGCACGGAGTCTGCCTGAGATTCTCTCTCTCCGTCTCCCTGTTCTCTCTTTCTCAAAATAAAATAAAACAGAATCTTAAAAAAAAAAAAAAAGTTAGCCCCTGTCTTTCTCTCTAGGAGATTGATGTATTAGGAAAATAATGAATCAATTTGAAATACTGCATAATAAACAATTAGATATTAAAACAGAGAGGTTGATGCCTAACAGGCTGTGCACATTTAGGGAAGGCCTGCATTGATTAAAGATAGCACATTAAAGAACGAATTTGGGTTTTTATTTTTATTTATTTTTTTTTTAAGATTTTATTTATTTATTCGACAGAGATAGCCAGCAAGAGAGGGAACACAGCAGGGGGAGTGGGAGAGGAAGAAGCAGGCTCCCAGTGGAGGAGCCTGATGTGGGGCTCGATCCCATAACGCTGGGATCACGCCCTGAGCCGAAGGCAGACACTTAACGACTGCGCCACCCAGGCACCCCTGAATCTGGGTTTTTAAAGATGGCTAATATGTGGATGATTAAAGAGGAGGCTGAAGGAAAATAAGGGGAATTTACTATTTCCTAGGCTATGTTCTACATGATACATATATATAGAGATATATCTATATATATATCTGTCTCTATCTATATACTCAGTTAATCTGTATAGAAAACTATGGTGTGATACTATTTTTTTTTTTTTTGGTGTGATACTATTAACCTACTCATTTTATGGATGAGTAAATTGAAGAAGAGAGAGTTTCAGTAACATAGCTAGGAATTGGCAGTCAGAATTTGAACCTAGACAGACTGGCCATAGAGCATATGCTCTTCACCATTGTGCAATAGGACTCATACAGGTAGACAAGATGGATGGAACAGGAAAGGCTAAATGGGAGAGGCCTGTGGAAAGAAAGAATCAACCATGGCTGAGTAAAGGATGGGATGTTAGCACTCTTTACTTCACCAAATAAATGAATCATTTCAAAGATTAAGTCAAATCTCTGCCATTGACATGGTTTTTTAAAGGAATATCTGCTGCTCCTCACAAGCTCATCCCCGGGGCACCACAACAATGGGTTAACTTTTTCCCTTGGTCTACATTTTATTTTTTCCCTGGTAAAAATAATATTTAATATAGAGCTCAGACCATGTGATTAATCGCCTGTTTGAAAATCCTTTTCATCACTGTATATTTTACCAGTAAATATTTAATCCTTGGCACCAAATGCCACCCTGTTTATTAACTTTAGAGCTCATATTTTATAGTAAACCAAATTCCAAAATATCCTACGAAGAGAAGGATATTTCATCTACATAGTCCAAGTAGAAATTGTGTAAAAGCAACCCCAAATAACACTACTTGATCACCCCTTTAATTATTGGAGAGCTTGGTCACTGCAACAAAATTTCCTTAACAATAACAATAACAATAATATCTATATTATATTTCGTTTGCTGCGGAATCTCTAGTTTTCATCCCAAACAATTGTCTTGTGCCCAAAACATGACCAGACTAGATGACCTGGCTGGAGACTTCACGCCTTTGCATGGGTGGCCCCATCTGCCTGATGATTCTGTTTTCCTGTCTTTGAGGCTTTGGTTTCAAAAACTTAAAACCACCAGACTCAGAAAAGATAAATCTTTCTCAGTTTGCTTCAGAAAATCTAAACCCAATAAAATCCACGTCAGTGGCTTCTGGAGACAGTTACTCATCTGTCTCTCAGGAATGGGCCTTTTGGGTTTTAACAATTTCCCTCCTAGACTATTGGAGTTTTTCTCTACAGCAAGATTCTAAACCACCTCTCAGTTTTCTTGCCTTTTTGCCCTTGCAATACCCCCTACATTTTAAAATGCATGCTATACTTTCTTATATGTTGTTTATACCATTCACTCTCAGGGAACTGCCTTACCCTCCCACCCTCCCCCTAGTTATTGAAATCGTAATCATTATTTTACTCAAAGTTTAATATAAAGAGATCACTCTCATGAAGTCTTCCCTGATTTTAAGAAGTTAAATATATAATTCCTTATACATATCTTAATTCTTAATACAATTTCACCTTCTTTTTTTTTTTTTTTTTTTTGCCATTTCAATTCTTCTCATTTCCTTACATTTACTAGAAACCTTAAATTGTCTCAGTTTTTGAAATGGGGAAGATTACCGGGAAATTGCAGAAAGATCAAAGTTTTAAAGACACTCCAATCCTAATAAAATTAAAGTGAAGTAAAAAGATTGAGAAATAAGTATAAAAACAACTATTCACGATTTAGTTTGAGTATAGTTTATTACATTTAATAGACATTTGAAAAAAGGATTTCCCATGAGTAGTATATGTGTATGCCTGGAAATGCATGTGATAACATGTTATAAGGTATAAAGAAATTTGTCAAGATTCATATTATTGTGTATGGTAAGAGCTCTTTCTTTCCATAAGATTTTATTTATTTATTTGAGAGAGAGAGAGTGAGCACAGAGGCAGAGTAAGAAGCCGACTCCTCACTGAGCAGAGAGCCTGACATGTGACTCAATCCTAGGACCCTGAGATTATGAGCTGAGCCAAAGGCAGATACTTAACTGACTGAGCCACCCAGGTGCCCTGTAAGAGCTCTTTTAACATGCCTCTAGTTAATTGACTTGGGTTAATGGATATTCTTCCTTTCCTCTATAAGACTTTCTGACTGATGCCAATAGCACAGTGAGTACTCATAACTAACAGGCTTCTTTCTAGTAAAACTATGAAGTTCTGCTCAGAGAAATTAAGTGTTCATTGAGTCAGTTGAGTTTATTCTTAATCTGTTTATTCCAGTTATATTTGTATTATGTCAGGCAATGAACTATGAATGTGAAAAACTGTTGTTTATTTGAAAACACAGTTGAAACAAAGTTGAAACATTTTCAAAAGACTCAATAAAAATGGATTATTTTAAAAAGATTGCTGTTGATTACATATGGGTGAGACAGCTATAACAATTATGACAAAAACATTTAAAAATCCAGAGTTCTGCATTTAGCTTTCTTTACAAACCCCTCAACTTATTAAGACAATCTACAAAAAATTCACAGCTAATATCACACTTGAAGCTTTCCCACGAAGGAAGATCAGGTACAAGGCAAGGATACGCCCTCTTACCACCCCCTTTCAACATTATACTGGAAGTTCTAGCTAGTGCAATAAGAGAAGAAAAGGAAATAAAAGGTATACAGATTGGGAAGTGGGAAATAAAACTGCCTTTGTTTGCAGATGACACGATTATCTATGCAGAAAATCCAGGAGAATTAACAAAACTCCTGCAACTAATAAGCGATTATAGCAAGGTTGTAGGATACGAGGTTACTACACAAATTCAATCACTTTCCTATATACCAGCAACGAACAAATGGAATTTGAATCTAAAAGCACCATACCACCTACATTATCACCCCCATCCAAAATGAAATACTTAGGTATAAATTTAATAAAGTATATTCAAGAGCTACATGAGAAAAACTACAAAGATCTGATGAATGAAATAAAAGAACGGAACAAATGGAGAGCTATTTCCTGTTTATGGCTAGGAAGCCTCAATATTGTGAAGATGCCAGTTCTTCCCAACTTGATCTAGAGATTACAATCCTGATAAGAATCCCAGCAATTATTTTGTGAATATCCTCAAACTTATTCTGATGTTTGTATGGAGAGGCAAAAAGCCCCAAATAGCTAACACAATATTGAAGAACAAAGTTGCAGGACTGGCATTACCTGACTTGAAGACATACTATAAAGCTACAGTAATCAAGACAGTGGGATTGAGGAATAAATAAATAACTAGATCAATGGAGTAGAATAGAGAGCCCAAGAATAGACTCACATGGTCAACTGAATTTTGACAAAGGAACAAAGGTAATACAGTGGAGCAAAGATTGTCTATTCAACAAATGGGGCTGGGCAACTGCACATTCGCATGGAAGAAATAAGTCTAGACACAGACCTTCCACCCTTTGCAAAGCTAACTTGAAATAGAGCATGTAAAATGTAAAACTGTAACACCTCTAGAAGATAAAATATATGTGAAAACCTACATAACTTTGGCTATGGCAATGACTTTTTTAAAAAAGATTTATTTTTATTTTAGAGCATGAAAGAGAGAAAGAGCACAAGCAGGGCGAGGGGCAGAGAGAGCGGGAGAAAGAATCCCAAGCAGACTCCCTGCTGAGTGCAGAGCCCAACACAGGGCTTGATCTCACAACACTGAGATCATGACCTGAACCGAAATCCAGAGACAGACACTTAACCCACTGAGCCACCCAGGTGCCCTGGCAATGACTTTTTTTAAGTACAACACAAAAGGCACAGTTCATGAAGGAAATCATTAGTAAGGAGAACTTCATTAAAATTAGAAATCTCTGTTCTCGAAAGACGAGAGAATGAGAAGACAAGCCACAGAGAGAAGAAGATTTTTTCAAAGGACATATTGCATAAAGTACACAAAACTCAACAATAAGAAAACAAACAACTTGATTTAAAATTGGGCCAAACCTTAATAGACGCCTCACCAAAAAAGATATTCAGATGGCAAATAACCATAAGAAAAGCTGCTCCACATCCTATGTCATCAAGGAAATGCAAATTAAAACAATAACAAGATACCACTACATATCTATTAGAATGGCCAAATCCGGAACACTGACAACACTAAATGCTTTTTTTTTTTTTAGATTTTATTTATTTATTTGAGAGAGTGAGAGCGAGAGAGCTAGCCCAAGCAGGCAGGGGTAGGGGAAGAGGGAGAAGGAGAAGGAGACTCCCCGCTGAGCAGGGAGCCTGAGGTGGGACTCGATCCCGGGACTCCAGGACCATGACCTGAGCCGAAGGCAGACTCTTAACCGGCTGAGCCACCCAGGCGCCCCCGACAACACTAAATGCTTATAAGGATGTGGAACGGCAGGAACTCTCTGGTAGGAATACGAAACGGTATAGCAGTTTCTTACAAAACTAAACATACTCTTCCCATAAGATCTAGCAATTGTTCTCTTTTGTATTTACCCAAAGGAACTGAAAACATGTCCACACAGAAACCTGCACGTGGATATTTATAGTAGCTTTATTTGTGATTACCAAAACTTGGAAGTAACTAAAATGCCTTTTAGAAGGTGAATGGATAAGTAAACTGGGTTATACCATGAATATTATTCAGGGCTAAAAAGAAATAGCTATTAAACCATAAAAAGACAGGGAGGAAGTTTAAATGCAAATTACTGAGTAAAAGAAGCCAATTTGAAAAGTCTATATACTGTATGACTCCAACTATTTATTACATAAATAATACACTTTTAAAAATTAAGACTATCTTTTTAGAGGAGTTTCAGGTTCACAGCAAAACTGAGGGGAAGGTACAGAGATTTCTCATATATTTCTTGCTCTCACATATGCATAGTGTGTTATCTGTGCAAAAAAAGCCTAAGCAGAACTCTGATTAGCAGATCCATATTCAAAGAAAAATTGTTGGCTTTACAAGGATTTTAAATAAGTTTACGTTTCTATTTGCTTTTAGTTAAATTAATACTTATGGTAATTTTTTTATAAGTCCCCATCTATACATCCTCAATTTGAAAGGCTTTTCTGATTAACTGTGAAACTGAAGGTTTCTACCAGAGCATGTTTCTGAATAGCTATCAGTGTTGGACAGAACTCATTCCTAATGAGGCTAACCTTGTCTGATCCCTTTTGACCGATGACCCCTTCTATACAGGAATATCTGGGCACTGGAGAGAGCATCAAACAATAACTTAGGTCTAAGAACGGAAGCAAGAAGTCTGTCTCTCTGCTGAAAGAGCCTCTTTCTCTCCTGGCATGACATGACTCCGTAGACCTGGTCTGAATCAACACTAACGGGAGCTTTGGTAGTCTGGAGAGGCCCTGTAGCCTGTGAGCCCCGATATGAAGCCAAATCAGGTGAGATGTTGACTCGAGATGATTGATGGCTCTGGAACTGGAGGGAAAATATGAATCATAGTTGAAGAGAGAATCAAAAGGTCATAACCAGGGAAGTTGTGCCAAATGTTGGTTCTAAGGGCTAAATAAGGTTGTAAATGGAAAGATGAGTCAAAGGCACAAAACTTGCCTGATTGGAAGCAGGATGAAAAGTTTTCTATGAGATCGTCAGAGCCAAAGCTGTGATCAATAAAGGAGTTTGAGAGACCTGCTTTTTTTTCTTGGGTCAATTTTTGATTTAGGAACCAAGCAGATGGAGAGAGACGAGGCAAGATGAAAATGTATCATCTTTTGTGGCTGCATTTATGTGTAGACTACATGAGTATATAGAACAAATTTATTGATGAACTGCATTGTGTTAGAGATGTAAATGTGAAAGGATTCAATTTTTCTATAACTTGTTTTTTGTGTCACATTGAATTTGTTTTTTTTTTTCTTGTTCTGGATAGTGGCTTACTTCATGGTATCTTGGCCTGGTATATAACCCCTACTGCTTTTGGTTATTTAAATTATTGGTATTAGTTTCTGAGAGCTGGTACGTTCAGTACTTCCAATCTCATATTATATTCAAAGTGGTCTTCTTCACCCACTGCTGGAGATTCACTGTCTTGGACTGAGGGTCCGGTGTGTATGGCTTGGCTCTCAGGTAGCTTTATCCTTTCCTGGCTGTAGTTTCTCAGGTGTTGGTCAAGAGAAAAAGAAGGCAACTTTCCTTTATGACTGGGCAATGGTGCAGTCTTGCCCTTAGGTAGTCATGATGGTTGTTCTAGCTCATTGTTCATGAACTCTAAGTACATGGATAGTTGCTCTCACATGCCTTGCTGATGAGGAAATCCCCCCCGGGGAAGCTTTCCTCATCATTGGTGATGTCTTAGAAAATTTGGCCTCATCTTCCTGCTGATTCCCAGGAGGTGGTATTAGGCTCTGCTTCTCTGACGTGCCATTCTCAGCCTGCTGTGTCAGCTGTAGAGAGATCATAGCTCTTCATCGCTTCTGCTCCACGTGGCCCATACTCAGAGTGTGGGCATGTATGGGACGATTTTCGGAATCCCTCCAAACTAGGAACAAGGATGGCAATCCTGTCCTCACTCATCACTGGCGGTCGCCCGCTACGCCATCTCTCCCCAGTGTTTGTTTCTACTGCATCCAGTAGCCCAATGGATGTCTTCTGGTGAAGCAGATATTCAACCATGGAATGACATACCAGTCACCTCATGTTGCTGACACTCTCAGACTTTACAAAGCGTTTCTTTTTTGGGGTTAGGGAAAGAAATTCCTCTAAGATGAGGCAGTAAAGAGCTCCTCTTCCCAAGCCTTGCAATGGCACCAAACAACCTTTTTCAGCAAGTTCCTTTCTCATATTACAGAACTTGATAGAGATGCTGGTTTGTGGTAGGGTGCCTCTGAATTGGCACCTTTTAGTAAGCCTTAGGGTGGTAGATGACATGTCCCCCATCCCAATAATTCTCTGAAATCAGAAATGGGATT
>NW_024424008.1:46178607-46416892 GCF_017311325.1 Ursus maritimus | reverse complement strand
CCCCCCCGTCCTTAGCTTTGAGTCTTAACCAATGAGAAGAGCTCAACTTGATTTTCTCTGACATATACTTTGGTAGCAATGATTTTCAATTATTTTTTTTCCTTTCTCACGCATTATCGTTGGAGATGTGAAGCACTTTCCTGGTTCCAGATCCTTTCTTGGTTCCAGATAATCCTGGGCCAGACATACTCCTAATGAATTTGATCAACCCAATCTGAGAAGAGGCAAGTATAAAACACTTGGCATAGACAAATCCATCAGACATTTCTTTGAACTCAATTAATGTAGTTTTTATTGCTTTTCTACTGTGTGCAAGTACCGCATGATGACACAGAGTCATGGTTCCAGGCTCCAGGTAATCTAGGCAGGTAGAACTAATTTTTTTTTTTTTTTTGAAAAATCAGTGGATAGGCTTTGCCACAGATGTTGAGGCTGTCTAACTTTTAACAAACTCTCTGCCTCAGTATCCTGAGGAATTGGGCAAGTTAATCTCTAAGGGATCTGATATTCCTTAATAATATGAACCATAGGTGTCTGTTTCTTCTTGTTCATGTCCTCCTGCATTAAGGGTACCCTCCCTATTTCCTTTCTGCTTTAAAAATTTCCCTCTTCTCTTGAAGGGGATGTGACTCAAAAAAAAAAAAAAAGATTAAGAATTCCTGCAGTATACATTTTTCTTGAGCACTGAAAAGAAAAGATGTCCTGGAAATGTATAGGAATATATTGGATCTGTAGACAATTGGGGAGAACTGAAACCTTAACAATATTAAGTCTCCCAATCCATGAACATGATAGGTATCTTTATTGATTTAGATCTTTATTTATTCAGATCTTCTTTGATTTCTTTCACAGTGTTTTCTAGTTTTCAACACAGAGTAAGCACATATTTTTAGAAACTCTTATACCTAAGGATTATATGGCATTTGTTTTTTTGGTGTTTTGATAATTTGGTAAATGGTGTTTTAAAGATATTTAATTTCCAATTATCCATTACTAGTATGTTGAAATAAAGTTGATTTTTGTATATTAATCTGTAATCTTGCTAAACTTACATAATTCTAGTAGGTTTTTTGTGTCATCTGTGAAAGAGACAGTTTTATTTCTTTCTTGCAATAGGTATCTTTTATTTGCTTTTCTTACCTTATTGCATTGGGTAGGACCTTCAGTATGATGTTGAATAAGACTGGTGAGAGAAGACATCCTTGCTTTTCCCCCAAACTTAGGAGGAAAGCATTCAATCTCTCACATTTAAGGATGATGCCAACTACAGGTTTTTGTGGTAGATTCCCCTTTTTAGGCTAAAGAAATTTCCTTTTATTGAGAATTTTTTTTTTTAAGTAGGCTCCATGCCCGTCGTGGATCCCAACAAGACCTGAAGGTCAAGACCTGAGCTGAAATCAAGAGTCAGACCCTCTACTGACCAAACTACCTTGGCACCCCTTCATTTTCTTTTTTTTTTTTTTTTAAGATTTTATTTATTTATTTGACAGAGATAGAGACAGCCAGCGAGAGAGGGAACACAAGCAGGGGGAGTGGGAGAGGAAGAAGCAGGCTCATAGCAGAGGAGCCCAATATGGGGCTCGATCCCATAACGCCAGGATCACGCCCTGAGCCGAAGGCAGACGCTTAACCTCTGTGCCACCCAGGCGCCCCTCCCATTTTAAATTCTGACCAGCAATGGATAAGGATTCCAATTTCATAAACATCCTTATCTGTCTTTTTGACTATTGTCATCCAGTGGTATGGGTTTGATTGGCATTTTCCTAATGACAAATAATGTTGAGCATCTTTTTAGGTCCATATTGGTCATTTGAATATCTTCTTTGGAGAAATGTCTATTCAGATCCTTTGCCCATTTTGAATTGGATTATTTATCTTTGAGTTGTAAGTGCCCCTAATATATTCTAGATACAAGCCCCTTATCAGATATATAACTTGAAATATTTTCTGCTGTTCTGTGGGGGTTTTTTCCCCCACTTTCTTGATGGTGTTATTGTAGCACAAAAGTTTTAAAGTTTTGATGAAGTCAATTTATCATTTTTTTCTTTAGTTTGAACTTTTGGTGTTCCATCTGAAAAGTCATTGCCTAACCCAAGGTCATGAAGATTTGCTGCTCTGTTTTTGTTGTTGTTGTTGTTGTTGTTGTTGTTGTTGTTTTCTGAGAGTTTTATGGTCTCAGTTTTTACATTCATGTTTGTGGTCCATTTTGAGTTAATTTTGTGTATGGTGTAGAAAGGGGTTCAACTTCATTCTTTTGCATGTAGATACTCATTTTTTCCACAATCATTTGTTGAAAAGTCTATTGTTTTCCCCGTTTAAATGTCTTGGCATCTTTGTCTAAAATCAACTGACCATAACTATAAACATTTATTTCTGACTTCTTAATTCTAGTCCATTGATATATATGTTTATCCTTTTGTCAGTACCATACTATCTTGATTACTGTAGTTTTATAGTAAGCTTTGAAATTGAGGAGCATAACTTTGTTCTTTTTCGGGATTGTTTTGTCTATTTTGAGTCTTCAAAATTATTGATGTAAGGAATTATACAATAAATATTTTGACAGTAAATCATTATTATTGAAACCATAAAGGAAAAAAAATTAGGCTATTTGACTGCAAACTTCTACAAGTGATAAAATATTGTAAATCAATCTAAAAGGCAAATAAAGCATAAAAGTATTTTCAAATTATGTAAAGACAGTGGGTCAATAAGCTTAATCTATAAAAATTAAAATAAATTAATAAGAACAGGATAAGCATTCAAATTTAGAAACAGCATAGGGCCTGAACAGATACTTTATGAGGAAAATTCCAGTGGCTAATAAGGTTAATCAAAAAATCCAAGGTCAAGAAAAAGAAAAAAATTAGAATTAAAACAAAATACTTTCATTTTCTCACTCTTCCAACAAGCAAGTGCATATATTTTTGAGTCATAATAATTGATGTCGGTAAGAATTATTTAAACAGAAACTCAGGTCTGGTTGCTGGAGAGTGGAAATTGGAGCCACCTCTCTAGAGAGTGATTTTCAATACTTGTTTAGTGTATGCTAAACACCCTTGTTCATACCCTTGTTCAAGTAATCTCATTTCAAGGTATTTGTACTGAAAAATTATCAGAGATTGTCACAGAAATTTATGTGCAAACAAATACAGCCCAGTGTTAGTTATTAGAGTGAAAAAAATGAAAAACTGGAAAAAATATAATAGTTGACCGAAAGTGAATAATCAAATCACTGGTTTAGCCATATAACATGATGTCTTGGAGGTATTAAAAATAAATAATTTGAAATAAATTTATGGTCACCACATTTTTATTTTTATTTAATTATTTTAAAAATATTTTATTTATTTATTTGTCAGAGAGAGAGAGCATAAGCAGGGGGAGCAGCAGGCAGAGGGAGAGCAGGAATCCTGAAGCAGAACTCGATCCCAGGACCCTGGGATCACTAGCTGAGCCAAAGACCCTTAACTGACTGAGTCACCCAGGCATCCCACTTGCCACATTTTTAAATTTAATAATTATTTAAGATATAAAAGAATTATTTGGTACTCATAAAGTTTCTTTTTGTGGAGTCATACAACCAAATATTAGAAAGGAATTAGAATATATTACATCTATAAACTTAATGTAAAGTGTCTAATATATATTTATATATATTATTATTAATATATATATATATAATCAGGATAATTTTATCTGAAGAGTAAGATTTGATGATTTACAACTGCAATGCTACAAATAATTTCATTTTCTTCCATTTATTACCTTGAACCATAGTTTATAGTTTATCTGAAGGAAATCTTCATCATCTGGGGCTGTAAGTCAACTAAAGCCATGTTAAAATCAAATTCACTTGGCTGTATTTTTAAATATTCTTAAAATTTGTGAAGTCATTGTGCTAATCTTAAAAAAAATCCTAGAATTAAAAAACATGACAACATTAGTATATCTATTAGAAGGTAAAAAATGTTAAGATACCCACACATCTTTCTAGGAAGAGGATAAAGTTATTAGTTTTGGATTTAAGTATGCATAGTCTAATGCAACCTCTAAACATAAGAAAGAAATTGAATGATAACATACGATCTACTAAAAGAATACAAGAAAGGGGGGAGAACCAGAAAAATAAGGACAAGCAAGACAAAATAAGCAAAATAAAGCAAAAATAAAATATTAGGTTTAAATCCAAGTATATTAGTGGTTTCAGTAAATGAAAATGGGTTAAATTTTCCAAATTAAAACGAAGTGAAATGTACACTATCTACAAGAGACACAAGCAAAAACAAAGATATAGATAGATTAAATATAAAACTTGGAAAAATCTATCATGTAAATTGTATAAATGCAAATGAAGAGTAAGAATGTATAGCTTTGTTAACATCAACAAAATAGACTTGAAGTTAGGTCATATGAGAGATACAGAGCATCCTTTTGGAATTATTAAAACTTAAATTCACCTTAGAGATAAAACTATTTTAGGGGCGCCTGGGTGGCTCAGTCAGTTAAGTGTCTGCCTTTGGCTCAGGTCAAGATCCCAGAGTTCTGGGATCCAGCCCCCACTTCTCACCCCCACCCAGCGGGGAGTCTCCCTCTCCCTCTGCCTTCCTTCCCCCCACCCCCGTCATGCTCTCCCTTTCGCTTGCTCTCGCCCTCTCTCTCAAATAATTAAATAAAATCTTTTTAAAAAAAGATACAACAATTTTAAATTTACATGTGCCTAGTCTTAGAACATGTGAAGCAAGAATGGACAGAACTACTAGGAGAAATCAATAAATCTACAATTAGAGGGAAAGGATTTAACCCTTCCCTCTCTGTCACTGAACAACTAGAAAATACGTTTACTTATCTGAGGATCCCATCAAGCACAAAGTTCTTTAGAGTTAAAGGGAAAATACATGTCCATAAGAGCAAGAAAAATAACAACTCTAATCAAGTGTTTAGGAGGAAGTGGTACCTTTCTGAAAGTAGAGAATCAAAAATGTTTCATAATACTATGAAGAGGAGTTCAGTGTTATAGTTGGGTGGATGAGAAGAGTTGCTCTCAGGTGATGTCCAGAGAGCTCCAGGATTCCTAAAGTTACTGGCTTCATGGGTAGGCAAGCTCAAGTTACTGTCTCTTTTGAGGGATGGGTCCATCTTTTCATCCTAGGAAAATGTTAAATGAAGTATAAAAACATGTAAGAAACTAAAGACTATACTATTAGTATTTTTACAATACTTAATAATGATACTAAATAATGTAAGTACTTACAGCCTTTAAAGAATTTATGTCTTAGACTAATAGCCTCATAATGTCAATTTAAACAATATAATTGAGCAATTAATTTACACTTGCGCATTTAAATTGAAACGTTATGCAAAGTATTGGACTGCATATAAAAGGATTTTAGGGTCACCATATTTTTAAATTATAAGAATTATTTAAGATATAAAAAATTATTTATTACTTATAACAGGTTCTTTTTTGTTGGATTCATACAACCAAATATTAAAAAGAAATTAGAATATATTATACCTACAAACTTAGTTTAACTTATTTAAAGTGTCTAATTAACTACATTCATAAATGGGACCAAACATTATTTACAGATCCTTTAAAGTTATTGTTAAAACTTATCAGACATGTAAATGACTAATAAGATTTTTAACTTGAAGTTAATGAGGTTTTTGAATGTATAATTGAAATAAGTTGAATATCAGTCAAATTTTAAACCAAAAATAATCTTTTCTATATTCAAAAGCTCCCCCCAAAGCATTAAAACACTGCATATGAAGATGTTCAAACTTCTTTTATTTTGCTTCTTAATATCTTGGACAGATACTGCTTCTGTAGCCTTTCAGTTATTAGTTAATGCAGTCTCGTTCTTTGAATTTAATTTGTTTTAAAGTTTCTATTTCATTTCCAATGTAGTGCTCATCTTCGATCCTCCCTGTCCTGGCAAGAAGGCTTCAGCTCAATGGACTGATTTTACTTTCCTCCTCTCTCAATGCCACTGGAACTTCCTCCACTGGCTTGATGGGGGAAGTAAATCTCCCATCCCAAAGAAAAGGGAGAGAAAAAGCCACACGCTCCCCTGGGGGCCTGTAGACCACATTTCTAGTCAATTCTTTGAATCCGGACCCAAATCTTTCTTCCTCTTAGTAATCTGCTTATGCCCCTACCAATACAGCATGTTGTCGATGTTGTGTTTGTGTTTGTGTGTGTGTGTGAGAGAGAGGAAGTGCCTGACCCCACTTATTTTCGGCTTTCTTCGGAACATGGGGTACTGCAGTTCTCTTTGTCCTCAGTACGAGTTTCTAGCTACCAATAGGAAGAAAATAGGATTTTAGCAATTGTTGATCATCTCTGAGAAGTAGAATCATGGTTGAAAGTTAAACATAATTTTTTTAAAATTAGCATTCGATATAGATATAAAACTTGAGCTCTTTTTGTAATAGTCATAGAAATTGTATATATGGTAAAGTATGAAAGCATTTTAATGTGAGGAGAAACAACATTTTGTATACTTTGACGTTGAGAGACACCTCCTCCTTGGTGTCTTCTGAAGAGATTCTTGTATGTTGGGTCTTCTTAATCCGTGTTCAAACATTCCCGAGTGTCTGGAGCCTTTCATGTCCCTGAAGTGATCTTCTTAGGAAGAAACTGTGAAGGGAAAACTTCCAATGGGACACAAGGAAGCTGAGTAGAGATTTCCTGACTGGAGGGCTACTGGATTGGAGTTGAAGGCTGAAGTTGAGAAGAGCAGCATAGCCGGCTGCTCGAGGCTTTTCTTCATCAGGGCAAGGGTGTGGAGGAACCGAATGTATAAGCTGGCAAGACTAGAAATACAAAGGCAGGAGAGGATGGGATGAAGACACTCAGAACACCTAATATTTCCCCACAAATTACTCATCTCTTGTGGATGGACTCCATGACGTGAGAGTTACTTCCTGTCTTGTTTTCCAAGCGCCTTGTGATCCACACTGAAGGGAGCTGGCGGGAAGACACAGCCGACTGGCTGATGTAAGAGGGCTAAAAGAGGATGACATGTCAGCAACACAAACAGTTTCTGCTTCTGACTGGCTCTGAGTGTGAAAATGTCAGAGTTGAGCTCTGCCCCGCGATGCTGAGGAGGTGTGATGTTAATGCCGATGACACAGAAGGAGTCAGCAAGAAGCTTTGGCCGTCGATCCTCCAGCCCAGCTCCACCCTTCTTCTGTGGGCCTCTGGTGGCTTGAGTCGCTGTTACAGAGATGTCTGAATGAAGTTTCGCCCTTAATCTTGTGGTTTCCAGTTGCAAACCCAAAGAGCTGGTGTGAGCGGATTCCTAAAGTTAGAGTTTGTCCAAGTCTCCGGGGGAGTGTTGGGTTGTGGTGAGGAGAACACTCAACTCTAAACTAGAATTGTCTGATTACTTCACCATCTCCTTCAGCAGGCTGTGAACGACTGGAAGCAACAATAGCATTCACTGTCTTCTCATCACCTGGCACAAAGGAAGTGATCGAAACAGCTAAAAAAACCAGGGAGTAAGCTCCTCAAGCCACTGTTTGAAATATTGGCTTTTACATTTAGTCTATGTAGTATCTGTGGCATCTCTATTTTCCCTTCCTTCTTCAAGCGCCTCTTGGGGAAGTCATTTGATATAATCACAATGTAGAAAAAATGTATCTTTTGAGCACCCATGGGGTCCCCAGAGTCAGGAAATTGCCTTGCCTTATGAATGAATATTAATCTTTTTCTGTATGGACAGTGTAAGGGATGGGCCTGTTCATCAGCTTTAACCCAACAACAAGGCCAGGCAGGTCCAACTTGTCACCATTAATGCGTATTCAGAAGTCAGATGCAGAGAAGTTTCCACTGGGGGAATTTGAACGCTGTGACTTTTTATCAGGCAAGAAACCATCCGGTGGTATGGCAGACAATGAAAATAATGCCACTGGGCTGATGTCCCTTTGTCCACCCCTGCTTCATTCCCAAAGGTTGGAAGTTAACACCTTTTGAAGGACTACAAATAAAAGAAGAAAAATTTTTATGAGACTAGAACATCAATAATTGCTGAGGAGGAGAACCTCCTTCCTCCTCCCATGGCCAACTTTGGAAACGAGTTTATTTTCTCCACAATAGTCTCAAATGATTTGGTCACCGTGAATAGTATGATCCTATGGTTAACAGGAATGCCAAGGACTAGCAGTCCTAGGTAGTCGTCAGCAAGTTAATAATGTCTGTGGTCTCAAAGTGAGTCCTCACTTTTGGACAGACAAAGCAGATGAACTTTGTTATGGAATTTGCTCTTGGTTACACTGGGTAGAGATAGTAAAGACACAGGAGAAGAGACACTGCAGGCCCAAAGCAGTGAACAAAATCCCAGAAGCAAAGGTGTCAAGGAGAAGAGAGCACGCCACGTCTTGGAGATTTAAATGAGATAATGTTCTGTTTCACTGTTCCTTCTGAGTCAATACCTAAGAGCTGTCCTCTAGACATTTTATGAGGGTCAGGAAAATGCATGCTTTTAATCCAGGACACGAATTCTCAGTCTAGGTCAGTTTTGAGGATGAAATGAATTTTAGAGCTAAAACAGTCTAACGATAGTATAAAGTAGAAGACACACGGGGCTAGAGATTTTAAATAACTTGCTCACTACTTAGTGCTCAAGTTACGATCAGAACCTACTTTTCTGGTCCATTGCTTCTTTCATAGTACCTGCTGAGTTTCCATTTTACAGAAACAATGTGTAATACCGTGTAGATTAATTAAAGAAGAAGAAGAAGAAGAAGAAGAAGAAGGAGGAGGAGGAGGAGGAGAAAAAGGCAGCACGGCATTTATTAAAAGACTAGAGGAGGCGTGATAGTGGGTAGTGGAACGGTGAGACAGGTCTGAGAGCCTGGGTCCGTGCCACTCCTGAGCTGTATATAACCTCAGGCAAATTTTAAAAAGCCTGAATTCCATTTTCTGGGAAATGGGGCTAATGAGGGTATGTATCTCAGGGTGATGGGCTTTAAGTGAGATAATGCATGCAAACCGCCAGGCACAGAGTCATTATTTCAGTGTCTAGTCCGTCTTGACTTGCGCATTTGCCGACCCGTATACAGTGAGCATTCTTCATCAATCTGTTCTCCTTCACTGGCATGGCTGCAGTGGCCCTACGCTTGGTTCAGCACTTGCTGGGTGCCTTCTCTTAACAAATTAATGGTAATTGGACAACTGATAAAAAGGGTGAATGATGACTTCAGATACCTACTTATAAAATAATCAACACTCGGAACTTTAGAATTGGTGTGGTTCTTAGAGGCGAAGTAGGTCAGTTCCCGAGGATGAAACAGAAAGATCTCCCGTGTAATACTCCAGAGTTAAAAACAGACAAACAAAATAACCCACCCAGATGTCTTGGTCCCCTTCCTCAATTCAGTCCAACCTTGTTCAGGTCCCAGCTAACATTTACTGAGCACCTACTGTGTCCTGGGCACTGGAGTCTATGCTCTCTGTGTGATCTCAGCTAATGCTCATAATAATCTTATAAAGCTCTGCTGTTTTCTCCCCAGTTTTAGAGATGTATACACTGTGGTTCAGAGAAGTTAAGCAATTTATCTTTGGACACACAGAGCACTCTAATTGCAAGTCCATTGACTCCAAATCCTAAGCTCCGTACCACCTCCCACATAAAGAATTAAGCCAGAATCATTCCTTCTGAATCATGTATATGCTCATTTGCTTCAATATGTCTGTTTCTAATAAATCAGATAGATGAGATTGAATTAAGGTAAGTTTAAGGAGATTTCTCATGCAATGCCTTAAATATAACACTTCATTTTACCCGTGAACAGATAGCCATAACTTTAGCTCACAGTATAACATGAAGTTTTTTAAAAAAAAAAAAAATTGCTTTTTTTTTATTAGATATTTACATTCTTCATACTTTTCTTCCTTGACTGTAAAGATAGTGATGCCAAAGCATTTGGCAGAAACTCAAAGAAAAATATAATATTGTCAATTATTTTGATTTTTCTAATTCTCCAAATATTTGATCGATGTAGCCCAAACATCTAGATAATTAATCAAAGCTGCGTCTACACACATGGCAACCACACTGTAACTGAGCCATTTCAGCCAAACTGGTCAACCCTGGCTCCATAATGACTACAATCTGTTGACCCTTGCCAGTTCCACCACTGTGTGGTTGCAGCAAGAGGGCCCATCTGCCGGGGTGGGTTCATTTCAACTTTGGAAGGAGCCTCGTTTCTCTCCTTTGGGTTATTACGTTCTGCTGCCCTGCCAGTCCAGTCCGCATCATCCGAATTGTAATTTTTCTATCCAGGAGCGTGGGCGGGGCAATCAGGCTGGGCAGTCCTTGTTCTGATGACCCCACCCGTTGGAATGCTGCTTCCTCCTCCTGGGATATTCAGATATTCTAGCTCCCAAACTCCTGCGTGAGATCGAACACCTTCCCCTCCCATTCCGCTTCAGCCCCATTTTTTCATGCAATGGAAACTGTTTAATCCTCTAGTGCGCAGTACGCTTTGCTGCCTTGCCTTTATCTGCCATGGTAACACGTCAAGATGCATCTTAACACGATCGCTTCGCTCTTCTTTGTGATTTTTCTCTCCTTGACATTAGGGTGAAGATAGTTTGCTTTTAAAACAACTCCCGGCAAGTCTCTGCCCTTTTGTTCTGCTTGGATCCGAGCACCCTGTCATTTCTTCGCGGTCGTCGGTTTTATTTTCCCTCTGGCATCCCAGGAAATGATGGTGTCTCCCTTAGCAATGTTTGCTATGAAGAGCTCATGAGCCACTTTATCCTTGTCTCAGCCAACTGCAGAAGAAACTCGAATTCCTCTGGAGTTGTTGCATTTGGGCAGATTCTCGTAGCAGTTGAGGTTATTGACCGGACTGGAGCCACGTTTCCTTCTCCAGCTTTGCCCCACAAAGCTTTTCCTGCATTTGACTTCACCTGGCTTGCAGTCTCCTGGCTCTTGT
The DNA here is from genome assembly GCF_017311325.1 of Ursus maritimus. Taxonomy (NCBI): domain Eukaryota; kingdom Metazoa; phylum Chordata; class Mammalia; order Carnivora; family Ursidae; genus Ursus; species Ursus maritimus. The sequence goes on along the minus strand of NW_024424008.1, from coordinate 46,405,939 downwards.
ACCCTAATTTAACATCCCTCGGGAAACTGCTCAGTTTGCTTCTGAATACTCACAGCCAGCTCAGCCTTTCCTACATGGCCCTTCTGGGTCTAATATCCTGGGCTCATCAGTTTCCATTGGCCTGGCTGTTCCTCCTTCCTGTGAGTTCAGAGCATGGAACCGTGGTGCAGTGGAGGGAGCATTAGCTGGATTGGAACAAGGACACCCTTCATGCTCTGGTACAAATGGGTGGCGTTGGTCAAGTCATAACACCTCCCTGGACTTTTGTTTCTTCCATGGAAACACACGGACTGTATCAGAGTATTTTAAGGGGCCCTGCCCGCTGGGGAGACATGTTACGGATTGTTGAGGTCTTCGAAAGCCTGGAATGTCCTGGTCGGTGGAAGGTTAGTTGGATCACCGTGCAGTAGTCCTTGATGATAACAAGTACAATCACCTTAATTTTCTGACCAAGTGAACTAATGATTTTCGGTAACAGTCTTGTTAACACCACCTTAAGATACACCAAGGGATTTCATCAGTTTTATTTATTACCGTCTTCAGCCATTTCATATAATTTGGCCCATCCCAGCCTAATGAAAAGAGCTTCTTTAAAAAAATCATGCATTCATTCACTTACTCCCTAATCTGTTCACCAAAGGACCATTCCAGACATTTTCTATGTCCTCAAAGAATTTATACTCAAGCTAATTTAATTTTATTGGCTAAAGTCTGTTTAGAAATAGGGTAAAAAAATGACAGTCCTTGTGTTATTTTAGGAGGCAGAAATTAAAAAAAAAAAAACTCATGAAAGATTCATTCAGTTTGGAGTGATTCCCTCAGGCTAGCTCTAGGTTCCATGTAATTGGTATGATTCAATTCATTGGGATCAATATTAGGGATTTACTTGGAAATATTGGCCTCACTAGAATCTCAATGCATTTTGAGAATGTTACTTTTTATTATTTTTATACTGAGGAATTGGCCTAATAGGTGTGATAGGTGGGTAATTCTGACACTAAGAACTATAAGACATTTACCTTTCAGATAGATTTTTCTTAGACCTCTTCACAGGTAAAAAAGAGAATTCGGTAGCACGTACATGTGAAAATGTACATTGATGGTGACGCATCATTTTCATGACCTTGTAGGTTGCTGAGATTGGGTAGTGGGGGAAAAACATGGTCGGATCTGTCTGCAGAGTGCTAGAGAATTAATTAAACAATTATTGGAACAGAAAGCCCATGCGTGCATCACCCAAATCAAAAGATTTACTTCCCTCCTTGGATAAAGTAGATGTGCTTCATGGGGTGACTTACACGGTAGTATAGAATTTGAGAGCCAGAGTGATTTTTATGGGCCAACAGCACATGTCAGGGCCAATCACTTTGACTTAGAGAGAAATGATGCAAACAAGAGATAGAAATGAAATGAGGTCATCTGAACGCTATCACGTAAAAACACTCCTTGCTTGAGAGTAAGACATAACTAAAATAATTATAATCTATGTGCAAAAATAAAGCAGAGTTGAGCTCCCACTGGACTCTCTGCCTACCACCCCCTCGTCTCCCTACGCTATGCTCATCCCACATACTCTCAGGCTGGGATGTCTCGACTCCAGCCAGGCGGGCCCACGGCCATTTTTGCTGGTGCCTGCTTCTGAACCTGCATCCCCATCTTTTCTCAGCAGCTGGAACGTTCTTGCGTTTAATCATGTTTTCAAAACCCACTCTTTCCTATAAAGACTCCTCAGATGCCTCTCCAAAATACTGCTTTATTTGGATTTTTAAGCCTCCTTCATAGCTATTTGTCTCATCTTGCCCGCTAGACTTTTAGTTCTTGGAGAGAAAAATCATTACTCCTCTTCTCCTCTCCTGACTGCATTTAGTCCTGTCTGTCCTGTCATTGGAGCAGTTAGTGAACGATATTATTGACAGAGAAACAGACTTCTGGGTAGAGCAGTTAAGTTGCAGCAAGATGCAATCCCAAGCTATGCAAGGCCTTGCAATGCTCACCCATAGAAAAGAAAAGACATTTTGGAGTGACATTTGATTCCCCATATACTAGAAATATAAAGGAGTCTAAATGTCGACCAAGTTTTAAGTTACTTGCAGACAAGCTTTCCACATCAGTGACTTCAGAAATTGGGCGGATTGTTCTTTGTCTCATAAAGACTTCATTTTTAAGATGCTGATGGCCTTAGCTCTGGCTGGTGGCCGGGTTCAGGAAGTGTGGTTCACAAGCCAGCAAGGACTGCGCATACTCCACACTCCTTGGGTAATGCAATTCTGGACCCAAATCGATTCCAGAAGTCTGATCTTCCAAGAGAGGCCAATGCTCCGAGCCTGTTGAACTGCTCCCTCCAGACTCCCCCTGCCCACCACCCCAGCCAGCCCGGAAGGGTTAAGCAGCCAATCAAGGAGCTAAGGGAGCAGTTTGGTGAGACCAAAGTTGCAGGGATCTCAACAAGTTGATGGGCTTGGCAGCTTGTGTCTGAAGAATTTGTTTCATGTTTTGGATAAAGTCTGGGAATTTATCCTTCAAAATTCCTTAGATTTAGTAACATGTCAGTGCACTGTGTTAATGCCAGTTTTCTTTTTCTTCTTTCTTTTTTCTTTTCTTTTCTTTCTTTCTTTCTTTCTTTCTTTCTTTCTTTCTTTCTTTCTTTCTTTTTTTCTATTTCTTTCTTTCTTCTTTCTTTTTTTTTTTTAAGGTTAAAAGCCGCCTTCCTTTTTAAGTATGAGTAATCCATCCAAATCCTGTCTAAGGGAACAAAAGGGGTGCCGGTAATTTTCTCTTTCACAAAATGCAGAGACTTCCTCTCTGTCCTCTCCAAGTACTATTCTATGAACTGAAGGGAAATTACACTCCTCACCATTGAAAAAGAGATTATGCAAAATGAGAAGGTAAAGCCAATCACCATAATACAAATACAAATGCCAGCTTAATTCCTTGCATCGGAGCCCTGTGCCTTTCTCTTTCCAGATGTGGGGGTATAGCCACATCTACCTTAAAAAAAAAAATCTATTATCTGGTATTTTCAGAGCTCGCACAGAATTGAATCCTAGGCAAGAACATCACGAGCTCCAGCTCTGTGCTCCAGATCTTACTAAACCCTCTTCTTTCCCTTAAACATGGAGCATCTCCATTGAGGCATCTCGCTGGGGGCACTAAAACCCAAGGGTTTCTTTTTTGGGTAGAAATTAACCAAGCAGAAAAGGATGAGAGGTGGAGGCTGAGAAGAGCATCCCAAACAGAAGATACAGTTGGATAACACCAAGTCGGGAATTACAAGCTGCTCAGCAAGATGGGATATCCACCATACTCACCACTCATGAAAGACTCACTGTGTGCTAAGCCCTGGGCAAAGCACATTGTATATATTATTTCCTTTTACCTTATAGACTCGGTGAAGAAAGTTTATCTCTAGTTTATAAATATGGGCGCTGAAGTTGAGAGTGGTTAAACCATTGGCTCATGATTTAGGAAAGGATAGAGGGGCCATTCAAATCCAGGTGTATCTGGTTTCAACGCTATTGGAGGTGAGGAAGAGGGGAATGGACTCAGCCTCTGGAGTACTGTAGGAGTCAGATGGCAGACAAAGGAATGTGGAGTTAATCTTGTAGGCAATATGTGATGGGAAGAGAGTAAAGGTCTTTGGGCGAAGGGCATGATGAAATTCATGTTTTAGAAAGATGATTTTGTCAGCCATGTAGAGGATAAATGGGAAGGGGGAGATTCCATATTTTTATTTAATGCTCATATCATTCTACTTTATATAATATATTATATTAATATATTAAATATATAAAAATATATATTAAATATATTAATATTATATATTATCATTCTACTTCATATCTACAGTGGTTTTTGCAATTACTCTGGTGAATAAGGGCGACTTAATTCTTTATCCTTCTCATAGAGCATGCTACTGAATGAATGAATGAATGAACACAGTTTTAATTTATAAAGCGTCTAGGTATGGCAAGGAGACCAAATGGCCACTTATCTAATTCCATTTGCTGATCCTTAAAACTGTCTTCAATATAAATGAAAAAGGGGCACTAACTTTGGGAAGAAGTCTTATGATGTATAAAAATACAGCTAATTTTGGAGAAAGGTCGCTGTCCTAAAAAAAGGCCTAGTCTTTAGGAGACTTGGATTTGACCTCCAGCTCTGCCACTTGTTGTGGGGGCTTACGCAAATCTCCTCATCTTTCCAAGCTAATTTCCTCATCTCTATAATGAGAGTAATCTTTGAGGAGGGCACTAATGATTCAGAGAAAGCGAAAGGGGAGATTCTGGGTACTAGTAATATTTAATTTCTTGATCTGGACAATGGTTATATGAGTGTATTCATTCTGTGAAATGTCATCAATTATACATTTACATGTATATTTTTCTGTATACGTTTTATATTTCAAGAAGAAACTGTATCAAGAACAACAAAATGAGGGAACTTTGATCTAATCTCATTTACTGTTTTTCCAGTTTGGGTACTTAGTGGCCATAATTATGATCCTTGACAGAAGTAAAAGTATAGATACTGTCATTTCAAAACACAACTATCATGAGAAACTAGTCCATGAACGCTCTGGAACAGCTATTTTAAGAATAAGAAAGAAATACACCGGAACAGAGGGACTGCCGGTTAAATATGGCAGAATGAACACAAGCATTAAGCCCTACCACTCAAACCTCACTAAAAGGGCAGGAAAAGAATATAAAGTGCACAAGTCTATTATGACCAAGAAAATGGGAGAGTAGATGACAGAAAATAGAAGTTAATAATATTTCAAAATTTATTTTTATTATTACTTTTTATTTGAAATAGTTCAGGATTCATGAGAAGTTGCAAAAATAGTAGAGAAATCTCCTGTGTATCCTTCACTCAGATTTTCCCAATAAGAACGTCTTAGAGAATCATAGTACATTGTAAAAACCAGGAAATTGACATTGGTACAATGCTATTACTTGAGAACAGATCTTTATTTTTTTAAAGATATATTTATTTTAGAGAGAGTGAAAGAGAGAGAGAATGAGAGAGAGAGCGTATGAGCCAAGGGAGGGTCAGAGAGGGAGAGAAAGAGAGGGGCAGACTCCCTGCTGAGCATGGAGCCAGACCCAAGGCTCGATCCCACGACCTTGAGATCATGACCGGAACTGAAATCAAAAGTCAGGCTCTTAACAGACTGAACCACCCCGGCACCCCTACTTGAGAACCGATCTTATTTGGATATCACTAGTTTCCACGTGCTTTTTCTCTGAAAATTTTTTGGCTGTATGGTTTTATGAAGTTTTATCATATATCTAGAGTTGATGAACAATTACCACACTCAGGATACAGAACTATTCCATCACTACAAAGAAATCCCCTCATGTAATAATCGTATATTTTCCCCAACCCCTGACAACCACCGATGGTTGATTTTTGTCATTTGTGCTATGATTTTTGTCATTTGAGAATTTTAAACAAATGAAATTGTACAGTATATAAATCTCGATATTGACGTTTCCCCCCAATAAGCATAATACCTTTGAGTTCCATGCAAGCTGTGCCATGTGTCAATAGTTTGTTCCTTTTTGCTGAGTAGTAGTCCATGACATGAAATGTACCAGTTTCTTTATCCATTCAACTGTTCAGGTAAATTTGGGTTGTTTCCAGTTTGAGGCCATTATGAATAAAACTGCTATAAATATTTACATGTAGGTTTTTGTGTGAACATAATCTTTCATTTCTCTAGGATAATACCCAAGAATGTGACTTCTGGGTTACATCGTCAGTTTATGTTTAACTTTGTAAGAAACTACCAAATTTTCTAATAGCTTTACCAGAAATGTATGAGAGATACGGTTATTCTATCAGTGCTTGGTATTACCAATATTTTTATTATCAGTATTTTTTTATTTAATGATTCAAATAGTGTAGTGATATCTTAATGGAGCTTCAATTTGCACTTTTCTAATTACTAATGATATTAAACATCTTTTTGTGTGATTGCCATCCTTGTATCTTCTCTGGTGAAGTGTCCATTCAAATATTTTGTCCATTTTTGAATTGTATTATTTGTTATGTCACTACAGAGTCTAGAGAGTTCTTTATATATCCTGGGTACCTTTGTTAGATATATGATTTGCAAGTATTTTCTCCTTGTCTGTGACTTGTCTTTTTCATACTCTTATTAGGGTCTGTCATTGAACAAATATTTTTAATTTTGATCAAGTCCAATTTATTAACCTTTTCTTTTATGAATCATGGAGTTGGTAGCATATCTAAGAACTCTTTGCCTAACCCTTAGTCATAAAGATTTTCTCCAATGTTTTCCTCTAAAACTTTTATATCTTATGTGGTGTATATAGATATATGATCCATTTTGAGTTAATTTTTGAAGAAGGTATGAAGTTTAAGTTCAGGTTAAGTAGAACTTCCCCCAAATTGGAGTCAATCCTTTCAAATCCTGCCACAGTCTTATCAACTAAGTTAATGTCATATTCTAAATCCTTTGCTGTCACTTCAACAGTCTTCACAGCATCTTCGCCAGGAGTAAATTTCATCTCAAGAAACCACTTTTTTTGTTCATCCATAAGAAACAACTCCTCATCCGTTCAAGTTTGATCATGAGACTGTAGCAACTCAGTCCCCTCTTCAGGCTCCACTTCTGATTCTAGTTCTCTTGCTGTTCCCACCGCATCTGCAGGTACTTCCTCCCCTGAAGTCTTGGACCCTTCAAAGTCTACACGAGGGTTGTAATCAAATTCTTCCCAACTCCTGTTAATGTTGGTATTTTGAGCTCTTCTCATGAATCACGAATGTTCTTAATGGCACCTAGAATGGTGAATCCTTTCCAGAAGGGCTTTAAATTCACTTTGCCCAGATCCATCAGAGGAATCACTACCTATGGAAGTTATATTTCTTAAATAATAAGACATAAAATCAAAATTACTCCTTGATCCTTGGGCTGCAGAATGGATGCTGTGTCAGCAGGTATGAAAACAATATTAATCTCTTTGTACATTTCCATCAGAGCTCTTGGGTGACCAGGTGCATCGTCAATGAGCAGTAATATATTGAAAGGAATCCTTTTTCTGAGCAGTAGGCCTTAGCAGTGGGCTTAAAATATTCAGTAAACCTTGTCATAAACGGATGTGTTGTCACGAGGCTTGTGCTGTTCCACTTAGAGAGCACAGGCAGAGTAGAATTAGTGTCATTCTTAAGGATTTTAGGATTTTCAGAATAATAAGTGAGCACTGGCTTCAGCTTAAAGTCACTAGTCCCCAAAGAGTGGAGTCAGCCTGAGCTTTGAAGCTTTGAAATCAGATATTGACTTCTCCTCTCTAGCTATGAAAGTTCTAGATGACATTTTCTAACAGAAGGCTGTTTGGCCTACACTGATAGTCTGTTGTTCCGTGGGGCCACCTTCACCGACTCCCTTGGCTGGATCCTCTGAAGAACTTGCTGCAGCTTCTGCCTCAGTACTTGCTGCTTCGCCTTGCACTTGTATGCTGTGGAGACGGGCTTTCCTTAAACCTCGTGAACCAGCCTCTGCTAGGTGCTGTGGAGACTGGCTTTCCTTAAACCTCGTGAACCAGCCTCTGCTAGGTGCTGTGGAGACGGGCTTTCCTTAAACCTCGTGAACCAGCCTCTGCTAGGTTCAAACTTTTCTTGCACAATTTCCTTGCACAATTTCCTTACCTCTCTCAGCCTTCATAGAATTGAAGAAAGTTTGGACCTTGTTCTGGATTAGAAAAATTCAAACAGCTACAAATATATAATGAAATGCTCAACTTCACTAATAATTAGAAAAATAAAATTAAAGGAAAAATACAGTAACATTTTGTATCCATTAGATCGGTAAAAATTAGAAAGTCATACAATATGAAATATTTGACTAGAATGAGGGAATGAGAATCTTCATATTGATTATAATAATAAAGCCTGGTATAGTTATTTTACAGATGAATCTGGCAGTATTTCAATCAACAAATATTTGAGTGCTAACAATGGGCCAGAAACTATGTTAGATGCTAGGGAAATCAACAGTTAGTGAAAACAAAAACATATACAAACATGTGCCTTCATTAAACTTACAGTTTAGTAAAGAGAAAAGACAACAAACACAATTAAAAAGTAAAATTAAGGTATGTCATCTGGTGATAAATTATATGGAGAAAAGAAAGACAGGGTGAAGGGGTAGCGATGGCTAGAGGAAAAAGCAACAGTTAAAATTTTAAATCTGGTGGCAAGCAAAGATTTCATTGAGAAGGAGACATTTGAGTAAAGACCTGTGAGGGAGAAAGCATGTAATTCTGGAGCAGAGAGTCCCAGGCAAAGTGAACGGCAACACAAAGACCTGAATTGAGAGCAAGCCTGAGATGTTTATGGAACAACGATGTTAGTGTGGCTTGAGATGAAGAAGTTGGGAGGAGAGTAAGTGGAAATGAGGCAAGAGAGCGAAATGGGGGCAGATAACAAGCACATTCATTGCACGTATTTCAAGACTTTGGATTTCATTCTGAATAGGATGAGAAGCCATTTAAAGGTGTGGTGGAAGGAGTCTTCTGGAAATTAAGTATGTATGTATATAGTCATACTTAGATTATAGATTCAGCCATTCAGCCATACTTAGTATATAGATTCAGCCATTCCATTACTGGAATTACGCAGAAAAAATTATACAGAAAAACCAGTGCATAAAAGCAGAAAACATGAACAAGAATTTTTTTGGGGTGTGTGTGTGTGTGTGTGTGTGTGTGTGTGTGTGTATGTGTGTGTGAAAGTGAGAAATAGGAGGCAATTGAGGCATCCCACACTAGGGCAATGAATAAGTAAAACCCTTTCAACAGTCAGAGCAGTAAAGAAGAGATGCCTGTATCTTCTAAATAGTGCTGAGCGAAACAAAAAAGAAGAAACAAGATGAAATCTATGGCACAATACTATATATATATATTTCATAAATAGCAAAGGCAATACTATTTTTCAAAGATACATAAATATCCAAGGATGTGGAGCACTTAGAGTGAGTGTCTATGAGGAGGTAGTAGGAATAAAATAAGAATTGGGGTTGTAAAAGAAAAATAAATACATTTTTAGAAAGAGAAAAAGCTTAAGGAGATGCTAAAGAAAACATGCCTGCAATATTATATTCCCTCTGACAGGATCAGTAGTCTATTTCTCTCCCTTAAAAGATATATACACCCAACCTTTTTTTAATTATAGGGAATTTTGAATAATATAGCAGATTACCATGTAGCCATTATCCAGCCCCACAAATCATTAACCCAGGCCAATCTAGGTCCATTCACACCCTCATCCACTATCCTTTGCTTATTTTTATTTATTTTTTGAGTATTTTAAATTAACTTTTTTTGGAGATATAATTTACATATCTAATAAAATGCACCCATTTTATGTGTACATTTTGGTGAGTTTTGAGTATAATCAGCACCCCAATCAAGTTATAAAATATCTGCCCCCAAAAATTCCTGGAGCCCCATTCTGGTCAATGTCCCATCAGCACTTCTAGTCATCTACTGATCTGTCTTCTGTCTCTATAGATTAGATTTGTCTTTTCTAGACTTATGTCTACAAGCAGCATGAAGTTTCCATTTTGATCATGTTTTCTTTTAAATTCTTGAACATATAACAGTTTGTATTTTGCTGATTGTATCCCTATGCTGTAGTTTAACATGTTTCTTTATTAAATGCACCTTGTTGGTAGTTGGACAGAGAAGAGACAACTTACAATATTTCATGTTCTCATTCACGAAGGTCTTATCTCTTCATTTTTTAAATTCTATTTTTTAATAATCTGTGAAATTGTATGGGTTTTGTTTTTGTTTTTGTTTTCAATTCATGAATTGGACATTTCTTGCTTTCCTCTTGGGTTCCTTATGGTTTTTTCTCTTGCTGTTATATTTAGCCTACATTTTAGTTTCCTTTAGTTAGTCAGGTGGCTGTTGGCCTGGCAATTATTGGGCAAACCTCACTGTCTAGATTCATCTGCATAATACAGAGCAATGGTTATATGATACGTTTGAATATCCTGCATACAGCATGGAAATGCTTGTTCAAGGATCCCCAAACAGATACAAAGACCAAATAATTGCAATTCACATGTTGAAAAGGTCTCTAGGTGTGCATCTTGATGTGAACTTTGCTTGGGATATCTTGTTCTTTTAAGGCTTGTTAGATTCCCTTTAGCTGCTTAGGTACAGAATTAGTTAGTTCAGTTTAAAAGTCCAGGTGGTCCTTCTTAAGTTTCCTCTGTCATTTCAAGCCAACCAATGCACTGGAAGAGCTGGGATTTCCCTCAGAAGCCATTAAATCAGTCTCTGCCTCTTGTTCTGGGGTTTGGTGAGCACAACTACCTGAACCTTTGTTTCCATATCTTCAAAACAGAAATAATAACACTTGTTCTGAGAAACTCATAGGGTTGTTGTAAAGAACAAATGGGTTGGTATTTTTGAAACTTCTCCATAATAGTGCTGTCCAATAGAAATATAATGTGAGCCACAAAAGTATTTTAGATTTTTCTAAGCCACATTAAATAAGAGTTCAGTGAACTTAATTTTAATGATATATTTTATTAAACCCAATGTAACCAAAGTATTATCGACATGTGATCAATGTGAGAAGATTATTAAAGAGATATTTTACATTCTTTTTTTAATTCTAAGTTTATGAATCCAGTATATTTTACACTTATAACACATTTTAATTTGGATGCTAAATTTTAATCAGAAATACTTGGGGTGCCTGGGTGGCTCAGTTGTTAAGCATCTGCCTTTGGCTCAGGGTGTGATCCCGGCATTCTGGGATGGAGCCCCACATCAGGCTCCTCCGCTGGAGGCCTGCTTCTTCCTCTCCCACTCCCCCTGCTTGTGTTCCCTCTCTCGCTGGCTGTCTCTATCTCTGTCAAATAAATAAAGAAAATCTTAAAAAAAAAAAAAAGAAATACTTGATATGTATTTAGATTCTATAATATTTTTAGTTGATGTAGATTTGTAACCCCCAATTTCCCCAAACTTAGACAGTTTTTCAGTACTGAATGAAGTACTGATTTTTAAATTAAAATGAATTAAAATTAGACAACATTAGAAATTCATTTCCTTAAATACGCCAGCTGCATTTCAAGTGCTTGATAGCTGTATGGGTTCGTGGCTACCATATTGGATAGAGCCACTGCATAAACTGTTGAGCTCCATATACTTGACAGCTTTTCTAGAAGTTCTCAAATCTCAATTGGATGCTGCATTGTTTGTTTCACTTTGGGCCTCCACGTTAGAGAAATGAATTTCCTTTGCTTTGACCTACAAAAGAATTTCCCAAGGAAAACCTCCCAGCTTTCCTGACAACTGGACAACAGATTGCTTCCATTTCAGTTATCAGAACTTATTTTGTCTGAGAGTCACTACACATTCTGGGAAATAAATACATCTCTAAGAGTAGGGGAAAGATGACCAAAATAGACTGTTTTTAAAGAGCTGAAAAATCGATTCCTGGTAGTAATGCAATCTGGGATACATGAAACCATTAGCACAGGGAGCCCACAGTGAGGTCAGGATCTATTCTGAGCTATGGAGAATGAAGCTCCCATGTGACTTCAATGCATTACCAAGAACAGACTATAATTCCGGGTAAGGCCAAACCCATCATCTCAGGGTGAGGAACATCACAGGGGGTCACCTCACCTGTCTGGGATCTGGTGGCAGGGGTGTCAGGGCATTGGGGAAATGATGAAAGACACTCTACCCTAACCATTTATTTCATTAATTCATCACAGAATTTGGTACCAAGGTATTTCTGTCTTCCTTTTTATCTGAGTAACAGAATAGGAACTCCTCAGTTTTTGTTTGGTTTTGTTTTGCTTCTACAAAGGATCTTTGATCTGAAAGAACTTACTGCGTTCAGTCAGTTTGGACTCTATGAACAAACACTTATCTAACACTTACCATGTCCCAGACATTGTTCTAAGCACTTTACCTATATTAACTCATTTAATTCTCATAACAAGCTTATGAGGTAAAGGTTACAGTTTCCCTTTACAGATGAGGAAACTGAGGCCAAGGGCGATTTAAATAACTTGCACAATGTCATTCTGCTAGTAAGTGGTGGGGATGGGATATGAACCCAGACAATACAGGCCATAGCATTTACATATACCCTCCATAAACACCATGGCCTTTGCTGGTACTGGAAATGGATCAGAAGCTAGGCTTCCAAGCCAAGTCCAGAGTGTCTAACCCTGCACTTGGTCACCAGAAATTCAGATGCCACCTTCTCTAATTAATTAGTGAGGTCAGAGGGGAGCTCAGAAACCCATCCTCTCTCTATGGCTGCATCCTGCTGATCCAGATTGCCCTCTGTCTCCATGGCTACTCTCAAAATTCTACTCATCCTTCAGGGCTCAGATCAAACAAGACTTCTCCACTGGGTTTTCTAAATCTCTACAGTGAAATTACTCCCTTTCTCATCTCTCCCAATCTTTTACTGCTTAATCTCCAATCCTGTAGTTTTTTTGAAAGCTGACTTAAATTACAGGGCTGTTTCCTCCTCTCCTAGGCTATGAGCCCCTAGAGGGTGGCAAGTGCATGTAATTCATTTTTGTATCCCCTGCAGCACCTAACATGGAGCCTTTTGCCTTCTAGCAGTCAGTAAATATTCATTACTAATTCATTACTACTTATATATTTCTAATTTGAATAGAAATGTGATATATTGAAAAATGTACTGTGGTGGGTTTCAGGAAACTTGAATCCTAAACTTAGTTCTGTCACCAAGTAGCTACATACATTTGGGTAATTTATTTCACCTCTCTGAGCCTCAGTTGTCTGTAATTGGATGAGATAATCTCTAAGGCCTCATGACATTTATGGAATAGGCTATTATTTGCTCTGAATTTATGTACGCAAAAGGTTTTTAAACAAGTCCCTGAAGGATGTTTCATATATTCTGAGATCACTCCTGGGCTGCTGGGGTGAGGTACTTCTAAGCAGGAACACATGAGAAGGGTCAGCAGAAACAGCCCCTTGAGATAGGCCAAGGCTGGTTGGCTGTGCTTTAAAATTCCAGCCTGGTTAAAAGCCTCAATCTTTAAGGAAAGGGCCCTACAGAAAGTGATGGATAGGGTAGGAGACAACTTCAGTGTGCTTAATATGTGGTGGGGATCACTGGCTAGCGAGGCTTCCCTCAAGAACACTCTGGAAATAGCATACAGATAAGAGGAAAGCACAGACAGGTGATAAGGCAAGTCAAAAAAGAAAAAGGTAAAAAGTGTGGGTGATTAGAACCCTTCTACACCGTTGGTGGGGATGTAAAATCCTGCAGCTGCCATGGAGAACAATATGGAGGCTCCCCTTCCCACAATAAAAATAGAACCGCCAGGGGCGCCTGGGTGGCACAGCGGTTAAGCGTCTGCCTTTGGCTCAGGGCGTGATCCCGGTGTTATGGGATCAAGCCCCACATCAGGCTCTTCCGCTATGAGCCTGCTTCTTTCTCTCCCACCCCCCTGCTTGTGTTCCCTCTCTCGCTGGCTGTCTCTATCTCTGTCGAATAAATAAATAAAATATTAAAAAAAAAATAGAACCGCCATATGATCCAGCAATCCCACTTCTGGGTCTATATCTAAAAGAAAGGAAATCAGTATCTCAAAGATATATCTACATTCCCACATACATTGCAGCATTATGACAATAGGCGAGATATGGAAACACTCTAAATGTTCATCGACAGATGAATGGTTAAAGAAAACATGGTATATTCACACAATAGAATGTTATTCAGCCTTTAAAAAAAAAAAGGAAATCCTGCTATTTACAACAGTATGGATGAACCCGGAGGACATTATGCGAAGTGAAATAAGCCGTTAACAGAAGGACAAATAAGGTATGATGTCATCTCTATGAGGTACCTAAAACAGTCAAACCCACAGAAGCAGAGAATAGAACGGTGGTTACCAGGGGCCAGAGGATGAGGGAAATGGAGAATTATTATTCAATTGGTATAAAGTTTCAGGTATGAATACACTGTAGGGATGTGCTGTGCAACACAGCGTCTATAGTTGACGTTACTGGGTTGTACACTTAAAAATGTGTTAAGAGGGTAGATCTCACAGTAAATGTTCTTACCACACACACACACACACACACACACAACCCAAACAAAAAACAAAGGGACACAAGGAAACTCTTGGAGATGGTGGCCATGGTATTGGTTTCAAGGGTGTTTGCAGAAGACCAAACTCATCAAATTGTACACGTGGTATCTGGGCAATTTATGTGTATCAGTTGTGCCTCAATAAAACAGTAAGTAAAATTAAGAAGTAACTCATAATCTTTGCAACCTAAAAATAAAAATATTTTCAATGCATAAAAGAAAAAAATAGGTCTGACTGGATCCCTTGCTTAGAGTTACGTTCAACTTCAAGAACACATGAAGAGAGTTAGGAGACAGAAAATAGCAGGATTGATGAAATATTGGCCCGGGTCAAATCGTCTCCAAGTTCCTAAATGTCCAATATAAATTTGTAGGTGATGAAATGTTGGATTTAAAATGTTTATGTATTTTGAAATTACTTCTTAGTGATCTACCCTAATTCTCAGATCCATAGAACAGAAATTGCTCATGTGTTTCTCTCTTCACTGGATAAAGCAACAGTGGAGAAACTTTGTGTTTTGTTTTGTGTTTGTTTTCATCCCCCCACTAGCATACAGTGGAACAAACTCTAGACTCTGAACCATAGAGCCCAAACTCTAGTCCTTACTCAGCTGTTAGGAAGGTAGAACTTGGCTAAGTCACCCTACCTTGCTGGGTCTTTGTAGTACCATCCATAAATTAAAGGGATTTATGGTGAATGATCTCTGCAAGTCCCTTCAGGCAGACAAACGTTCTGAGATAGACATCTGCCTCCACAAGACTATCTCCCCCTGGAAGGCAGGAGGAGCCAGTGAAGCCCCTGGCACATATTGGGAACTCAATAACTGTTGACTGGATTGAATATAATAGACGAGGAAGCCAGACATGAGAGCCAGAAAGTTAAAAATGTGACCGTAAGTCTTTCTTTCTCTCAGAGGACTAAAGCTAATAAGAGACTACTTGGTTAACAGGTGAAGACCCCCTACTGAAGAAGAATGTGAGGGACATTCCACCCCCTGTGGCTGTAGAAGCCTCGGGGGTGTGCAAATGTCTTGGGGAAGGCTGTGGACTATAAAGTAAGAATGCTGATAAATTACAGATGATAAATCTAACCAAGGTAGGTGTATAAAGCTAAGCCTTGATACACAACACCACATTAAAAATTAGTGGGGGGCACCTGGGTGGCTCAGTCAGTTAAGCATCCAACTCTTGATTTTGGCTCAAGTCATGATCTCAGGGTTGTGAGATCGAGCCCTGATATAAGCTTTGCGCTCAGTGGGAGTCTGCTTGTCTGCTTGAGATTCTCTCCTCCTCCCTCTGCCTCTCCGCCTGCTAGTGCTCTCTCTCTCAAATAAATAAATTAAGTCTTTAAAAAAAATTAGTGGAAAAGCTTCAAAATTGTTGCTTAGGTTTTCAAAATGTAAATAATTAATTTTGAATAGGTAATGGAGGCACAGAAGATAAAATTTAAAAGATTCACACAGCTTTTATTGGAAATATTTATTCTTGTTATAGGCCATTAGTTGTTTGAATCAAAAGTGTACTTCCTGGATTGGAGTTAAGATGGCGGAAGAGTAGGGGACCCTTTTTTCAGCTGGTCCCCTGAGTTGAGCTGGATAGGTACCAGACCAGCCTGAACATCCTCGGAATCAGCCTGAGACGCAGGAAGATACATCTGGATCTCTACAAATGAACATCTCCAGCGCTGAGTATTGAGGTACGAAGTGGGGAGCCATGAAACCGTGCACAGATATCGGAAGATAAATGGAAGGGGGAGGGAGCCGCCGCGTTCGGGCCCCGGAAGCGGTAGCCACCTGCACGGGGAAGCAGGCGGACTCGCGGACCAGCACCCGTGAGAGAACACACTGAGAATGTGAGCCGGAGCACAAGCCACTAGACTGAAAACCGAAGCTCCGGTGTGCTCACTGGAACCAGACTGAGACCGGGAGCTCCGGGAGCGCGCAGGGCGGCTGGCGGCTGGCGGTGTTAGAAACACAAAGGACAGAGACACGCCGGCCCAGAAGTGAGGGCTGGTACGCTGGGTATGGGGTGCACATCCCGGGACACTGCAGGGTTGAGCAGCACCGACAGTAACATAGTTAAAGTGGCCAGAACATCAGTGGAGAACGGTCCACAATCCCTCTGTTCTGAGACAGGCTGGGATTCGGCCACTGCTGCTCTGACTCTCAGAAGAGGCACAGCAAACCTCCAGGGAAAGCCTCCAGAGAACAAAAGCCTGGAAATACCGGCTCACAGTGTGCCCAACCCCATCCCCCCTTGCAGGGGACACGGAGACTCTACCCAAACAGCGTTGCCTGAGTATCGGTGTGACAGGCCCCTCACCCAGAAGGCAGGCTGAAAAATCAAGAAGCCCACATCCCTAAGATCCCTATAAAACGAGGGCGCACGGCCTGGGTCCCGGTCAATAATTTGGGCTCTGGACAACCCCACAACCTCTCCTCATCAGAATGACGAGAAGCAGAAATCCCCCCCCAGCAAAGAAAAGACAATGAGTCTGTGGCCTCTGCCACAGAACTAATGGATATGGATATAACCGAATTATCAGAAATGGAATTCAGAGTAACAATGGTCAAGATGATGTGTAGACTTGAAAAAAGTATTAACGAAAATGTTAATGAGAATATAGAATCTCTAAGGGCGGAAATGAGAGCGAATCTGGCAGAAATTAAAAATTCTATCAGCCAAATGCAGTCAAAACTAGAGGATCTGACTGCCAGGGTGAATGAGGCAGAAGAACGTATCAGCGAATTGGAGGATGGGTTAGTATGAGAAAAAGCTAAAACAGAATCTGGACTCAAAAAAATCCACGCTCAGGAATGCAGGTTACGGGAGATTACTGACTCAATGAAACGTTCCAATGTCAGAATCATCGGCATCCCCGAGGGGGTGGAGAAAAACAGAGGTCTAGAAGAGATATTTGAACAAATTGTAGCTGAAAACTTCCCTAATCTAGCGAGGGAAACAAACATTCGTGTCCAAGAGGCAGAGAGGACCCCTCCCAAGCTCAACCACGACAAACCTACGCCACGTCACGTCATAGTATAATTCGCAAATGTTAGATCCAAGGATACAGTATTGAAAGAGGCCAGGGCCAAGAAATTTCTCATGTACCAAGGCAAAGGTATCAGAATTACGTCAGACCTGTCTACACAGATCTGGAATGAGAGAAAGGGTTGGGGGGATTTTTAAAGCTCTTTCAGAGAAAAGCATGCAGCCAAGGATCTTTTATCCAGCAAGGCTGTCATTCAGAATTGATGGAGAAATAAAGACCTTCCAGAATCGCCAGTCATTGACCAATTTCGTAACCACGAAACCAGCCCTACAGGAGATATTAAGGGGGGTTCTATAAAGGTAAAAAAGGCCCCAAGAGTGATACAGAACAGAAAGTCACAATCTATAGAAACAAAGACTTTACTGGCAACATGGCATCATTAAAATCATATCTCTCAATAATCAGTCTCAATGTAAATGGCCCAAATGCTTCCATAAAATGACACAGGGTTGCAGATTGGATAAAAAGACATGACCCATCCATTTGCTGTCTACAAGAGACTCATTTTGAACCTAAAGATACATTCAGACTGAAAGTAAAGGGATGGAATACCACCTTTCATGCCAATGGACCTCAAAAGAAAGCTGGGGTAGCAATTCTCATATCAGACAGGTTGGATTTTAAACTAAAGACTATAGTTTGAGACACAGAAGGGCACTATATTATTCTTAAAGGATGTATCCAACAAGTGGATATGACAATTATAAATATATATGCCCCCAACAGGGGAGCAGCAAGATACACAAGCCAACTCTTAACCAGAATAAAGAGACATATAGATAAAAATACGTTAATAGTAGGGGACCTCAACACTCCACTATCAGAAATAGACAGAACATCCATGCAAAAAATCGACAAAGAAACAAGGGCTTTGAATGCCATACTCGACGAGTTGGACCTCATAGATATATATAGAACACTACACCCCAGAACCAAAGAATACTCATTCTATTCTAATGCCCATGGAACATTCTCAAGAATAGACCATGTTCTGGGACACAAAACAGGTCTCAACCAAAACCAAAAGACTGAGATTATTCCCTGCATATTCTCAGACCACAATGCTTTGAAATTGGAACTCAACCACAAGGAAAAATTTGGAAGAAACTCAAATACTTGGAGACTAAGAACCACCCTGCTCAGGAATGATTCAATAAACCAGGAAATCAAAAATCAATTTAAACAATTTATGGAGACCAACGAGAATGAAAACACAATGGTCCAAAACCTGTGGGATACTGCAAAGGCAGTCCTAAGGGGGAAATACATAGCCATCCAAGCCTCACTCAAAAGAATAGAAAAATCTAAAATGCAGTTTTTATATTCTCACCTCAAGAAGCTGGAACAGCAACAGAGGGACAGACCTAATCCACACACGAGGAAGCAGTTGACCATGATTAGAGCAGAAATCAGTGAATTAGAAACCAGGAGTACAGTAGAGCAGATCAACAGGACTAGAAGTTGGTTCTTTGAGAGAATCAATAAAATTGACAGACCACTGGCAAGAGTTATCCAAAAGAATAGAGAAAGGACCCAAATTAATAAAATTATGAATGAAAAAGGAAAGGTCACAACCAACACCAATGAAATTGGAAGGATTATTAGAAACTTTTATCAATAGCTTTATGCCAATAAATTAAGCAATCTTGAAGAGATGGAGGCCTTCATGGAAACCTATAAACTACCAAGACTGAAACAGGAAGAAATTGATTTTTTAAACAGGCCAATTAATTATGAGGAGATTAAGTCAGTGATAAACAACCTTCCAAAATACAAAACTCCAGGCCTGGACAGTTTTCCTGGGGAATTCTACCAAACATTCAAAGAAGAAATAATACCTATTTCCCTAAAGCTATTTCAAAAAAATAGAAACAGAAGGAAAGCTACCAAACTCATTCTATGAGGCCAATATTACCTTGATCCCGAAACCAGGCAAAGACCCCATCAAAAAGGAGAATTACAGACCGATTTCCCTAATGAATATGGATGCCAAAATCCTCAACAAGATCCTAGCTAATAGAATCCAACAGTACGTTAAAAGGATTATCCATCATGACCAAGTGGGATTCATCCCTGGGATGCAAGGGTGGTTCAACATTCGCAAATCAATCAGTGTCTTAGATTTTATCCAGAAGGAAAAATTCAAAAATCATATGATTCTCTCAATAGATGCAGAAAAAGCATTTGACAAAATACAGCATCCCTTCCTGATTAAAACCCTTCAGAGTGTAGGGATAGATAGTACATTCCGCAATCTCATAAAAACCATCTATGAAAAGCCTACAGCGAATATCATTCTCAACGGGGAAAAGCTGGAAGCCTTTCCCTTAAGATCAGGAACACGACAAGGATGCCCACTCTCACCACTATTATTCAACATAGTACTAGAAGTCCTTGCAACAGCAATTAGACAACAAAATGGGATAAAAGGTATCCAAATCAGCAAAGAAGAAGTCAAAATGTCTCTCTTCGCAGATGACATGATACTCTATATGGAAAACCCAAAAGAATCCACTCCCAAACCATTAGAAGTTATAGAGCAATTCAGTAATGTGGCGGGATACAAAATCAATGCTCAGAAATCAGTTGCATTTCTATACACGAATAATGAGACTGAAGAAAGAGAAATTAGGGAATCCATCCCATTTACAATAGCACCAAAACCATACGTTACCTTGGAATTAACTTAACCAGAGACGTAAAGGACCTATATTCTAGAAACTATAAATCACTCTTGAAAGACATTGAGGAAGACACAAAAAGATGGAAAATATTCCATGCTCATGGATCGGAAGAATTAACATAGTTAAAATGTCCATGCTACCCAGAGCAATCTACACTTTCAATGCTATCCCGATCAAAATACCGATGACATTTTTCAAAGAACTGGAACAAATAGTCCTTAAATTTGTATGGAACCAGAAAAGGCCCCAAATCGCCAAGGAACTGTTGAAAAGGAAAAACAAAGCTGGGGGCATCACGTTGCCGGATTTCGAGCTGTACTCACAAAGCTGTGATCACAAAGACAGCATGGTACTGGCACAAAAACAGACACATAGACCATGTGACCAGAATAGAGAACCCAGAAATGGACCTCGGCTCTTTGGGCAACTAATCTTTGATAAAGCAGAAAAAAACATCTGGTGGAAAAAAGACAGTCTCTTCAATAAATGGTGCTGGGAAAATTGGACAGCTACATGCAAAAGAATGAAACTTGACCACTATCTCACACCATACACAAAAATAAACTCCAAATGGATGAAAGACCTCGATGTGAGACAGGAATCCATCAAAATCCTAGAGGAGAACATAGGCAGCAACCTCTACGACATCGGCCAAAGCAACCTTTTTCATGACACATCTCCAAAGGCAAGAGAAACAAAAGATAAAATGAACATGTGGGACTTCATCAAGATAAAAAGCTTCTGCACAGCCAAGGAAACAGTCAAAAAAACTAAGAGGCAGCCCACGGAATGGGAGAATATATTTGCAAATGATGCTACAGATAAAAGACTGGTATCCAAGATCTACAAAGAACTTCTCAAACTCCATACGCGAGAAACAAATAAACAACTCATAAAATGGGCAGAATATACGAACAGACACTTTTCCAATGAAGACATACAAATGGCTAACAGACACATGAAAAATGTTCAAAATCATTAGCCATCAGGGAAATTCAAATCAAAACCACACTAAGATACCACCTTACACCAGTTAGAATGGCAAAAATTGACAAGGCAAGAAACAACAACTGCTGGAGAGGATGTGGAGAAAGGGGATCCCTCCTACATTGTTGGTGGGAATGCAAGTTGGTACAGCCACTCTGGAAAACAGTGTGGAGGTTCCTTAAAAAGTTAAAAATTGAGCTACCCTATGACCCAGCCATTGCACTACTGGGTATTTACCCCAAAGATACAGAAGTAGTGAAGAATAGGGCCATATGCACCCCAATGTTCATAGCAGCATTGTCCACAATAGCTAAATCATGGAAGGACCCGAGATACCCTTCAACAGATGACTGGATTAAGAAGTTGTGGTCCATATATACAATGGAATATTACTCAGCTATCAGAAAGAACGAGTTCTCAACATTTGCTGCAACATGGACGGCACTGGAGGAGATAATGCTAAGTGAAATAAGTCAAGCAGAGAAAGACAATTATCATATGGTTTCTCTCATCTATGGAACTTAAGAACTAGGAAGATCGGTAGGGGAAGAAAGGGATAAAAAAGGGGGGGTAATCAGAAGGGGGAATGAAGCATGAGAGACTATGGACTCTGAGAAACAAACTGAGGGCTTCAGAGGGGATGGGGATGGGGGAATGGGATAGACTGGTGATGGGTAGTAAGGAGGGCATGTATTGCATGGTGCACTGGGTGTTATACGCAACTAATGAATCATCGAACTTTACATCAGAAACCAAGGATGTACTGTATGGTGACTAACATAATATAATAAAAAAACATTAAAAAAAAGTGTACTTCCTTTTTTTAAGCAAGCACCGAGTGGAAATATCAGCCCATCTGATATGAGACCACCAGGGAATGGAGGCCAGACCCCTCTACACAGCTGTGTAGCGGGATGGCAGGTGAAATGTCCGCCTCTTGATGCTGGTCGGCTTTGTTAGATTAGGGTGAAATCCTTATCCCATTGCACAAAATGGGAGCTTGAGGCCTAGGAAGAGGATGTCATTGAGACAAGGTCGCTTGAATGCACAGTGTTAGCAAAGCTAGCTAACCTCACTCTGTCCATTCATCAGGTGCTGGATCTTCTGTCTTCCTGCCCAGGTCAGTTTCACTGAAAAGGAAGCGCACTGCAGCTCTGGGGTCAGGACGGGCGCACCTGATCGCTCAGCGCCTGCCTGTCCTGGTAAGAATGCTTCTCTGGCCCAGGCTTATGACAGTTTTGGGGGAAGAGTCAGGTTCCCTTTGGAGAGGAACACATTGGGATCTTTGTTCCCCAACGGGTTACATTTCCTCGTGTTTATTGAATTTTCTCAATCACAAACTTGATCTCTGGGTCCCAGGAAGGGCGTGTGTGTGTGTGGGGGGGTGGAGTTCACTCGCTAGAGAATGTGCGAAGTTGAACTTTATTTACTCTTGATAAAAGACTCAAAAAGGAAGTTAACTTTTTACCCTGTCTCTTCTCAAAGCCATCAAAAGAATTATGAAGTCTTTTCAAGATCAAACACTGAGGTTCTTCACAAAGGGTGTCACGATGAATTAATCTGCAGACCCTTCACCCCTCTTTCCCACTGGGCAGAAACGAGGGGACAGTTTCTCTCCTCTCTGCGTGGGTAGCAAGGCTATGGCAGGATTCCGTGCCCTCCTCCCTGCACTCCCCCCTCCACCACATTGCATGCCTCCGCACCTGCACCCCGCGGCCGAGTTCGAGGACTAAAGCAGAAACACAGGAGTAGGGACCTGCCTGTTCTGCCCCCATGAGAGACTGTACAGGCAGTTTGATGAGGGACGTTTTGAGGTGGTAATTCCGGAGGAAGGCACTAGTCTGCCAGTCAGCCAAGTTCACTTGCTTAACTTCTTTCTGCTTCCACGGCGGAGCTGCCTGTGCCCGCTGAATAGGTTGTCTTTATTGTTAGTACTCCCGACTTGCTCCAATCAACACATTTCTTAAACTCCTTTAAAACAAGCTTGTTAGAGCTGTCTACGATGCCATGAGGTTCTAACTTCCTCTGATTAATTAGGAGGCTTAGCAATGTGTGAGTGTGTTTTAGGAACTGTGCTGCGGGTTTTCGCGGCACCGAGAAACTTCACTTACTTAATATTTAATGCTGAGCTATTTTCTACTCTAAAGGTAGGTTGGGGGGAGGGGCCGTGTGCTAGCTAAAAACCTGTATTTTCATCGCTACTTCTTTTTGGCATGTGTTGCTAACCCACTTGGATCCCCGACCTCCAGCCACATAAAGCCGTGAAGAAAAGCAACACTGGAGAGAAGCATTGTTCTTCAGGAGGGCACCGAAAGAGGGCGCTACGAAAATTATCCAGGCCACCTGAATTATGTGCTGCTGCCTTTGGAGAGGAGACGTTTAGTATATGCGCCATGGTCATTTATTACAGGTGGCAAATATACCTGTTATCCGGTGCACCACTGAGCTTTCTACAACCCTGTTTTGCAGACCTCATGCTCATAGCCCGT
The DNA here is from genome assembly GCF_017311325.1 of Ursus maritimus. Taxonomy (NCBI): domain Eukaryota; kingdom Metazoa; phylum Chordata; class Mammalia; order Carnivora; family Ursidae; genus Ursus; species Ursus maritimus. Next base: position 46,382,591 of record NW_024424008.1, on the reverse strand, counting down.
CCATCCTGGTGGACTGAGCCTGGGCTTATGTGTCTCTCCATCTGTCTAACTACTCATAGGCTGTCTGGTCCCTAGGTGGCTAACCTAATCTATTTTGCATCTTACCATTTCATTATTGGATGTAACCCTGTCCCAAAATCTGAGACTGTCACCTCCATGAAACTTCTCGAATTCTCTCTTTACAGTTCATTGATTCATTTACCCAATAAATATTTATTTGTTAACTGTGCTGGGAGTTTGGTGTCCAAGGATGAAGAAGACAAATACATCCCCTTCTTACCTTTGGAATGAAGAGTTTAATCTGAACGATGATTGCTGAACGAGAAATTGCGCATGTGATTAATGTCATGCTGATATGCAGGGAACTATGGGAATGCATCAGAAGAGACTTAACCTAGAATTCCATGGGTCACGAATGACCTCCCGACAAAGGGCGATCTCACTTGAGAACTAGAGGAAAAGAATGAGCAAGGAGCATCCCAGGTAGGTAGAGAGGAGTCACATGTTTGAAAGTTCTGAGGTAGAAAGGAGGGCGGTGTGTTGTAGGTAGCGGAAGGCCAGCGTAGCTAGAGGATAATGATAGCGAGTGAGTGACATGCTAGGTAGCTGGTAATATTCAAAGCGGTTTACACGTATTTATTGAACCTTCACAATGAGTCTATGATGAGTGAACTGAGAACGCAGAGGAGTTAAGTAACTTGCCCAGGGTCACGCAGCTAAGAAATTTCATAGCTGAGATATGAGTCAAGACAGTTTGGCTGTAACCCCTGCCCTCTGAACGCAACTCCAGACTTTAGAGGTGGTAGAGGGAGATCAGATGAGGGCCACATTGCACGACTCAGGAAAAAAGAGGGAAGGTTATGTAATTAATTCAATTTAGATGACCCTGAAATTTAAGTATAACACTCAGGTCTTCTAAATCCGAACTTCAATATCTTTCTTCATATGGACAATTGGGGGGGGGGACTTGCTGAGAGTTTAACTCTAGGTTAGGGGCTGAAAAAAACAGTCAATTTGGTCCTCAAAGGGTGACTCAGTCCCCTCCTAACTTTAGGGGAAGTAGAGGTTCATGGAGGATAGAGAGCTGAAGAGTTCACGGGGCAACCCGTACTCATTGTGACCTCATAGGAATCACTAGGATTCTAGTCCTGTGAAAGCAATGAAATGGGTTTCAAATTATGTCCATTCCTTTTTCATTCTCCCTTTTTTTTTTCTTCGGTATATACTTATTGTTTTTCTTCTAAATGCCCGGCTTTCTGGCAGGAATGGAGATTGGAGCAGTGAGCTGGGCAAATAAAGTGGAAACCAGCATGAGCAAGGGCCCAGGAGGGAGGGTCTGTGGATGTGGGTGGTACTGAAGAGGCTGGTCTGGTTGGTAGCCGAGGCCCACGTCGAGAGTCATGGGCTGAGTTGAGGGGCGGGTGCTGAATATTGGTATCAAGAGTGAGAATTTTGTTTTTCTGACACATAATGAGAAGCCATTGCTAATTCTTGTGTCAGAGGAAAAACAATTTCTAGAACACTTTGCCCGGCCACTGGGCACAGGCTACTCCACATAGCAGGGAGAGGCACGTGTTAGTGCTACTTTGGGTCATGGGGGAGAAGGTTCAAGGAACAGATGAGTAGATATAAATGTCATGTACTCTTATTTCTCACTGGCCCTGAACGTGCTTTAAAATGAAAGGTGCTATGGATTAATGTATACTTTTATTCTTGAAGATCAGGGTTAAACCAGTTTCTCTCAGTCTATAAAAGTAGACAGGATTTCTGGCTGATGGTTTGGACCAGTTTTATTAACCAAAAACTACCTTTCCACTTGGCCCGTCTTTAGCCAGAAACAAACATATTATTCACCCTGGACTGCCCTGAACGGGGTAAGAGAAATGAAGGTAATTCAAGAAGACGGTCCTTAATTAAAGGAGCCACTTGCTAAATTTCAATGGCTGCCTTGTTTTGGGTAAGCTCTCCTCCCTCCCACACCCACACCCCCACTCCTCCACCATTTTACTATACTTTTCCAAATCCTCTCGTTTGTTGCAAAGTTTATCGCATTTGGCTTTTACCCGGTCAATTTTTGTCTAATCTGCAGCGGATGCTGTGTCAGGTTGACTCTCACTCGAGACTGGCATGTGCATTGTAGCTTCGCGCCAAAGCATTGGGAGGATGACGGCCGTGAGGCAGTGAGTGCCTCCTGTTGTGTGGCTCGGAGTTCCCAGGTTGACCATGCGCTGCCCTGGCCTTTCAGTGCAGCCAGAGGGGCGAAAGGGGTGGATTTCTCTTCTTTTTTTTCTGGCGTACACAGCTCAGAGCCTACCTCCTCCAAGGAGCCCTCGGAGTGGGCTTTTCTCCACGCCACATGCATATTTTCACTGTCAACCGAACGTTACACATTTGGTTGGTTGGCATTAGATCGTGTGTGGGTAGAGGTGCCTTTGCAGTGAGTGCTGCCCGCAGCCAAACAAGTTAAGCAAGAATGCTCGTACTGTTTTAGTGAGCACCCTGCATCGCCCATTCACTAGTTGCGGAGCGAGGGGGATGTGTGCCCAGACACACACATACACGCACAATCTGTTTTTGCCCTCGACTTTTTTTTTTTTTTCATAGCGTCTTAAAATTCTGAAACTGGAAGGGATTTTATAGAAGGTGAAGTTTATCCCTGTTATTTACAGACAAGGAAGTTGAGACCTAGACAGGAAAGGGGCCTGGATGCCAAAGGCCACACGGCTGGTTAGGGAGAGCAGGAATGACAATACAGATTCCCAGACTGTCGTCTGGGGCTCTCTGGACAGCTCACCACCTGAAGGGTTCATCCTTTATGCCTAAAGAAACGTATATTTGCAAGATGGGTCACTTATAGTGTGAAAAAAATGGACTTAAAAGTTATTGGCATAGAAAGATCTCAAACTCAGGTCTCTAGACTCCCAGACAAGGATGATTCTATGGCAGAAACAGTGGGGGGCTGTTTCGATGTGCTTAAAATGCAGGGGTGGAATGGAAACAGTTAAAAAAAAATGCTCTGAGTCTCATGCTCTGTAATTCCTGACACCTTCAAGCCCTGACCCCATCATCCCCAAGAAGACTGCTGGCTGTATTTTTCTTAAAAATGTCAAGAGACCACAGAGAACATGCTCAGAGTGTTCTGAGACAGCCCACTGAATACATATTCCAGCACAACACTTCTGGACACCATAGTTAATTACTTCAAATGTGCAGCTTAAGTGTGGCTCATGATTCAGACCAGGACCAGTTCCTGGAAATTGGGCTTTGATAATGAGAGCCTTGGGTGGCAAGAGTCACAGTGGGGGGCGGGGAGAGTAGCCCAGTGGGGTTCTGGGTCTTCGGTACCGCCTTGCCAGAGCCAGGGTAAGCAGGAAGTGAAGTGGGTGTCTGGAACTTACCACCTCTGACCCTCTCATTGCAGAAGGCCCTGTGGGGCCTCCGAGGAGGAGCTGCCTGGGGCTGCCCACTCCAGCATGTTGTTTTCATTGGCCTTCCCTTGGCAGCACTCTCTATGCTGAAATATTCTTCCCAATCTGCTCTCGGTACCCCTTCTTCCAGCTAAACTGGCCTGTTTTGAGTTCCAGCACTGTCTTCTGTTTTCCTTTGTAATTATCAGGTCTTATGCATTGTTCTATGGAGGATATTTTCATCAATATGGAGAATTTATATCTTGTGGCATTTGCACATGTGTTAGGACCATTGTAACAAAATAACGGATGAGGTGGGTTCAACAACAGATTTGTTTTCTCATAGTCCTGGAGGCTGGAGGTCCAAGATCAAGGTGCTGGCAGGGTGTGTTTCTCCTGAGGCCTTTCTCCTTGGCTTTCAGGAGGCTGCCTTCTGGCAGTGTCGTCACATGGCTGAATTTTCTCTGCGTGCAGGCATCCCTGAGATCTGTCTCTTCCTATATGGACACCAGCCAGATTGGATGAGGGCCCCACCCTTATGACTTCATTTAACCTCAATTACTTCCTTAGAGGCCCTGTTTCCAAATGCAGTCACATCGAGGGTTAAGACTTCCACATATGAATTTTGGGCCGATACAAGTCAGTTCATAACAACACTGTAGGCTGTTCCTCTCTGATAAAGAGATCTGACCCGAGGCAGGACCCTCCAGGAGCAATGATGTTTCGGACAAAGACTTCTACTTCTCAGTACATACCTCCCAGTATGTATGATCACGGCAGACAAATAAAGCTAGCTATGAGCACCTGAAGATTTGTGTTTCCAATCTCCGTTTGATGGGTAAGCAGGGTAATAAAATCCCAGGATTATGACTCCAGGAGCTGCACAGATGGCCCTTTCAGTAAGGGGAGGGAATTACCAAGGTGCTATGACCACATTCCTCAGGAGCCCAGCAACCATTTTGTTTGACAACTTAAAATTCATTTTAAATATTTAATTTTAGAAAGTATGAAGATGTATATTGATATGTATATTATTTATAAATGTGTGTGTGCTCTTGCTGTGAGGTTTGAGTAGGTTACAGAGAGCTCACAAATTAAATCAGAGCACTCACAGTTTTGAGCTAAGTTGTGGACTGAGAGGCCATGTTATTCTGCAGTGAACCAGGCATTGCTGCATTCAGCACCATGTGACAGTAATATCTAACATTTAATAAGCGGTTGCTCTAATCAATTTTCACTGTGATTCTATGAGGTAAGTATTATATGATCCCCGTTTTATAGAGAGAAAACTGAGGCATGGTTTGGTCAAGGTCACACAACTACTCGGTGGGGAAGGGGTATCTGTTTGATGTAAGCATCCAGATGCATTTGTAGTCCATCTGAAGAGACAATGCCCAAACACCTAGAAATCAAAAACAGGGGGCTCACCTGTTCACAGACTCAGTGCTGTGGCGTAAGAAAGAATGGGGTGATTGGTTTGAGGGTAAGCTGTTTGAGAAAGCGCTGCAAGAGACATCACCTGAACCGAGCCTTGAATCGTAGAACAGGGGGGATGTGTTCATGTTTGTCAGGATTGGCACCAGACTCAGTCTTCAAGTGCAGGGAGCAAAGCTGGAGTTGAATCTCAGAAGGGGTAGGGTTTGGAACTAGTACGTTTTTATAGACAGCAGTTCACCTGAATCCTGGGAATGAGCTCTCCAACTGGTGGGAATATTGAATATTGTCTATTGAAATTACTGCATAGCAAATAGCCACCAGCCCGTCTGCCTAAGGAAAATAATAACTATATGTCAGGGAAGTAAAAGAATAAAACCAACTCTTGACATTTTTGTAGCTTTGCCCTCTCTTGGGTGCAGATGGACTTGTGGGGAATTGTTCTTATTTACAAGGGGGCCACAGTCTGAATGAAAGTGTGGGTCACAGTTCAATGCCTTCTTTGAGCCAGAAAAAAAAAAAAAAAGAAAATTCTACACAATCAATCATCTGATGTCCTCACTCAAAAACTTGTTTAAGATGGTCAACTCAGACTTCGAGACTCCTTGAATTACCTTGAAGTCATTTAACTCCTGTTCACCAAACAAAGACGTGTATGAGGATGACCTCAGGATTAATTATTTTCCAACACACTCTGTCTTCTTTCTCATGGGTTTACAGGATCAACTGCTTGGTCATGTCACTGAATATAGCTCTGTGTTTCTAACCAAAGGCAGCTTCTTCTATGTTCCTGGATCTTTAATGTAAATCCAATGGTCATGTTGTCTTTTCCCCCGGCTCTAGATTTCTCTTCCCTTGGGAGACGAAGTATCAGAAGAGAATGGAGGACTTTGGTGAGAACGTTTGTCATATGGTCATTGTGAACAGAAATTGTCTCACCGAAGTGGTATAAGAAGGATCAGGAGCAGTTGATTTGGCAATAAGAGAGCACCGGCATTGGTTGGATGTGGGGCGGGGCATGTGGACAGCCTAGAGAGGAATTGCTGGCTGGGAAATTCTCAAAATTCCAATCCCTGGGGGTAAATCTTCAAGCGCAGAGTGCTTACAGATTGGTAGACTTTGTGACTTTCCTAAGACAGAGTCATGGAAAACCAGCACGACCTCAACTTGTCATTCTATAAACTTGACAAAACCCAAATGATCACAGCATCATCTACAGACATTTTCTGAGCACTTCTTTCTGTGCCAAGAGAAGGGAAATATCAACAAAAATAAATGATGGGCCCAGGATAGAAGTATGATCACGGCTTACTTTGGACCCTTGACCTAGCTCATGAAAAATTAATACGGAATATAGGCTGATGTATAGTTTAGTCCTAAACAATCACACAGAATCCAAGTGTTCTCAAATAACGTGCCTCACCTGTGGATTTGTGAAAGTATAGATTCCCAGGCTCTATTCCTGACTTCTGAGTTTAGGCTTTTGCATCTGGGACTTTTAACAAGGTCCGAATCTACTAAAGGACTCTTGGTAAAGAGGATAATAGGAGAGGGGAAGACCATCACGGGTTGGGACGTAAGGGGAGTTCCCAGCACTGAGCACAGAGGTGGAAGAGGCAAGAGCCTGAGAGCAGACAATTGGGGTGGAGGGAGGAATTTAAAGGGAGTTGGTAGATCCACTGGGTAAATGTCCAGATGGCTTGCAGATCATTTCCACCCTGTGAGAGCAGGAAGGTTAAGAGTGGTTTAATTCTTTCAAACAAGGGCACTGCCAGAGAAGGCGATGGGTTAGACAGGCAAGTGGAGGGGAGAGGAAAATGGGTCTCAGATCTTAGCTGGGCTCTCATCTGCTGAGGCCCCTGGAAGAAAAGAAGATGGCGGTGGGCATCTACGGCCTTTCCCCCTCCCTGTCTGTTCAGTAAAGCTGCGAGATTTCTAGCACAATGCAGGGTGCACTTTAAACAAAACATAAGATTAGCCAACCCACTTACCTCCCCCCAAGGATCTCACTCACCCCGCGGAAGCCTGACAAATGATCATGTAACATATTATGCTTTTAAGAAGGTCCCTTATATCTCCGAGAGTCAATATAGTCCATTATGTCAGTTCCTATCCACTGGCTTCTTTCTCAGCTACTTATATTTCCATTTAGTCGAATCTTAAGGAAAGCTCACCAAGGCCCAGAAAATTAAAGTTATCGGAGACTCGTTAGTTATCTTTTCTAAAATCATCTATCTTCTTCATTCCGTTCACTCAGGGCCTGGCGGTGTGTCTTTCCTTCTTACTTCCTTCTGAGCCTCTCCTGGGTGAGATCCTGCCCTTCCTGGTGTTCCCACTCCTGTCCTTTTGACCGTATCTTTTCCTGCATTGGTCTTCCTTCCTGTTTCTGTTCCTTTTTGGTGGGCGGAGGGGAGGAGGACAGAGGGAGGAAATAAGGAGGGGAAAAATCTGGCCTCCTATGTTCTCCGGCACGCTCTCGTTTGACTTGGCTCTCTTGTACCATTCTGCTTACATTCCGCACCTTGCACACCCTTGTCTGTGCAATCTTCCTTAAACACCGCTCGGAATCACGGGAGAGATGAGACAGGTGTATATTGACCCAGAGATAAACTGACAGTGCCTGGAAAGATAAAGTTAGGAAGGAAGAAGAGAAACAGGAGAGAAAGAAGAGAAAGGGAGGTCTTCAGAGAAAGGGACGGGAAAGACAAGTATAATAATAACAACAACTTCTGTGTGTGAAATACTTCATACGTGCCAGGCAATGTGATAGCATTATTCTCACAGTGCTCCTTTGACTGTAGGTTATTTCTTCATTTATAAAATGGGGAATGGGGATAATAAGACTCCCAAGAGTTTACCCATATTTCTCAGGGTCATACTGCTAGTATGAGGCACAGTTGGAAGTCAGACGTAGTAAGCAGGTATTCTTTTTTAAGGTTTAAGCACAAGATGTATTTTTTAAAAAAGAGTTTATTTATCTATTTGAGAGAGTGAGAGCACCCAAGCGGGGGGCAGGGGAGGGGTAGAGGGAGAAGGAGAAGCAGAATCCCCGCAGAGCACAGAGCCCAGACTCGGGGCCCGATCCAGGACCCCGGGATCATGACCTGAGCCGAAAGCAGACACTTCACGGGCTGAGCCACCCAGGTGCCCCTCAAGATGTATTTTTTAAAAGAAAGTTTCCAAGACCTAAATATTTGGCGATTTCAATTTGACACACCCATATACCCACACACACATGTATACACAAATACACAAATCGAGTGAAAGTTATTTATTTAGTTCAGTAATGTGCTTTCACTTTATTTCATAATCTTAGAGTTGGAAGGGGCCACAGGATTCTTGTAGTCCAATGGCAGGAATCTCTCCCCCACATTCCCTATTTTACCTCTGTTTCAGTCATTTCAGAGAAAGGGGAACTTGCTACCACAAAGACAGTCTGTTCCATTGCTGCTCGGCTCAGATGTTTATATAATTATTCCTCGTAGGGTGCTGTGGGAATGATTTCAGAGCTGGCCAGCTACTTTTGCCCTCTGAATGTACACAAAATACATCACACCGTTCTTTCTCAGGATGACATTGTGTGTGTGTGTGTGTGTGTTGCCAGGCATGTCCCCACACCCACATGCCCACACACGCACACACACCTACACACACATGCGCATGCACACACCGAGACATGAAGTCTCTTTTCCAGCTAAGCACCACTAGTCTTGCAACGATGACTCACACGACATAATTTGCATCTTGCTTCTTGTCCTCTTGACCAACCTTGCCCTAAAACTAAGTATAAAGCTCAAAGTAATGGTCAGATCAGCACAACCCAGAGAAGGACTTTCCCTTCTTATTACGGAGCATTCTGCCTTCCTGGAGACGGCGTAGGTTATGTCAGCATTCCGGCAGTCAATGACACCGTTGATTCATGGGCTTCCAACCTAAGGTAAGGATTTTAGAAGTATCTTTGTGAAATTTAATCTTGTTAGTCTGGCCCTTGTTCTCTTCTGGAAGATCTTTCTAGATTGTGATTCTTTCCTCGGTGACTGTCTTCCCTAGCTTTGTGTAATCTGTAATTTCGTAAGAACATTTTCAATTTTGGGGGCACCTGGGTAAAGTCGGTTAAGTGTCCGACTCCTGATTTTGGCTCAGGTCAGGATCTCAGGGTCTTAAGATTCTTTTCCTCTCTCTCAGCCTTTCCCCCTCTGCTCATGTGTGTGTGCGCGTGTGCTCGCTCTCTTTCTCTAAAACACGAAGAAAGTATCTTCAATCTTGTTCATAATATGTTATTGAATATAAATAATTAACTTAAAATTCGTTTTATGATATAATATTTTCGTTTAAAATACCTTTTATTTGGGGGTGTTGGGTGGCTCATTCCGTTAAGTGTCTGAATCTTGGTTTCGGCTCAGGTCATGATCTCAGGGTCATGAGATTGAGCCCCTCAATCAGGTTCCATGCTCAGCCGGGAGTCTGCTTGAGATTCTTGCCTTCTGCTTCCCCCCACTTGCTCTCTCTTCTTCTGTCTCTCTCTCAAAGAAATAAATAAATCTTAAAAAAAAATGCCTTTTATTTCCTCAGAAATGATTCTGGGGATGTACCAAGCGTTAATAGTCCTAATCTTAGAAGGATCATATTACCTATAACTTTTAATATTTGGTTATATCTTTTTTCTGATTTAATAAATGAATATTATTTCTAAAAGGAGTCCTTCGACCTGAAAATGCTGATTTATTCCACATCTTTTCGTTTTGGCTAAATAGTGTCTTTATTATTTCCTAATTGCCATGCAGGCCTTGACTCTTCAATTTGATTCAGAACTCCTTGAGGACAGGGCAGTGGTACTTTCGTTATCGCTCATGGCAGCTGGTCTGGTGCTGGACCGATTGGTTTCCTTTAAGTTAACTTGTCTTCATCTAGTGCTAAAGTCATGGCCTTTTTCTGACTTTATCTCTTGTTCAAATCAATATCTTAAAATGATGGGAACATGATGTTTTATCTATGACCTACACTTAAACAAATTAGTCTAATTCATTTACTGGTGAGTAATTATTTACTCTGCTAACAAATCTATTTAGCCAATTGAAAGCTGATTATTTTGATTTATCATGGTTGGTTGGTAATCATACAATGTAAGTGTAAATAATGGAATAATTTTGGGGAGAGACTGGTGAGCCTTCCAAGTAATGATTTATTGAGACCAGCACTATGCTAAGAATTCCTACAAATAGAGATAAAGACATGACTCTTGATTTCAAGGTGCTCACAGCATAGTTGGGGAGGTAGGACTCTGAAAAACCAAAGGATGTCAGCTTGCATATTGGCATGCTGGGCAGTGTTTGATACTGTCTCAAGGTCATTATATTTCTTTCTTCTACAGAGCATTTGGTTAAGGGGAGTTGAGGGTAGGGATAGGACTGGGTCCTCCAGTTGTAACCATTGGGACATAATAAACCTAAATACACAGAGAAGCTATTTGTATAAAATATTTCTATATATTCTTCATACTTGTTTCAATATAGAAACTACAATTTTTTTGTAAGGTAGAAATAATTTACCATGGCAAAGTACTCTTCCCCCTCCCAGCCTCCCTTGCTACCCACACACTGTTGTCCACCCTGTATCTATGAGGTAGTCCCAGCAGGTTCTGGCTCTTCCCTCTTCCACCATTGGAAGAAGAATTGGCATCCCAATTTCCCATTTATCTGGGGTCTCTGGGAAACATGGACCAAACAGATCCTTTGTCCTTCAGTGACTACGCAGATTACCTGGAAAATCTGGTTGTGTTAAAGCTATATGTATTCACAAAGGACAAAGGTTAATAGGAGGTACTATAAAATTATGAAACTTCTATGTAATTAACTTTTAGCCCAATTGTTGTATCCAATGCTTTACTCTTAAAGTTACCTCCTTGGGCAAGGATTTTTTGTTGTATTTTCTTCTTCATTCGTATCAATTTTTCTCAGTCCTGAAAAGCCTAAAGTGGCCTAGAAAACAAATAATTCTTTTCCCCCCTCCTTTCTCTTTCTCTCCCTTTTTCTTTCCCTCTCTTTCTCCCTCTTTTCTTCTTGGGTTATTTTTATCATTCTTTTTAATCCTCTAAACAATAAAAAGAAGGAAGAGTTATTACCTTCCCTTTAAAGATGAAAAATCTGAAACTCAAAGAGGAAAAGAAATTTCCCCAAGGTCACACAGCTAGTGAGAGGCAGAGGCAGGGTTCAAAGAGAAATCTTTCTGCTCCAAAGCCAGCATCAGTCCCTTGACAAAGCAGTGGGTACCTTGGGGAGAAGTACTTGGGACTTCATCTCCGTCTGTTTAGGACCTGGTGTAGGTCTTGGCACGGGGTGATCACTAATACATTCTTTTTTAATTGAATTAGGTTGGATTTTGGAACCCTAATTTGGGAGAGCCTCAGAGGTCATCCAGAACCTTGTTAAAATAGTTTCATAGTATCATATAGTGTGATAAGGGAGGAACTCCTCTGACAACCTCAAGGAGGGGGTGGGTCCCGGAGATATCCCTCCCCAGCTCTTCTTGCTTCTCCCACCACTCCCACACAACTCTTTTGGCCAGCTTCCCATTCTGTACAAATCAGGGAGCACACCTGTTTGTCTCTTAACTAACCTAAATTTTTTCCTTTAAACAAAATTCATGTATCTTCATTGTAGAAAATGTAAAAAACCAATTTGGTAAAAAGAAAATTAAAAACCACACATCATCCCACTAACAGGAGATAATCACTATTATCTCTGCTGTACTTTCCAGTGTTTTTGTTACACACAAATATTTTTTAAACAAAAGAGTGCAATCATACTGTGCAAACTTTTATAACCGATTTTTCACTCAACAATATATTGTGTACATCTTGCAATGTCAATAATTATAGATAAACATCACCTTCGATGACTCCATAGCTTTGTCTGTGCTGGACAGGTGGGCGGCTGGGTCATCATTCATCACCTAGTTCTCTGCAGATGAACATTTAGATCACGACTCTCTTAAAACTTTTTCAGATAAATTGTTTCTTGATGATGTCACTTGTGCAGACATTTGCTAGCAGGAGTGAGGAGTTGTGTAGTTTACAAGTTAGCCTCCCTTCCATCTGAGCCATGCTACATCTCTGCAATGGATACTTCTACAGAAGAACACAGCGTTTGTGTGTGTGTGGAAATATCACATTTAATTTGGTACATTATGGCAAGAAGATGTATCTAATGGTTCAGAGAGTACAATGAGTTCAGATGTAAAACATTATTCATAATTAATTTGACCTACGCATAAATTCAGTTCCAACGGAGATGACATATCATATATGGACGTGTGTTTTTACTCAAGAAAAATAATATTACAACAATGATCTAATTTTATGATCAACAAGGTAGTGCTTAGGTAACTGTAATAGAAGATAATGTATTAATGTGTTAATTTCATTTCTTATCTATTCTTCTTCTGTGTCTTTTGGGAACAAATGAGAAAATTGTTTTCTACCTATGAATAGCCATCTTCCTTAATTTTTGTGCAGCAGACCGGATATAACTAGAAAAACAAACAGAAGGCATTTAATACAGGGAACTAGTTATAAAGGACTTGAAGAGATGAAACCAGGCAGAAGGGGAAGAAGTAGCCCAGAAATTACTTACTGTAGGAAGGAAACATGGCTAGAGAAAAAAAGGAAGGGATTGGTGTTTCCAGAGTGCAGAAAAGACTGCCATGCTGGGTTGTGAGCGAGCTGTGCACCATGCAGTTTCTGTGGAAGGTGTGACACTTAGCAGATACTGGAGCCATGGGATGGGCCACCCAGCAGTGCTGACCCCATAGAGAGGGGAGCACGTGGTCATTACTAGGACTACCATGGAAGGACTGCTGCCACCAAAGCTGGGATCATCAAAGCAATATAGCCACTTCCACAGTTGCTGCGAGAAGCAAACGAAGAAAAAGAAAAAGAAAAAGGGGGAATAATAACTTCTTTCCACTTGTAATTTCTTTTCTCCCCCCAAGATTTTATTTATTTATTGGAGAGAGAGCATGTGAGTAAGTGAGCAAGAGAGCATGGGGGGGAGGGGGGAGCAGAAGAAGAGGGAGAGGCAGACTCCCTGCTGAGCAGGGAATCCAATGTGGGGCTCAATCCCAGGACCCCGAGATCATGACCGGAGCTGAAGTCAGATGCTTAGCCAACTGAGCCGCCCAGGCACCACTCTACTGGTAATTTGTGATCTCCCACCAGTGCCCCCTAATATACAGAACCTGTTAGGGAGGCAGCTGGAACAGAAGTCTGAGCAGAGTATGGGGGATGAGGATGAGGATGACAGAGAGCGGATAAATAGCTAACCCATGAGCAAGACATCAGTATCTTCCTGCCACTTGGTGACACAGAGGAGGCTTCAGGACAAGGTGGATCTCGGTTGTGATTGGATTGGAGCCCTAGCAGTCTCACCTGGAACTTTGGCAGGAATGCCAAGGCAGGGAGAATAACCATCAAAAAGGCCTTTGACCTTCCATACCCAGCCACAAGTCATGGGGGAAGCAGGTGCCCTGTTACCTGGTTCTGCAAAAATGGGGTCTGGGTCTTCTGCGTCAGTTATGGTAGTCATGGCATAGGAAGGGTGGTGAAAGGCACAGCCCTGGAGAGCTTGAGGACCTAGCCCCAGTCAATATGTTTAGATTTCTTCCATCTCCACTGTCCTAACCTCACCTTCCTACTCCCAGGCCTCCTGAGACAAGCCTCAAGAGAATCATCTAGTCCTGAGCTTGAACAAGGCACTGAGCTCTCAGACGAGGCTAGTGGGCCCCAGATTTCTGACTCCAGCTTCTTGATCCTTCTCTTCCACCCTGATCCATGCTCCAAATCTCAAGGCAGGGATGATGTTAAGAGTCTTCATTTAACTTCTCCGAATGACCACTGTCCCAAGCACCTGCACACGACTCCCATGGCATCGCCAACTGGGTGGGTTGGAGGGGCGCAGAGTGAGTCACAGACTTTGGTCCAAGTTAGATGTGTGTAAACAGAAAACTGGGGAAGAAAGTAGGGAGGCAGAAAAGAAATATAGCTATCCTCCCACCTTTGAACAACTCCTACATGGCCCTTGAGAGAATGAATGACTGCAGAAACCTCAATCCATTCATTTTTTCATTTGATGCATAACTATGGCCTAATATGTGCCATTCCCTCTGCTGGGTCCTGGGGATACTGTGGTGAGTAAGCACTGCAGAACAAGCTATAACACAGGTAAGAACCACCTCTCTTTCAAACTTCGGTGAGATTCCCCCTCCCAGTGCCTTCTCTAGACCCTTGAACATCCTAAAGGTGATTCTATTTTACAGATAGATATATATACTGAGGCCTAGAGAGAATTATTGACTTCTTCAGTTCCCATTGGGGGTTAATCAGTCTATTAGAATGGAAGCTCTGAGTTGTAGGTTCCTTGATAGAATCACCTCCCTCCTCTTCATTCTCTTCTATGCTATGTCCCCAGGTAAGTGGAGCTGTGTGCCACGATGTGATCAAAGGTTTTTGGTATTGACCTATTGTCCAGGGGGCCGATCTTGCTGTTAGTGACTTGCAAGGCTTGGGATGAGATATCCCTGTCCTTACAGCTGGTATCACTGGAAGTCTAAGTAGAACAGATACTTCTGGCCAACACAAATCATTTCAAGCTGTGTTTGGCACTCTGGAGCCACTGTGTGGGATAGCTGAGATATGGTCGCTAGGCACTTCTGCCTGGGACAGACCCTTCATCTCTCCGAGTGAGTGTGGCACGATGGACAAGGACAGGTAGCCCTTCAGCAACAACAAAGTCTTGCCCTTGTTGGTGGTAGAGGACCAGTAGGAAGTTTCTGTTATCATTGTGATCCCCTTCCATTGGGTCTTGTGGTAACTACAGTTTTGTAGCTTCATAGTCTGTCCCAGAAAGCTCTGGGCTGAGGTGTTTCCCAGAATCCAGTTACTCACCCCCTGGGCTAGACTTCAGAGGCCAGAGTAAGATCCTCAATGGAAAGTAGCCTCCCTCTCCCTAATTCTGGCATGGGTGCAGGACCTGATGGATTTCTGTCCTGTGTTCATGATAGGCCTCGTCATGAGCAGGGTCCTGGGCAAATGCTGGAGTTTGAACACATAAAGCTCAACTTTTCAAGACTGTCTTGTGATTGTCCCGTGAATAGATGTTAAAGTAGTTCTGGTTGACATGACCCTTCTTAAAACATCAAAGCATATTGCCTATGAGGGTGTTGGAGTGACTGTTTACCCTGTTGGGTTGGTCCTTCTGAAAGAGGTCTGTCGAGAAGCTGAGTGGGCACGAGCGTAAGTCTTCCATGACACAGCTCCTTCACTGTAAACACGGGTTCCGTACCCAAGTTCTTGAGCCAGGCCTGATCCTTTTCAGCAAGCACCACCAGGCTAGGAGCAACAGGGCCAGGTCAGTCCAGGACCTAGGGTGAGCAGCAGCATAAAAAGCCACCTTGGCACTGGCCCCATGCTTTGTGGGAGTTCATGCCTTTCTGCAGAACTCAGAAATGAATAAATAAATGCATTAGCAAAGGAACACATTAATCTTGTCCTTGCCCAGAAAATATACCCTTGCTATGACAACTTCACTAAAGGACTGTAAGATTTTTTTCTTACTCAACCATTCTCCACCATGCCTTTTTACTTCCTGTGATCACGATGGGAGAAAGGAGCCATTGAGTCACAAAATCCTATAGGAATTCAGAGAAGGCAAAAAGCATTATATTGAGACTTTGATAATGCATGACACTTGAAGGAAATGTTGGCTTGAGATGGCAGAATCACTGGGGAAAGTTATTCCAGACAGGAAGAACCACAAACATAAAAGCACGGGGGTAAGAAAGAACATGTTAGTGTGAGGATAGAAAACCAGTTTGATTGAAACACTTAGTGTTGTTGGAAACCATGAGAGCAAAGGTCATATAGAGAATGTTCTTGATGAGTAAGGACTCTTCAATGTTAGATTTAGGATATGCCCTTTGATTCTGTATCTTTCGTGCCTCACCCGGAAGCTGACACTGAACAGGTACCTAGTAAGCGTTTGTTGAGTGAGTGAATAAGTGGATGAGTAAATGAATACATAGGTAAAAGAACAAATCTGATGGGAGAGAAAGTAGTCGAGTTGAAGCCAATGAGCCCAGAAGGATGGTGATGCTATTGATGGGGATGAGAAGTTTAGACATGGTAAGTTAGAGATAATGGTAGAATCTTCTTCAGTGGAAATTTCCCATAGGAAGGCATTTGGAATTAAGACGTGCGTGTGTCTAGGGGTGGAGATCTGTAAGTGGTAATTACAATGGTAATTGAAACCACAAGTCTGGATATGCTCTTGAGGGCAGTTAGTGTAAGAACTGGAAAGCAGAAGGCAAGGACTGAACAGTGGGGTTTACACCTTAGGCAGCGGTAGAAAAAGAGGATGAAGGAGAAACTGTGGCCCTTGGAGAACCAGGGAAGTAGTGTCAAAGGATCAAAAAGAGAGAAGCATTTTTTTTTTTTTAAGAAGCGGGGATGGTGGCTGTGACAAGGCAGCAGAGCTCAGAGACTGAGAAGGTTGAGAGTAGCCACGTTCCTTAGACAGTCAAGGACACAACAGTCAGCAGGTGGAAGCAATGTTGGGACCTGGCTGGGGAGTGTTCTGTTGGCAAACCTCCAGGATACAGAGAGAGAACAGGCAGTTGGGACCAAGGAGATTGCTCCAAGGATGGGATAGCAACTGCAAAGTCGAGGTTTGAAGCCTCCTATGTGATCTTCTGGGGCTGGAGATGGTAGTGTTCTTCTCAATCAGAAAAGCCGGTCGGGAGCAAAGGCATGAAGAAATGCAGAATTAACTCATACTTGCGGTGATGTTTATGAACTAGGCTTAGAACAGTCCTAAGACTCTCTGACTTGACAGCTTTGTCAGAATAAACTTCTCATCTCCAGTATAAGTAGGCAAGTCAGTTAAGAGAGGACTTGAGACTCCATCTAGAAAGGAAATCACTAAAAAACAATGATTAAGAAAAGTCAGGACTTCCATCTGATGGATCAATGACTATCAAAACCCTGAAGTCTCTCTGAAACCTTTTGGTTTCTTACAGGTTTTCCTGCAGTGGTGGTCTTGATGGTGATCTGGAGCAAGAGGAGGAAAGAAGGGAGCAAGGAGACTCCCCTGCTGCTTCATTGCCAGCCTTAGAGGAGAAGAACATGAGGATAGAGGCATGTTCCAGAAAAGGAAAAGAAGAGATAGCCAGGAGCAGCTGAAGCCTATAGGAAGGAAGGAAAGAAGGATGTGTGGGAGCCAATGCAGAAGTAAAGGGTTGCCTGGAGCCTCGGCCAGCTGTCCCTGCATGTGAGACCAGTAGTAAAGCCAAGGTGAGGTTACAGCCATGGTCAGCCTCAGGGCTTCAGAGTCCTACAGACCCAGAGACAAATTCTGCCTTTTCCACTCTGAGACAAATGATTGAATCCTCCGTTTCTCACCTATAAAATAATACATGACAACAACATAATAGAATTTACCTCCTAGCGCTCTTGTGAGGATTAAATAAAATAATGTGCCTAGTACAGGGCCTGACATTCAATAAGTGGTAGTTTCTAGAAATGTAGGTACTTAACAGCAACATATTAACTCTTTGGATCCTAGTGGTCCTACTGGATAAACGGTGACTCCAGCACCCATTTACCTAAGTCCTAGCCCTCAAGACTGCTAAACAGACTCTGGACACTAGAATCCTCTCTGTGCCAGGTCGTGAGAAGGCTATGTCAGTTGTTTTCCAGGATGGTAGGCAATCTATGGGGTGCCATTTAAAGCCAAGAAACTCAAATGAGACCCAAAGGAGAGAAATCTGCTAATGAGCCCATCAAGATAAAGAGGTAAGAGTGTCAGCTTCTGACCATCTGTCTTGTTCTGGCAGCTCATGCTGTCCAGACCCCACCCCCTGCACCTCATCCGAACCTTGCCAATGCCATTGATTTGTATTAATCTGATTGAGCATTCATTATCCCAAGTACCAACCTGTCACTGTTTGCTTAGCTTGCATGAAATCAGAGCTACACAAAAATCAATGTGTGAAATCTTTGTATCAACATATAAGAAATGAAAAGGTTTCTGCTGGCAGATGCAGGTTTTTCGACAGATTAAAACTGACAAATTGGCATGATCCACGATGAAGGCAATGATGAGGCGCAGTGAAATGTCAAAGGTTTTGAAAATGGCATGCTGAGGAAAAGAAACGCATTGCTGCCAGGGGTGGAAGAAAGGAAAAAGAGAGTCTTGTTTATAACAACCGGCTTCGGGGTTTGCACAGTGCTGAAGAATTTTTTTTTTTTTTTTTAAGAATGGACTTGTTTTCAGCAAGGTTGGCTGCGTGTTATTGTCCTCTTGGAACCAATAAGAAAAACAAGGGGTTAATAACTTCAGCAAGTCACGGTGCCCGGTGGCAATGCTAGGATGGAATGGAGAAGACTGGATGGCCATTTTCCCCCAGTCTGAATTCTCTGACCCTCAGATGGGGAGATCGCACCTCTTGCCCCCTGTGTAACTTCTCCCTCTAAGAGATGATTGAGGGAACTCCGTCCCATTCCGACAACTGCAAGCCGCCAACAGAATTCTATAGCCCACTGAAAGCCAACTGATGAGGACAGACATCTGCATGTTTTCTAGGCTTCAACTTACAAGACACTCATGCACTCGGGCAAAAGGTCTTTGCTTTGATTCAAAACACCTTTACTAAGGATGAGGGCCAACTTAACAAAGAAGAAAAAGCCACTTCTACTTATGACATACACTGTATACTAGGAACATATATATGGTGCACCACAGCTACAAAAATTTCTTTTAATTTCGATTCCCCATGACTCACAGCATACTTGTCAACCATCTGCTTTCAACACCGTTGAATTGTATATGCTTCAGGAATGCAAATTCTTTTTTTTTTTTATAATAGGAGCCAAGAAAGGTAAATAAATACACTGCTGCTGAAGCAAAAGGAATCTGATCCAAGCAACCCCAAAAGCATTAATAGCACATACGTGCAAAACTCAAAGAGGAGTCATCTTTGGCAAATATGGAGGATGGTGTAGCGGAAAGAAGCAGAGCACCGAAGTCAGACTTGAGGTTGAATCTCGCCCCTACCGCTCATTAGTGTGACATTTTTTAAAAACTCAATTCTCTATTCCTTTTTCTGATCCTGTAAAATAGAAGTAAGATTTTGTCGAATTTTTACCAGGATCAGATGAGAAGAGGAATGTGAGATATAGTACAATGAAAATTTTGCCTAAAATGTAGTTGACTCTCAACGCAGGTTGGTTTTCCGTGGATCATTCGTAATTGTGAACGATTATCTGTAGCCTCACCTCCATCTACTGGAGTGCATACTGTAGAAAAGTTATGGTTCGTGCTTTGTTATGTGGTTGTCAGTGGAGGCAGACATATTTGCCAGTTCCACAGTGTTCACATCTCAGAGCAATGAAGATGCAATCAAATAAATAAAACTGACCTTTGTTACCATTTGGCTGGGATTCATCTTCTGTTGGCCCTGACCCTTTTTATTCTGGTTATCTACTGCTGCATACCAACCCCCACCCCCAAAACTCTGTAACTTGAAACAACAGCAATCATTAATTTTGTTCACGTATTTGCAGTTTAGGCCTGACTCTGCTCCATGTGGTATCACCTGAGGCAGCTCCACTGGGGCCTGAAGGGTCTGCTTCCAAGATGACTCACTCACACTGCTAGTTAGTTGGTGCTCGATGTTGGCAGGGAGCTCAGGTGGGGCCAACTCTAAGGGCCTCAGTTTCTCTCCACATGGGCCTCTCTGTGTGGCCTGGTCTTTCTCATAGAGCAATGGCTGACTTCCAAGGACAAGCATCTTAAGAGAGACAGAACCAGGTGGAAGCTATGTCACTTTTAATGACCTAGCCTTGGAAGTCAATAGTGTCACTTCTGTCATACGCTATTCATTGAGGCAGCCACAGAGGCCTGCCCAGGTTCATGGGGGAGCAGTCCTAGACTCTACCTCTCGATGGGGCATGTGGGATGGGAATGTGGAATGGGAATGGGAAATGGGAAATATCATTATGGCCATTTTTGAAAAATATAATCTGCCACAATTATTTTTTCCTGATCTTTTGATTTCCATCTTGGTTCATTTTTGTTTTGTTTTGTTTTTATTTATTTTTTTATGTTATTAAATTCCAGTTAGTTAACGTACAGTGTAATATTAGTTTTAGATGTACAATTTAGTCATTCAACACTTCCTTACAACACCTGGTGCTCATCACAAGTGTCCTCCTTATTCCCCATCACCTATTTCCCCCATCCCCCACTCACCTCCCCTCTGGTCACCATCAGTTTGTTTTCTATAGTTAAGAGTCTGTTTCTCGGTTTACCTCTCTTTCCCCATCCCCTATGTTCATTTGTTTTGTTTCTTAAATTCCACACATGAGTGAAATCATATGGTATTTGTCTTTCTCTGCCTGACTTATTTCACTCGCACTATACCCTCTAGATCTATCTTGGTTAAAACCTTTATTATTAAACTCGCTGGAACTAAGACATTCCCCTCCTTTCTATTTGCTTTTCCATTTGATCTCTTCTTACTCTCTTCTTCTCTCTCTTTTTTTAAAGATTTTATTTATTTATTTATTTATTTATTTATTTATTTGAGAGAGAGAGAGAGAGAGCTTGAGGGGGGAGGATCAGAGGGAGAAGCAGACTCCCCTCTGAGCAGGGAGCCCGATGCAGGACTGGATCCCAGGACCCTGGGATCATGACCCAAGCCGAAGGCAAAGCCTTAACTGTCTGAGCCACCCAGGTGCCCCTCTTCTTACTTTCTTCCATATTGAATTCCACTCTTAAATGTAGGAAGGAAAATTCTGATTATTCCCCACCTTCATCCCCACTCTAAAATCTTCTCTGACGGCCCATTACCTATGAAATATACTTCAGATCCCTTCACATGATGCTCAGTGACTCCATGTACTTCGTGACCTTGATACAACTTTATAGCCCAAGCTCATTCTAGTCCAATACACACAGCCTACTGTCTCAGTGAAAGTTAAACTAGGTTCTATTTTCTCAGGGCCACCACGTGAGATGGGAAGATTTTGGATTTGATGACTTTGCACTCAACCAGACCTGGGGTCAAATCCCAGCTCTTGCCACTAGGCTGTCTCATTTGTAGAATGAACTTAGTAATTCTTACCTGGCAGAATTGCTAGGAAGATGGAATAAACAATGTAGGTAAAGTGACTGTCGCAGACTAGATTTCGAGTGGATGCGGCTTCCTTTCTCTCTCCATGTTCCTTTCAGGTATCTTATTTCAGGACCTGCCTGTGAGGAGTGTCCTTCTGAAGCCAGACCGATGCTTCCCCCTGCATTGCCAGCAGCAGACCAAACAGGACTCACATGCAGGTTGGCAACACCTGTGAAAACACCAGGCCTCGTGTCCCTAGCCACAGAAATCCATAGCATGAGTTGGTGGCACCAATGCACAGGGTAGACCACTTACAATTCTAGTCTGGGCACCTTGAGTGGTTTGTCGTACATGGAGAGAAGTGTATCCTTATTTATACATCCTTGGAGATAGTTGCGGTGGCGTGGTTTCTTTTCCAGAGATCCACGCTGGGCTGGGCAGATGTCAAAAGCATTCCCTGAGCACATCCAGTAACTTCCCTCTAAGTGTCCTTACTCTTTGGGAACTGTTTAAACATCTCAAATCAATTAAGGTATTTTTGGGTTACTCCTCACATTTTGCCTAAACAGTTCCCTTATTAATTCCTTTAAATGTATACCTTTCAGATTAGATTTCCATTTAGCAGACAATTTACTTAAGCGATCAATAGGAATTTTCCAAGAATTGCAATCTCCCTATTTCCAATAATACGTAGAGTCTTGGAGAGGTCATTGCACTCATCTCCATCAGAAGCAACAGGTCGATGGTGAGCAAGCCAAGTTATTAGACTTAACCTTTTTAGAAGTTATCCACGCTAAGAATAGCTCCACATTACAGTACACTCAATTTTTAATGGCGCTCTACTAAAGCTATTCTTCATTCTAGGATAGAATTTGCTTTAATGCTGGCATCTCCCCATGTCTCTTGCAAGCCGTCCATCCACAGCCTCTCCTATGGCATTCTGCTATTTTGCGGTTCCAGACAGTGCTTAAAAATCTGAAAGTCTGTGGAGACGGGCAGTGTGGGCATCCACATCCAGAGACTGACCTGTCTCTGCTTATGGGAGGCTGAGGGCAGAGAAATCATGCCCCCTCTTGTCTTCTTCACCAACCCCCAATCCTGCTTTCAAATTCCTATTGCACGTTTACTTCCTCCATGAAACCTTTCCTCATTTAGCTCCATCGGCTTCATCGCTTTATTCACTCCATAATATGAATAGCTACTATTTCGACATTTATTTAGCTTTCCTACCTGTCAGACCCTGCGCTAAGCACTTTATATTCATTATCTCATTTATTTCTCAAAATAACCCTGTGAAAAGGTATTCTTCTCGTTTCGTGTCATAATGAAATTGAAGCTCAGAGGTGAGGGAACCAGTCCTGTGAGCACCCTGCAAAGCCGTCCAGACCGGGAGGGTTTCCTGCTGTCCACCCTGCCACCAATTTCACAGTCCCTGGGACGGAAGACTGTATATGTGTTTGTGCTTTTCAATGAGTCTTAATGCCCATTTCCTGTGTACCTCTTTCTCTGTTCCTGAGACTAAGAATTGAAAAAACAGGAAATAGATGATCTGATCAGTGGTCTAGAGCTTTATTTACTCCCCAGGTAGCACCTCTGGTGAAAAGTGTTGAACTGGACACATCATGATTTGGGAGCCAACTTTGGGCGTCCCCTCTTATCTGTGCAAGGTTGGTTGAGCCAATCTTGCTGAACCCATGTTCTCATCTTTAAAATGATGGTTATTGGGGCGGGTGGGTGGCTCAGTCGGTTAAGTGTCCAACTCAGCTCAGTTCATGATCTCAGGGTCATAAGATCAAGCCCCCTATCCGCATGGGACTTGGAGCGTGCTTAAGATTCTCTCTCTCCTTCTCCTTTTCCCTCTGGGCCCCTCCCCTCCCCAAGCCGCTGGCACATGCGCACATGCTCTCCTTCGTTCTCTCAAAAAAAAAAAAAATCTATCTATCTATCTATCTATCTATCTATCTATCATCTATCTATAAAATGATGACTGTTATACCCATAGTAGAAGTTGTGTATCTACAAATGTTAGGTAAAACATCATAAAGGTCTGGAGAATTCTTTTATGTCATCTCTCAAAGCCCCTTGCAGAGATTTTTGTTTTCAGAGGGTGATAAGTCACTTGTGATAGTTTCTCATCCTGGGAGAACAGTGCCCCTAGTATAGAAAGTAACTCCTCAGAGGAGCCTGGGGTTTGGGCCTGGGTTCCTGCTGGGTGGTGGGGAGCCAATCAACAAATGCCCAGAGCCGTTTCCTCCCCGGAACAATGGGAACACGGAATGGTGTGACTGGCCAGGGGCCAGACAGCTGTTCTTTGAGTCCTTGGAGGATAGCAATGGTCTCCCATGGCAGAGAGAGGGATTTAAGTTAAACCTGAGGACATATTTCCTGAGTATAGGAGCTGTGAGACTCTGGAATGCAAGGTTAAGGAAGGCTGGAATGTCCTTCTTTGGAAACGCTGAAAAAAAAAAAAAAAGGGGGAGAACAAAAAAACAATCTATTTGACTGTTGTATTGCCTGGAGGCAGAAGAATGGATTAGTTCCTTTCAGACCAAGGAGTTAATATTGAGAAAAGAGATCTGCTTCTTGTCTGTCTCACCTTACATAATAGAAAACTTCTTTTCAGTGCTTGTAAGAAGGGACACATGTACTAGACCCTGATAATCATCCCCACACTTCTCCCCTTCCCCAAACATCTGGTGCAACTATCAGTGTTGTTGGATGGGGGCGGGGGTGTGTGTGTGTGTGTGGCAGCTGACTCCTTGTCCACAGAATTCTCCAGGAAGCACACGCTCCCAGGAGCCAGATCCTGACATCTAAGCAAGTTTCCAGGTCCAAATACACAGTGCGATACACGACACGAGGGCTGCAAGAACTACCTTCCCTAACGTGTTTTTATAGGTCGCACTTGACTGTGGGTTTTCCTTTGCAGCTACAGCTGGAAGCTTCCCACCAATCAATCAGGAACCAACAAACACACAGCATTGGTTTTGTGAGCGAGAATGCACAAACTCTTTCTCTTTATTGTCTCATTCCTGCCAACAGAGAATACACTTAATTAAAAGTCATTGGGAAGTGCTCCAAACAAAAGAGAAATGAAGCTTTTGAAAGGTGGAACATGTGTGAGCTCTGGGCCCATAAAATCATTAACTCCTTCAGAATCCCGGGAGCTGCCAACACAATTGTGAAGAGTGTGGCATTTCTCCCCACAATGTGGCAAGCACATCAAGGAAATACACAGCCCCCCCTCTACCCCCACCCCCAGCAACTTGCAAAGTTGCCTTATTTTTTTTTTTTCAATGTTTTTAAAACTTCTCAGTGTCTCCGAGATACAGTCGGTCCAGGTGGGTGATGAGAGCCATGTCTGGTGTGACAGCTTAAAAGAAAATGTTGTTTCCAAGGTTTGCTTTGTCCCCCCAAGACCAGACTAGTTTAATTGTTGTTTTAGTCCATGGAGCTGTACCATTTGCTTGGTCCTCAAAAACACCATTAAAGCAGGGACCTTAATTTGCCATCTATGGATGGGTTTCAGGAGTCTATGAACCTATTAAAATTATGTCCAAAATATCATGTCTATATGCTGTTTTCGAGAGGAGGCAGTCCAAAGCTTTCTTCAATTCTCTTAGGGGATTCGTGATTGTAAAATACAAAGAACCACCACATTGAAGGCCACCTTCTCTCCAATCGCCCCTCCGCCATCAGAGCTGCCTGGCATATGCCACATAGGTGTCAATGTCTTGTCAATGATTTGCGAGGGGAGGCCCCTCCCCTTGATGGTAATATCCAAGGAGAAGCAGAACCCTGTGCGTCAGGCAAGACAGGGGAATTTGTCATCAGATGCAGCCCTGGCAGAGAGATCACAGAGGATCTCTCTAGGGTCTCTTCCAATCCCAAGATTCCACGACTCCGTGAATTGTGCCCTAGGAATAGGAATTTGGGGCCACATAATAGGCATTTTATTCTGGCTTTTCCTTGAAGGGAAATTGTTCATTCTGCTTGCCTTCCTGCTCTTCGGGGTCTGAATCTGACAAGTAGAGTGGGAGATGGGGTGTGTTGGCTATCGGCAGAGGCTGGAGGGTCTCCAGGACAGGGGATGTGGATAGGTGAAATGTGCAAGGGACAGAGCAGATGTTCTTAGAAAATGTGGGTGTCGCCGGTGTGACATCCTTGTACAGGAAAATGCCTGTAGTCTGTGTTTGGAAAGGGGCTATACGAGTTTTTTTGGCATC
Source organism: Ursus maritimus (assembly GCF_017311325.1). NCBI lineage: Eukaryota > Metazoa > Chordata > Mammalia > Carnivora > Ursidae > Ursus > Ursus maritimus. Next base: position 46,357,357 of record NW_024424008.1, on the reverse strand, counting down.
TCCAGAAAACTGCTTTTAAAGAGTTAATTGAAGTTGTTGCTTCTCCTTTTCTTTTCATTAAATGAAGCTAAGAATTGATCTGGGTATAGTCCTCCACCTGCCACCTCTGGTCCCGCTTGGCTTTGGCAGCAACAGATCTTCGGAATAAAACCAATAAAGCATCACGGCGTGGTTACTGCAGCTGCACCCAAACCTTCCTCACCTTCTGGGCTCCCGGGTCTGACTGTGGAGGGGGAAGGGTGCCCCTCCAATGACTCGAATCAGCAACCACAGGCGGGGGAGATCAGTGGAAAGTTACAACAAACCCCTGTTGCTCAGTGGGAGAAACAACAAAAGCCTAGCACGAGAGAAACAGGAGGGGGAGTAACTTAATTATTAATTAATTAATTTGTTCAAAAAATGTTAATGTTCTTACCATGTAGATAGTTCGGCAACACCGCAGGAGCCCACTGTGGGAGAATCTGTCCTCAAGGAACTTGTAAAGCCACTTACAGGAACCATAATACTTTGAAAGCTGAAGTGCAAACAGCCCAATTAACTAACTGGGTACAGACAGTAACTGTTCTGGGAATTTACAGAAGGGAAAGATCTCTCTATGGGGGATGGTCAAGGAAGCTTTTTGGAGGTGGGAAGAATATAAGTGACTTGAGAAGGTGGCTAAGATTTGGGGAAGGTGTCTGATAGGGGGATTTCCAGGTTGGGAGGGAAAAGACGAGCAACGTTGGAGTGTGTGAAAATATCAGGTATCATCGATCAATAGTGAGCTAGCAGGAAGCTATTGTGAATGACCTTGAACGTCATGCAGAAGGTTTTTGATTTTATCTTGTAGGCGAGAGCTTTAAAATGTTTTAAAGGAAGCAACACTTTACAAAGTTTTCCTTTTTCCTCTTCCCGTTCTCTTTTGTCCCCCTCCTTCCCTTCCCTCTCTCTCTTCCTTTCTTCTTTTTATTTTTCTAAATCCGATTTGTAGGTTTTGCCCAATCGTGCCTGGGTACATCTCATTCATGGGGCAGCCGTGTAGTATACTGGGATTACAACATTTTTCCTCTCTGCAATTCATAATTATACTACTTAAAAACTCATTTTCAATGCTTTCCCCACTAATTTACCCCTAGACATAAGGGCTCAGAACTTCTGTTCAAACATAATCACGTACTGTCTGTTCTAAGTTTTTCTGGAGACCCCTCTGGAGTCCTCCAGGTCCCTGCTTCCAGTTGGACTAGACGCTTTCCAGACCTGCTACGCAGCATCTCTCTGGCATTTTGCCTTGATCCTTCTGGATATTCCTCGCACCCTTCTCCTGAGTTGGATATCCTGTTTCTTGCATCTTGCATTTCCCCATTTTTTGTTTTATTTTCTCATGTTGGCAGAGCCCATCCCCTAGCATCTGAAGAATGAGCTCAGAGAAACTGCTTTCAGGAGAACTTGTTTGTCTGAAAACATCTTCCTTTTACTTTGACTCTTTATCGATGGTTAAGTATAGAATTCTAGATTGGAAATCATTTTCCCTCGGAACGTTGAAGGTATTTTTCTGTCTTCCAGCTCCCTGTGTTGCTGTGAGAAGTTTTGTGCTATTCAGATCTCGATCCGCCTGCCTTTGCGGCTTCTGGGCTTTACCTCTCTTGCGGGATGTTCTCTCTGGCTGTGGTGATCAATTTTGCTGGACACTTCCAGCCCTTTCTATCTGGAAACTCTAGTCTTTCAGTCCCAGAAAGTTTACTTCAATTATCCTTTTGATATCCCTCTCTCCTCTCTTTTCTCCATTCTGTCTTAGAAGAGTTCTTCTAATTCGGATGTTATGAATCCTTTCTAATTTCTGTATGTTTTCTATTTCCTATTTCATTGTCTTTTTTGCTCCACCTTCTGTGGAAATTTCTGTGATATATCTTGGCACAGCCTTGTTTTCCAATTATTACATTAAATCTCTTATCTCTTCTATCCTTGCTAATCCTCCCAAGGGTCTTAATTATAGTTTTCTTTCTCCTTCTCCTCCTCCCACTTAAAAAAATATTATTACTTCTGGCACTGTTTCTATTTCCTCTGACTTTCTCTGTCCCACTAACTTTTGGTCTCTGTTCCGTGGGAGGTTTTCCTCAAGTATATGGGGATCTTTGACTCTCTCTTCCTCCTGAGAAGATTGGCATCATAAAACCTCTTGGAAGCTCTTTTAATTTAGGAGCTATTTGTCCATCGGTAAGCTTCATGGTATGTTAGCACATGTGGGAAACCCCAGTGGTCAAATCTCTAATCTTTTGCTTTTCATGGGATGTGAACTTGTTTCTTTTTTTTTTATTTTTCAGAGACAAAGCCTCCCAATTCTTGACTGGTTTGAGGAAGGGGTACATGGACCAAAACCCGTCTCTTAGTATTCATGACCTAATAGGAAATGGTGCCCAAGGATCAGTGAGAACTGTTCCATGTGGAGATTTTATTTTATTCTGTCTTCTTTTCAGTAATACATCCCATCATCAGCTTGCCTGATGTTCCATGTCCAGAGTCCTCCTGGTTTATCCTCTCGAAGAGAATAAATCTTCAGTCTTCATCCAGGGCAGAGGAGGGAGAGCTACTGTGTCTTATGCAGACTCTAATTCTTTAATTTTTCAACCCCACCTTCTCCCTTGGTTTGAGAGGGATCTCATGTTTCCAGTTACTGAGCCCTAGTGAAGTTCTTTGGAAAAAAAGAAGCTTTATAATATTGAAAATCATCCAAGTCAGCTACTGTTCTCTGTTGGCTTTCCAGCTTCCAAATTTTGGGGGTTGTATCTCTTTTTCTAGTCTCTTAAGGATTTGTGTCCTTTCTGTCTTTCTGCTGTTGTTTTCGTAGAACTACAGGAGGGAGCGCAATGTTTTAATCCATTACTGTGAACCAGAATTTAGGACAACGTGGGTAAGTCACACAAGCCACACGCTTGAACGCTAGTTATGCCTACTTGTGCCAGACTCGCCCTTCCTGCAGCATGGAGGTAAGTCGAGATACGTACATGGATCTGTAGAAGTGTGCTGTATTCGCAGTAATGCCAGAGCTCACAGGCTGGGGCAATGTCTTCATAATGCTGCATGCCGCTGGGAGCTGCGGAGGGCTTCTGCCACTGAGACATTGAAAAGCAGGGATTTGGAAGGCGGATCTGCAGAAAATGGGCTGAAGGATAAACCGGATATGGGGAAGGCTAATGAGAGAGGCAAGCACAGCATTTTGGTCAATAGCTAGGCATAAGATAACAAGGTCTACGTGGGGGATGAGGGTCATTCATTCAATCAGCCATTATATTTAGAGAGAGATCATTAGGTGCCAGGTATTTGGTCAGACCCTGGGTTTATAACCAGCAGGTTGTACTTTCCAAAGATGGCTGCACTGACATATCCCATCCTACCTGCTCTTCTTACAGTGTGATTTGATTCTCCTCCATGGGGTCGAGAGAAGGCTCATATCTTCTCCCCACTGAATCGGGTGGCCCAGGACGGTGGTAAAGGAGGCTCTGGGTTTTGGGCTACATGACACAAGGCAAAGTGGCCTCTGCCTTGTTCACCGTCTTTTGGATTACTTGCGTTCAGAGCCTTGAGTGGCCATGTGAGATGTCAAGTACCCTGAGGCTGCCGTGAGGGAAACACTGTGAGGACAGACCACACAGGATGGAGACAGCCTCAAAGGGCCCCAGCGGCATGAGTTTTCCTAACTTCGTCACCAGCTGTGAGTGTGATGAAGCCTTGGGGATGATCCCAGCCCCAGCCCCAGAGAGTAGTTGTGGAGAGACGCTCTGGAGGGTGAGAACAGCCTCCCTGTGCCCCATGACACTCGGGATCTGCCGGAGAGAACACTAAGAATAAACGGGGCTGTTGTTTGAAGCCCCTAAGTTTTGAGGTGGCTTGTTATGCGGTCCTAGAGGAGGGTAAATAAATAATTACAGTACATGTGATAAATCTCATAGTAGCTGTGCTGACACTGTGGAGCGAAGGAAGGAGGGAAGTGCCTGATTCTGCCCGCTCGGGGTGGGAGGGGAGGTGCTTACGGGAGAGACAATGGATGAGCTGCAAGTTACTGATGAGTAGATGTGTACCAACTAGGACTGGAAATGGAGAGAAACAGACAACTATAAGAGGAGAAAAAAGAAAGGACTGCTAGCATTTTGAGACTGCCTGGCTCTGGGGCAGGGACCCCGAGGAAGAGAGAGGGCATAAATGGCCTTGAGGTCTTACTTGCTTTCTCTTACTCATTTAAAGATACTCTACTCCTGGTGGCCATTGCCTACAGAGCCTCTTTTGTCTCATTTAAATTAACTTAACCTGGGGACGCCTGGGTGGCTCAGTCAGTTAAGCATCTGCCTTCAGCTCAAGTCATGATCCTGAGGTCCTGGGATCGAGTCCCGCATCGGGCTCCTTGCTCAGCATGGAGCCTGCTTCTCCCTCTGCCTGCCGCTCCCCTTGCTTGTGCTCAAACTCTCTGTGAAAAATAAATAAATAAAATCTTAAAAAAAAATTAACTTTACCTGAACTGGATCAGAACGTACAATGTTCAACAAGAGTCTTTATGGGGGGAAAGGGCAAAGACTGGAATCTAAAGGTGCAATAGTGACTAGCATGTGACCTCCCCTCTCTGTGCGGGACCATAAGATTCACTGCAGTGACCTTGAGGTGCGATGTGACTGTGTCTGTGATTCATGCTCCGAGCACCCTCTTTGCACCTGCCGGGGGTTCGGGCCGTGCTCCTCCAGTGGCACACACACCTGCACTCATTCTGAGATAAAAGGGATGCACTCCCAAGTCCCTTGGCTTATTTACCTCTGGGCACTAGCCCATGACTAAGTGACATGTTGGGGGTGGGAAAGTGAGGTGGGCGTGGAGGAGATGGGAGGAGAAATAAGCATTTTCCTGGAAAAGGACTTCTTGGTATTCTCTTCTGATCAAGAGTGCGGAAGACAACTTAATTAAGAGACAGTGCTTAATAACAAGGAAGGAAAATGTTTTCTTATCTTGTGGATTCCTCTGCTAATGGAATCTTCCAGCTTACCCTGGCTAGGTCGATTGACTACGCTGGGAGGATTCATTGCCTTGAAAGCTCTAATGTTACATTGCAGGGCAGGAACCCTCATGATGTGGGCAGGGACTGTAGCCATCCACTCTTTTTTGGGTGCTCCTCGACTTTGGAAATATACCTGCAAACACGCCTCCGGGACTTTCCCAGAAAATGGAGGCATTGTGCAGGATCCCATTTCCTTTAACCCCATACATGAGCCTTATTTATTCCTGAAGCACAGCATATATGTTTATGTCTTTCATAGGTGGCCTGTATTTCTGTCTGGATTTCTCTTCCCTCCCTTCTTCATTCAACACACTCATTTTCATCCTCAGAACCAGACGTCAATGGCACCTTCTCTGTAAAAGAGGTCAAGTTGATTGCTTCTACTAAATACTACCTTAGTCCATTGGCAGTAAAGCATAAAAGCTGTGAAAATGGATTTGGGGGGGTCAGATAGACATGCATTCAAATCCTGACTCTGAAGATGATGGGTTCTGTAATTTGGAAGAAGACAGTCGTACTTGTTTACTCGGGTTCTTGAAACAAAGTGCCATAAACTGGGATGGTTTAAAACAACAGAAATGTATCATCCTACAGGTCTAGAGGCTAGAAGTCCAAAATCAAGGGTGTCGCAGCCCATAATCCCTCTAAAGGGTCTTGTCTCTTCTAGCTTCTGGTGTCTTCCTGGCATTTCTTGACGTGTAGATGCACCACTCCAATCTCTGCCTCCATTACCACACGGGCATCTTCTCGCTGTGTGTCTACACTATCTTTCTTCTGTACATGTCTGTCTCTGTGTCCAAATTACTTGTGAGGACACCAGTTTTACTGGATTAGAGTCCACCCTAATGATCTCATCTGGACTTGATTACATCTCTGAAGACCCTATTTCCACATAAGGTCATGTTCACAGGTGCTGAGGGTTAAGACTTCAACATATCTTTTGGGGAAACATAATTCAACCCATCTTAGCAACTAACCTTTCTCAGCTTTAGTTTTTTTTAATCTGAGAAGTAAAGCATTACAATAGCATCAAAGACAAAGAGATATTGGGGGGAAATATTTTGGGAGACACATCTGAAATGTTAGACATGATGCTTTGCAAATAGCTCTCAATAAAAGGTGACCCTTATGAAGGAAAACATCTATGCCATGAAGGGCAAGTCTGCTCTTCATTCACCACTCCTAGCCTCCAAAATGCACCCTCACTATGAGATTTTTTTCATAAGATCCACTGCAACTGGCATATGTTACGGAAGTCCTTCTGAGGCCTGGGTGGTGGGGACAGTGCTAATTAGTAAATAATGACAAAGTGTAAGTGGCTTTCAAAGAAGAGAAGTTGAGGCATGGTCTGACCCCTTTTTTCATCTCAAACCATGGCTAATTCAAGTTTTATTTTCTAAACGGAACTGGTAAGTCTCCTTACACACACACACACACACACACACACACACACACACACACAAAGTATATTTAAAGAAGCCACAGGCTTGAATTTCTCTTCTTGCATGGTTCACAGGAGAGACTACATTGGAGGCTTCTCCATCTGACTTGACTCTTGCCCTGAAGATCCCCAAGATTTCAGCAACTGAGGCCCTGAACAGAGGTCTGGCTGTGCCAAGACTTATGTTCAAGTGCCTGGGCTCAGACTCTGTGACATTGCCCAGCCTGGAGGAAGAAGAGCTGACTATGAAAAGTGACCACATGACCAGCCTCGTATGCCTGGCCTTCCCAGCCCTAAGGTAGCATCTTGGAGCCCTGACAGTTCCTTCACATCAGTGCTCAAATGAAAGCCATCAGCAAAAATGTATTTCATCCGGGGAGCCCTTCTGGTTCAGACTCTGCTGCCTTTGCTACACGATCATTCCTTGGCCTTCGAAATCAGTAATAGTCAAAGCAATAAAGACTAATTTTATGCTCTAGAACCTGACAGTGAAAAATATTTTAGGTGATGGTCTGTGACTGGTTGATTTAGGAAACCAACAAACCTGACAGCTGAACATAACGCCGCACTGCAGGAGTGATGGGCTGATCGTATGTTCTGTTTTGCACCATGCAAGACAATTGAGATGCAATTCGGCAGATCAAGTATGGCTCTTGTTGGCTTTTTCTCTTCCTCTTTTAGAAAATAAATACTTTAGATTATTTCCAAGACATCCCCTTATGTAGGTCAAGTTTTTAAAATACTATGCTTGATTTTCACAGTTAAGAATATAGGCCTTTGATTCCAAATGCCTGAATTCAGATGTGTGCTCAGCTATTTGCTGACTCTGTGGCCTTGGACAGGCCACTTTTTATATTATGCCTCAGTTTCTTCAGCTATAAAATGGGGTAGTCATAGGATCTACCTCACATGGTTGGTATAAATTTGTTCAGGAAAGATACTTAGCACAGTACATAGCCAGTGGTAACTCTTTTATCCCTCTTTCCCGACCTTCTTCCTTTTCTTCCTTCTCTGTAATTTATAAAACACACACAAGACAGGAGTATAAGACATGATGTCTGCCCTTGAGGGGTTCATGATATAACATGGGAAGACAAGCTTGTGAACAGAACCGTGTATATAGAATTTGAGACAGAAGTCTGTAGGTCCACTGTGGGGCATAGAGAAAATCCACGTGGTGAAATAGTCAGACATCCCAGAATGCTTGTTATTCTGATGTAAGTGTAGGATAGAGCTCCCCACAAGGAATGGCGTCTTCTATGGGTAAGGCAACCGGGCTGAGACAGCAACTGATAACTGCCCCTCAATTACCTCCTAGTTCCTTCCTCTCTTCATAGTCCAGCTTCTAGAAAACACCTTCATTCTATCTTCCCACCAGCAGATTTCCCCTCATGCCCGCAGCTCCTGTAGTCAGGCTTCCATTTCCACTCCTCCACTAGACTTCTCTTCTGGAGGCCAACTTCAATGGTCTTTTTAAAATCCTCTTACTCTACTGTTTTTGCTTGACTTTTTGATTTCTTTTTCCTGCAAATCTTCTGGTTGATTCCTGTTCTTTGGACACTGTTCTTTTCTATTTCCTCCTCTCTTTCTCATTTCTCTTCCCTTCCACCTGCCTCTCCTCCTGTTAAAAGATTTTATTTATTTGTCTGTTTAAGAGACAGAAAGAGAGAGAGAGCGGTGGAGAGGGGCAGAGGGAGAGGGAGAGGCAGACTTCTTGCTGAGCAGGGAGCCTGACGCGGGGCTCAATCCCAGGACCCAGAGATCCTGACCTGAGCAGAAGGCAGACGCTTAATCCACTGAACCACCCAGGCGCCCCCCACCTGCCCCTTAAGTGTTGCAATTCTCCGTGGTTCCTCTTTTGGATATCTTTGTCTCTTGGCCTGTGCATACTCCCAGGCTGATCTCCACTCTGACTCAGTGATCGTGTCTGCGTTACACTTTCCACTCCAACTGTAGATCCATACCTTCCCAATGTTTCCCTTTGGGTATTCTGTAATGCTTCATACTCAACATGTGCTGTTGATCTTAGCTCATGACACTATCCTCTTCCATAAACCATGCTAGAAACCTGGGAGCCTTGAAGCTTCTCAATCAAGTCCTCTCAGTTCTATGGACTAAAGGTCTCTCAAATTTGTCATCTCTTTGGCAATCCCCACTGATGGGGGTTTTGCTCTGACCTTTATCAACTTTATCTCACCTCGCTACAATAGACCCCTGACCGACCTTAATGTCTTGTTTTTCCTGGGTCTGGACTGCAGACCTCCTACTGTCCATCATGTTCAACACACATCTGATCAAGGCACACCCTTGCTTAAAATTATTGTCCATTAGTTCAGGAAAAAGTCCAAACTTCATAGTCCTCTACAATCGGACTCCTACCTTCCTTTCCAGCCTACTTTCTCCAAGACTCCGAAATATAATAGCTTATTAGGGGATGAATTTTATCTCCCCCCCCCAATTCATATGTTGAAATTGTAACACCTGGGACGTGACTATATTTGGAAATAGGGTCTTTAAGGAGGTAATCGAGTTAAAGATGAGGTCAGCAGGGCCCTAATCTAATAGACTGGTGTTCTTGTAAGAGAGGAGATTAGATACACTAACAATGAACTATCCAAAAAAGAAATTAAGAAAATAATCCCATTTATAATAGCAGCAAAATGAATACAATTCTTAGGGATAAATTTTGCCAAGAAGGTGAAAGATCTACATACTAAAAACTATGATAATGACAAAAGAAATTGAAAAAGACACAAATAAATGGAAAGATACTCTGTATTCATTGACTAGAAGAATTAATACCATTATAATGTCCATCCTAACCAAAGCTATCTGAAAATTCAATATAAACCCTATCAAAATTGCAATGTCATTTTTCACAGAAATAGAAAAGATAATCCCAGGATTCACATGGAACCACGAATAATCAAAGCAATATTGAGAAAGCCACACATAGCTGGAGGAATTACCCTTCCTGATTTCAGTCTATATTATAAAGCTATGGTAATCAAAACAGTATCGTACTGGCATAGAAGCAGACACGTAGACCAGTGGAACAGAATAGGGAGCCAGAGATAACTCCGTGCATATAAGAGCAATCTAAAGGATGGGGATTCTGGTAGCTGTAGAGAGGGAGTTCTAGAGAACTGGTCTTGAGAGAGGATCAGCTAGTTCTGTGTTGTACATGGTTATCTACGAGAATCCAGAAGGATGCATTCTGCAGGCAGGTGGGTGTACAAATCTGTGTTTCTGGAGAGAGATGTGTTGAAAAACTGGCCTAATAGTATTCATTAGTTCTTGTCTTGGGTAGCTATGGTTCTTTGGGCACAGTTTTCATCAGAAAAATCTTCAATTACTTGCATAAAAGGACTCTCATTGACTTCTGCAATTCTCATAAAAACTAGTACAGTGCTTTCAACAAATGCTTAAGCAAATGTATGTGTGTTTGTTTTATCGTTTTAAGTAACTTGTATTTCTTTTTCTTGTTATATTGCCCTAGCTAGGACTTCCAGTATGCCGTTGAAGAGGAGAGGTGAGAGAGGCCATATGTGTGGTTTTAAAAGAAATATTTGTATGTAATTATAGAATGTACTAGCATAATTTGACACAATTGGCTAGTGAGGTTGCCTTGAAACGGGAATAATATCGTCCTCTAATATCCATCCCCTCTTCCAAGGGATTTCAAACCCTTCCACTAGGATTTCATCTGAGACTATGCTCCCCCAGAATAATGACTGCTTTTCTTAGCAACCTTAGAGCTGTGTGCAGTTGACTAGACGTTGGGCTATAAGCCAATACGTGAGGCAGAGTCTAGGGATATTTCATAGAGGTGGCTAGCCCATACTTCCTCCTCAATTCTTTGCCCTTTTCCCCTATCCGCATCCTAGAATGAGGATGCTGCCAAGTTGGACCTTGCATATGAAGGCCAGGGTAGAAGTATGAACTGAAATGAGCCTGGGAGCTTTGTTGAAACAGAGTCAGTCCTCGGACTGCCAGCCTGACGTGACTTCTGTATGAGACTGAGACAAACTATTCATTCATTCTTTTTCCACTTTCTGTCAAGATGATCCTAACTGATAGACAACAGTGTTAGCGCTCACCCATTTCCTGCCACTTCCCACTTCCTTCACTCTTTCTATGAACATGTTGTTTCATACTCTTGCCCCAAGAGAAGTCTTAAAACACTACAAAATCCCTTGATTTTCCGTGTGTTCCTAAAGTCAGGGGCTATGAGAAATTTGTGCATGAGACGGTAAGGGAGCTCTGAGATGGGGACATCTAAATAGTGACAGACAGGACAAGGACCATTCTGGGTGATGGAAATAGCACCTACAAAGCCATAGAGGCAGTGGATTGCAAGGAGTTTGGCATGATTGGAGCATAACATGGGTAGCTGAGGTTGAAGCTAACGAGATTGACGGGGACCTAATACCAAAAGGTCTCTTCTATTGTGCTAAGGATCTCAACTCTCTCATTCTCCCTCAAAATGTTCTTTCCAAAGAATAAGAAGAAGAGGAGAGTTTCTTGGCAAGCTACTTACCAGTACAGGCATGGAAGTTAAAGCAGCCTCATATCCTGACTGGTACTTACCGGGCAAATGGAGGACCAAAGCAATGATAAAGAGGTGGGGCTAGAAAAAAAGGGATAAAAATTTCAGAGCCAACCCTGCAAATAATCAAGCACCCCCAGGAAGATCGCATTCCGAAAATTGTTCTCCTGTCCAGTGATCACAGACCTCAAATTCTACCGCCAGCAGCATATCTATTAATTCTTTTTTTTTTTTTAAGATTTTATTTATTTATTTGACAGAGATAGAGACAGCCAGCGAGAGAGGGAACACAAGCAGGGGGAGTGGGAGAGGAAGAAGCAGGCTCATAGCGGAAGAGCCTGATGTGGGGCTCGATCCCATAACACCGGGATCACACCCTGAGCCGAAGGCAGATGCTTAACCGCTGTGCCACCCAGGCGCCCCATATCTATTAATTCTTAATGAAAGTGTTTCTGAGTTAGGACGAGAAGCAAGGGACATTAAAAGCAGGTAAGAATATTAACAGTTTCTCTGTCAGCTGATGCTGGGGAAGGGTCCTGTGACAATGGAACAATCAGAAATTGAAGGGCAGGGTTGCCTGGGTGGCTCAGTGGGTTAAGGGTCTGCCTTCAGCTCAGGTCAGGATTCCAGAGTCCTGGGATCGAGCCCTGCGTTGGGTGGGGGGGTTCCTTGCTCAGCGGGGAGTCTGCTTCTCCCTCTTCCCCTGCCCCTCCCTCATGCTCTCTCTCTCTCTCAAATAAATACATAAAATTAAAAAAACAAATAAATAAATTGAGGGCCAGAAGGGGTAGACCAGGATGGAAATGGGCTGACTGGAAGGGCAAGCTTCTGGCAACAGCAGCAGGCATGGGTGAGACGCTAAGTCTGAGAGCTACTGTTGCTGACCATATCTCCCTCACAACTGTTTGTGCAGACAGTCTGGCTGGGTAGGAAGGGAACTTTCCCAGTAGACTGTTAAGAAGAGCTGACAGATTAAGGGGAGAGCCGTGTGCAACTGATACTACAGTGTGGAAAGCAAACATGTTGGCCGCCTAATGTGAATCTTCCTCGCTACCATTCTGAATACATTTATGTCCCCCAGCGCAGGCTCAGCCTCGCTTGCCAGAAGAGGCAGGGGGTGGGAAGATTGTTGGCCTCATGCCCACCTGGGTACCTGCTGGGAGAATTTTGCACATGCCGCTAAGTGCCCAGTGGCACTCAGGGCTCCCTTTTACATTCTTAATTACCTTGAAATTCAGCCACATGGTCCTTCTGCGTGTCTGGACCCGTGCTCAATGGCAGCTGGTATTAGAAACCTACTGTGCTCCCAGAGCCCTCAAGTTCCATCCTCACCGTGTCCCAAGTCAATGAGAGGAACGCGTATCTATGTGTGCACGTGTGCAGACACATATGTGTGGCTGGGTTTATGTATGTACGTCTGCATATATGTGTGTATGCGGGGGATGTGAAGGGGGTGCATGCTCAGCTCTGAGACTTTCTCTTGACTATTGATGATGATGTTAGGAGAATGTTTTCAACTCTTGCAAGGAAACAGAAATGATCCAATCTCAATGTGAGGAAGCACAGAAATAGTCTGGTAAATAATGACGGATTGTGTTTATCTTTCCTGAGAGAAAGGAGGCAAAGGGCAGAGTGGAGGGAAGTGAGGTTGAAGGTGTTCGGAGAAATTTTTGAATTGGAATCACTTCACCCTCCCTGCGCAAATTCCCCACACCCCTTTCCTTCTGATTTTGTTTTGAACGGAAGCCTTTGAAATGTGTATTTGGATGGTGTGCAATTTTACACACACACACTTCTTTATGCCCATGTATATACATTCATGCATTAGCATGTGTACTCAGTACATACGAGATGCAAGGTGTTTTTCTAGAAACTTTGGGGGATGAAGAAGTAGCTTTCCTTCCGTTCCAAAGACCTCAAACTCTGTTGATGAGAAAACTAGTGGAGAACCTTAATCGTTAAAAGTCAAATGGCTGGTGTGGCCATTATGTGAGGAAGAAGTTCAGAGATGGAGGGAATCACTCCCACTGCTGTGGTCAGGGCGGCCTCTAAGAGGGGGTTGGACCATGAACCTGATCTTGAAGTCTGAAGAGGCCCTGCTTACAAGAGCATGTTGCTGAAAACTGCCACTGCGAGAAATGAAGGACGAGGGCAAACCCATTACTAACAGTTGGGACAAGTTGCAGAGTTCCCCAAAGACCTTGGGGTACAGCCTGACCGTCGTTCCTATAGCAGAGTGATTCACCTGCTAACTTACTAGGGAATCTTGAACATGAAATAATATGGCAAAAATTTCAAAGAATTGTCATGGAATGATTCTATCAGATAAAACTGATATTGAACAGATAGTTCTACTGATGAGCTCTTGAAAACAAGCAAAAGGAATATAATATGAAAAAAAGTTTAAGAACAGAAAAAATATTGAACAATACTTAATTCATTTAATAAAGTAAATAATAAACCAACTAAATGAAATAATAACCTAAATACATTTAATAAATAAAGTGAACATATCTAATAATAAAATGAACGCATCTAATCAAAAATCTTACCTATAACACCGACAATAAAGCTATAAAATTCTCTTTTGAATTTATGAAAGTGAATATGAAAAACTCAAAATAAAACACTGATAAGGAGATAACAAACTAAATAAACTAAAAAATAAGTTAAACAGAATGGTTCAAAAAACATTTTGACACAGAGGACTATATTTCTGAATGTAAGAATCCAAGTTTATTAAAATTCTGTGCCTCTAAGTAAGTCAAAACAAGAAAGGTCCCATGATCATATCAATCACATCTGATAAAATTTAGCATCCATTATTGAAAAAGAATATCATAGCCAAGTAGGACAAACAGTTTCTTTCATAGAATGAAAAAGGGTCTATATCTTAAACCAACGACAAATATCAAGCTTATTAAAATTGGAAGACGGTGAGGAGGAAGTTGCTGACAGAAATAAGAAGTAAAATTATTTGAAAGAAAGAAACTAAATACTCATAGTTTGCAGAATATTTGTCTATTTGAAATCCCTAGACAATGAACTGGAAAAATATTAGAATTAATTAGTGTTGAATCAGGTGGAGGGTTACAAAATATATATATGGTATTCAATCTACTATAAATATTTAGAAAATGTAATGGGTAAAAAAAACATTTAAAGCATAGCAAGAATATAAATATAAATAAATATAATAGAGCATATAAGAAGCTTATATTAAAAAACAGAAAAATAAATGTAAAATAAAAGTGTATTAAAAATTAAACACAAATTGACAAAGCACATAAGAGGTTATCCTCCAAAGAATAAATCAAATGCTTAATGAATATAAGAAAAAAATTCCCCATTTGATCAGAAGTTAAAGAAAAGAAAATGGAAATATGAAATACTATCTCACACCTATCAAATTAGCAAGAGTTTTGAAAATAATGCTACTTAATTCTGAAAAGAGTGTTGAGAAATGAGTATTGTGAAATCATTTGTTAAAATGGGACTGGGCACTAACTTTCTAGAAAGTGGTTTAACAATAGTTATCAAGAATCACAGAGGAGTTTCTGCCATTGGTCGTACTTTCACTTGTGAGAATACATCCTCATAAAATTATGAAGAATGTCTGAACAGAGTATAAGGTTATTATCATCAGGGCAATTATAATAGCAAAATATTAGAAGCAATGAATATGTCCAATAATAAGGAAGAGTCTGGAATAATTATGGTATGTCCACATGAGGTAACATTTTAAGACCATTACAAATCATGTTTGCATAAAGTAGTTAATGACGTGGGAGAATACTCAGGATATCTATCATTTATATATCTATTTATCTAATCATTTATCATCTATCTAATCGTCTATCTATATCATCTATCTATCTATCTATCTATCTATCTATCTATCTATCTATCTATCATCATCTATCATCTATTTCCATAGAGAAAGAGAGACAAAAACTGGGAGGAAATGCTCCCAAATATTAACAGTTGTAAATCTCTTTGTGGTGGGGTTACAGAGTATTTTGAAATTATTATTATTATTTTTTTAAAGATTTTATTTATTTATTTGACAGAGACAGAGACAGCCAGCGAGAGAGGGAACACAAGCAGGGGGAGTGGGAGAGGAAGAAGCAGACTCATAGCGGAGGAGCCTGATGTGGGGCTCGATCCCAGAACGCCGGGATCACGCCCTGAGCCGAAGGCAGACACTTAACCGCTGTGCCACCCAGGCGCCCCTTGAAATTATTTTTACATCTTTCTTCATTTTCTAAAACTTCAAGAACCCCAGGCAGACAAAAAGCAAGGATAAAGAGGAGAACATTCCTGATTACATTTTCTTTTTGCAGGACTGAACGGGACCCTGTCACCCATGTCCTGGCTGGCATAGTTGTATTGCCTTTTTCTTTCCCTCTGATTTTCAATTCCCATTTTATAATTTAAAATTTAGAGATCTTCTGCTTCCCCATTCCAGGATCTGTTTCAGTACTCTGTGGAATGAAACGAGGGGAATGGGAAGAAAGGTGAGTTGTATGTCCCAATGATTTCCATACTCAGTTCTCTTTGGTTTGAGGGCAGACCATGTCCAGAACCTGGCCCTGGAGCCTTCTCTTCTGAAGTTGGACTTGTTCTTATATGTTGGATTAAAAAGCTCAACAGAAAAAGCCTGGGAGCCAGCGACTGGTCAAGCTCAGAGCTCCTGGGAGCTGTAGTCTTTCTTAGCCATATGTCAGTGCTGGGCACAGAGCAGTGACATTTGAGAGAGGAGGGATGGGCAAATCCTACTACATCTTCATTCTCCACTGACTACGTCTAAAACTGTGCTTGGAATCTTGAACATGCTCAACGTTTAATGGACAAATAAGAGGGCCTTTCTTACTCCCTGGCATTCTTCTAGCTATGAAGCCAGATTTACGCAGACCCTTTCTCTATATAGATTAGTTACTGTTTTTGTTTTAATCATTTCAATTTTTGACATTAAAACTACATTTCAGTTACAAAAGTTTAAAGGGGAGAGCCACAAAACCACCTTAAATGTCCCCTTTCATCACAAGAAAAAAAAAAGAAAAAGAAGAAGAAAGGCCATTCTATGAAATACTGGACATAATGCTACTCTGATAAGTCTGAAGAAGTGTGAGTCAGTACAGAATCATTCTCTCAGCTCGGAACAAAAAACTTCTTGGAATTACTATGCTTTTAATCCAAAGAGTTGGGTGTTTGGCATTCCACAGAGCTTTGGGGTGTCCTACCAACCAGGGGAGCCACTCATGAAAACAACCTATTGTTGAATTTTTGGTCTTGGCTCTATTGGTTGATAAATAGCAGTCAATTTTTATTAAGACCCTTCTTGATTGGAGAAAGGATTAGTGGATTAAGGTGTGTCTGGGAAGGTTTAAACATGAATGTAAATTACATTGAGTCCTGGGGATTAAGGAGGAACTGGGTGCTGTAGAAAGTGTTGTTTGTTTATTTATTAGTTTGTATGTAAGACAGAATCTAACAGTGTAGCAATTCTTGGAACTAATGTTGAAGGAGAATTATAACCTGCTGCCTCTCAGTGTGCTTGTGTGGGACTATGTATGCATCTATGTGCCTGTGAGATGTTGTTGGAGTGATAGTCGAGCAAGCGGGAAGCAAACAATCCTGATTTTCGTTAACAGGTGGGGTCACATTCTAGCAGAGTTGACTGGTTGGAGTCATGGATTGAACAGTAAGTGTTGCTTTGTTTCCTACTTGAGTCTCAGCACTGCATCTGCCCTTCTCCCTCCCTCTCCCTTTCTTCCCTCTATCCTTCCCTCTCTTCATAATATACTGTTTTGTCACATAGTCCTGGGTAGCAGTAAAAAGCTCAAAAGCAATGTGAGAGCCAGGTGTGTAACCAGTTGGTTTAATTCTAAAAGATCTTGTGTTTATTTCACTTTCTGCTTGACTGGGCCTCCTGACTTTTCTCAGACCCACTTACAAAAAGGAGATTTTTCATTATATGGTCTTATATTTTTCATATTTTCTCTAAAAACAGGAGGATTTTTTAATTGCATGAGCAAAACATAGTAGCACTATACGGGTTCATGAAGATTTAATTTCAAATTTTCTCTCTCTCCCTCTCTCTCTCTTTTTTAACCTCAAACAAGAAACTTGAATCTCAAAACAAATGAAGATGCTGTGCTCTTTTTTAGACACTCCTGACAGGAGAAAAACATCCTAAAACTCTTAGGAATCTTGAAATACCACCATGCAGTTCCTTTACATTCAGTGGAACAGACTGCATTAATATTATTGTTAATGCTTGCTGCTATAACAAGTAAACCCAGAATTACATAAAGGCTCAAACATGGAAGAAGTTTACTTTTCTTTCAGATAAAAGATGAAATGGCTGATCCTGATTGATACACACCTCTCTTCCAAATCATGACTCCAGGGTGCAGGTTTCTTCCATCATCAACACTTGGCTTCCAAAACTGTCATCCTGAATCTGTGTCAAACAAATGGACAAGGAAAGAACATGATGAGTGGTATAGGAGAGACTTTTTAGGGCCAGGTCTTAAAGTGAAGCCTATGTCTTAGGTTCAAATTCCTCTGGCTAGAGCTCCGTCCTACCACCACACCTGGAGGAAAAGGCAGGTGGGGCGTGTACTCTAGCTCTGAGACAAGGAAACATAGGATATAGGCTAAGGGAACAGCTAATCCTACTCTGTTTTCTTAGCTAAAAAATTCTACTTGCTTAGTACACTTTCACTGATGTTTGGCTTTATGAGCAAATGCACTGGAACATGGTAGGGAGAAGATTTAGCTATTTACAAACATGTGAATCAGAGCATAGCTCCCGTGCAACTCAAGAGTGTCTCAGGGTGGGTTCTACTGACAGATGAATGGACATCTAGAGGTGCCTGTTTGGAAACTAAGACTCTGAAAAGAGAGGAAGAGGATGTCAGGAGGAGGCAGAGAAGCATCATCCTGGTCAGAGGTTACCACCTGCAGGAGCGCTAGAAACCTGGGATATCTTTCCAGCTGTTGTTTTAGCTAAGATCTAGGATGTGGACAACTGTCATTACCATAGTATAGGAATAATGTGCAGGAGTACTAGAAACCTGGGATATCTTTCCAGCTGTTGTTTTAGCTAAGATTTAGGATGTGGACAACTGTCATCACCATAGTATAAGAATGATGGCAGCCCTGGGGTTAAAAATTGAAAACCCGAGCAAAGTTGCATTTGTCTGTTCCAAAACCTGTATTATTTCCATCTATCATTTCGCTCCAGTCAGGCAAACTGATTTATAAGTTATAGCCTCTGAACCTCAATTAATTTCACTTAGGGCATTTTCACACTTGTACAATAAATGTTTGAATTAAGACATTTCTTTTCTTCTGAAATTGAATTGCATGTTAACTGGTTATTGGCTGTCGCTGGTGGTCTACACAATTACAGATAAGAGCATTGATCTGGCAAGAAAACAAATTGGTTCCTAAAAGAGGGCAGTTTGGATTTGACAGCTGCAGATGATTACGTGTCTCTCTAATGGATACTGAGCATTACCATCGGAGGTGTGAAAGATCTGCAAATCCCTTTTCTTGGTTGGCTATTTCTACCAAGGCTGCTTACATCTGCCTACCCCCTTCAGGGCAGATGGCTGAATTGACGGATAGGGAACAGTGCCCCAAATGAACTGAATGGCTGGTGAGTTACTGATATCTAGATCATACCTTGAGATAGGTGTAAGTTTCTGAAAGAAGCCTTCTTGATTTGAGCAGATAGCGTTAGAAGTGAGGTTGGTTTCCACTACAAACGCTTGATAGGCAACAGGCATAAAAAACCTCAGTCAAGCATGACAAAATACTTCCCTGGGAGGCTAGACCACGAAGGGTACTACCTAGAGATTTCACTCTATTGGAAAGAGCCCGGATTTTGGTCACCCTGGCTAAAGGATAGTTAGATGGTTTGCTCAGCAGTTGGTGTGCTGGCTTTTAGGAACTTGATTTGAGTTCAAACATTTTGGGGGAGAATGATTTAGGTTCTGGCCCTATCCAATGACCTCAATATAGAGACAGGACCCCCTGCTTCCTTCTCATGAACATCAGCAACTTGACCTCTGCACTCCTTCTCTATCCTACTCAAGGTAGGAGGCCTTTGGTGAAAAGCTCAGTACTGCCAATCAAATATCCCAACTGCCCCCAATAGAAGCCATTTTGGGATAGGTTCCTTTGATTTTTAAGAGTCATCTATACAACTCCTCCAGTGTAAGATGATCTCATTGTAAAAATCTCTCTGTCCCCAGGGGAGTGATAAGCAATATCCTCTTTAAGAGCTTCAGGTCAAAGTCCAGCTTCCCAGCTTTATTCCGGCTCTGGGTACATCTAAAGGAGGATATTATGTTCCCGGGGTCAAGCTTTCAGATCTTACCCCATCGAGAAGATAATAAAAAAGCACTTGTAGTTGGATTTATTCATCATTTATATAATCACTGAAATTACAGATGAAATAGGCCATTATGTCATCCAGCCTGTCTTGCTAGCCAGTGTGTGTATATTTTTCTTTTATAATATCCCATAAAAGCATCCTACACAGGGTTAGCTCATAATAATCTCTTGGCCATTGGTGGCAAGTGCAAACGATTCCAAATTCACTGGATTTTTGCCTGATTCCCATCTGGAAGACTCTTGAAATTGCTCGGTCTGAGCAACCATGCATTTTGCTTCTTCCCCCACATCTCTGCCATGCCAGCCTAGTCCGCTCTGCCTGGACAGTGCGTCTAGGACCCATGTCCTTATGGGCTCTGATAGAAGAGACTAGGCTGTTTCCCTGGTTGTATTTTTCAAGCAAGAATGTGTGGATCGTTGGTGGGGGACCGGAGGCATATTCTTAGAAAGTCGAAGTTCTTCGTGAGAAGTTTTCAATGCTCTATTTTTATTTCGATGATTTCAAAACACAGGTGAGCACACCGTGGAGCATCTGGAAGACCTTCTTTTAACTGAACACTGTCACGTAATTCCAGTGCCCCGACTACATTTGCATTAGGGCCAACTAGTACCACCTTGTCTCACCGATGAGAAAATCGACGCAGTAGAATTCACTTGCACCCTTGTGGAGACCAAAGGACATCAGAACGTGCTCAGGAAACTGTTGGCTCTCGGAGTTTGCATCAAGAGTTACTGTGCAGCACCTGACAGCACAAGCAGACCAAACTCAAAGGCAGGTGTCCCACAGCACTTGGAACCATACTCACAGTGTGAGCAAGAATTTGTTTTTATCAAGCTGTCATCTATCATATGGAATTAATGGTGATAATTCCATTACTAATTTTTAAATTTCGTTTGTATTTAATTTACAAATTAATTTTGCATAGCCCTGTGAAACTAAATAAAACATTAAATAAAATATTAAAAGAAAAAGAATTGAAGTCAACCTGGATCTCCATGGGACTTATTTTTCTCTAAAAAAGACATCCATACATACATTATTTAAGTTGAAGAAATACTGCTTTATAGGATTACCTTGTGTCTTTCTAGGGGCCACTCTACTCAGTCTATTTACATCTCCATGGGCTGTCTACAGAAAGCATCTTTTCCTGTACTCAGTGAATTGTGAAGCCAAAGAATTGGATGACACTAGACCCTATGTAAGGAGGACGAAACTTGATTTTCTTTTATTCTTCTTGCGGGATGTTCTGGCTGCATCCCTAGAGCAAGCCCTCCCATGGACCTTTCTGAGCAATTGCCCACAAATACTGTGGACTAACAAAAATAGATCAGTTGTATATGCTCTTCCTAGTTACTGCCCGCTGACCTCCGATGGGGGCAGTTGCCTAGTAGCCCGGCTTTTGATAATGACTTGTCTCACAGAAAGTATTCAATAAGCTGAAAGAGAGAATAAACTCAGGTCAACAACAAGAAGCCATTAAGACACGAAGTAGATGTTAGCGATTGGTTAGTTGATCAAAGAATAATCCAGTAGGATGGAAAACATCCTCCAAAGCAGCCTTTGGAAATGTCCCCTGATGCACAGTCGTTTGAGTGGGATTCCCAGTGCCCTTGGTGTATATTAAGCTCCTTTCTTTGTGTTATAACCACAGGAGAAATCTAGTCTACTAGTCCTCTAGGCAAATGCCTTAATTTTGTTCCCTGGCAGAAATTCCCTAACATATCAGAGTCGGTGGGCTTGGAGAGAGTGAACCATGTGGAGATTTATCTAGGCACACAGAATATAAAGTAACGAGCAGAAAGGCGCTCAAGGGCACCGTTAGGAAGGAAGTATGGCACAGAGTGTGAGAGTAAGGAGGAAGATGAGGAGGCCAAAGGCTGTGGAAGATCACATTAATGCCCCTATCATGTGTACTCTTTTCTTAGATCCTTCTTGATGATAAGATATAAAGAATTTGACTGAGGTGGAGATGCCAGGGACAGTCACCCTCGTCCTGGTCTCTTCCTGCTTTCCAAAGTAGCATGGTGTACAGGATGACTTCTCTGGAAGAAATGTCTTTTCTTCTCTTCCACTGGGCACCCAGCTCTGGGTGGGAGAGGACATTGCCCAGTGAGTCACAGAGGTGGTGGCACTGGGTGGCCCCTGCAGGGTGAGGCTGCACAGGAGCTGGACCCCTGTCTGACAGGGAGCCGATGGAGCTTTATCTCCAGCCTGGGAGAGATCTTTGGGCAAAATACTTCTTCTTTTTATGCCTCAGTTTTCTCAGCTATAAAATAAGGGCAGTGATGCTTTTTTATCTGGGGGGTTATTATTGGGATATGTCTATCCTTAAATTACTTTGAGCTTTATGGAAGAAAATGTCCTCATGCAGTTCTTTCTTCACTCTCCAGGTTATGGATTAGTTGCCTCCTATGTCCTTTGGCTACCCCTCCTCATCCTCTACCACTGGGAATATTAATAATTAGGGTTTTCCTCTGATATTTCTGCTACGCTTTCAGGAATTTTGTCTTTAAAAAAACCCCACAAAAACAGATGATGTCTGAAGAAGTAGGGAGCTAATTTCTCTTTTCTTCCACTTACCAAAGGACTTAATCTGTGTGACTTCGTCTCATTGGGCTTCTCTTTTCTCATCTATAAATCGGGGCCATGTAAACAACCTTCGGGATTGTTGAGAGGAATAGGTGTGAGTGAAGTGTGTAAAGGGCCACTCAAATGCCAGGTACCAACAATTGGCAGTTAACTGACCAAAATTATCATTCAGAGCCATCAAACCAAGAAGCCCTATTTTAATTGGCTTTATGAAATCAGTTTTTGCTGCCCCCTTGATTCTGCTCTTTCTGACTTTCCCTAACCCAGACACGGCTTGAGGTGGGAAGCTTGAGTGCCCCAGAGATGCCCGATAATGTCAGTCCCTCACCCTTTCTGATGGAGTCTCTGTCACCTGTATAGTGTCAAAGTCCCTGTACATTTAGTACTAAGGCTTAAAATGGGGACTCTCTGGGCAGAGTTAATAATTTTTCTCCTTTGCCTTGATAACATCTTAAACCTGCCTTGTTAAAACATTTATGACACTGACTTATAATTGCTTGTTTACCTGTTCGTCTCTCCCATTGGACAATGACTCTTCTAAGGGAATATAGACATTCCCTTGTAATGTCCAGATCTTAGTACAGTGTCCAGTGCAGAGTAGATGTCCAATACCACATGAAGCATTGCTACTAGAATTTTCTTTCTTCTTCTCTTACTTGTTACCCACAAACACCTGGTCCAGACGGGCAATTTGGCTATGGCTTCTATTCTGAGTTCAAACGCCAGCTGCTCCCGTAAATCTGATTATGCTCCAAACCTTAGTTAACCTCTTACCTCCACTGCTCCAGATCCCACATGGAGTACAAACTCTTTTTTTTCTTTTATTTAAATTAAATTTAGTTAACATATAATGTATTATTAGTTTCGGGGTAGAATTTAATGTTCCATCAGTTGATTATAACATCTGGTGTTCCTTACATCAAGGGCCCTCCTTAATGCCCATCACCAGTTACGTCATCCTCCCACCTGCCTCCCCTATGGCAACCCTCAGTGTTGCTGGTGTGCATATATATATACATACCTTCTTCTGTAGATGGACATCTTCTGTAGATGGACATCTGGGCTCTTTCCATATTTTGGCTATTGTGGACATTGCTGCTATAAACATTGGGGCACATGTGTCTCCTCAAACGACTATTTTCATATCCTTTGGATAAATGTCTAGTAGTGCCATTGTTGGGTCATAACGTAGTTCTATTTTTAAGGTTTTGAAGAAACTCCATACTGTTTTCCGGAGTGGCTGCATCAGTTTGCATTCCCACCAACAGTGTAAGAGGATTCCCCTTTCTCCGCATCCTCGCCAACATCTGTTAGAGTACATACTCTTTTCTCTTTTTTTTAGGATTTTATTTGTTTATTTGACAGAGAGAGAGGGAGAGAGAGAAAGAGCAAGCAGGGGAAGCTACAGAGGGAGAGGGAGAAGCAGGTTCCCTGTTCAGTGGGGAGCCCGATGTGGGGCTTAATCCCAGGACCCTGGAATCATGACCTGAGCCTAAGGCAGACACTTAACCGACTGAGCCACCCAGGTGTCCCTGGAGTTCATACTCTTGATGGTGAGTTCCACAAGCCTGTATGTTCTGCTCTTTGGGCATTTTTGAAGAACCTGGTAGAAAGGTTGCACGTGTGAAAAAAAGAAGGAAGAAAACAAATAAAAGGAAAAAAATAAAATAAAATAAAAAAGATAGGCCCAGACAGTAGTGGGAGAGTTTTAGAGGGAATGTTTGTGCATTTGCTCAGCAATAAGAAGGCTAAAGGAAATAGACAAAAACAAAAACTCTATTGGTAGAATTTAGTTCAGTCTATAGACGAGTGTTTCCCAAAGTACATTGCACAGAAACTAGCTCTATTGATATTAATAGGTATCAACTTTAAAAAGTGTTCCAATAAGGCAGCATGTTACATAAAGTTAAACCAGTTTTCATACCCTAGAACACCTAGTGGACTTTCAGATGACAGTGTAGCTTAGATATCTTCAAGGAGGAATAATCATACAACTTTGAAAAGTTTTTGATCACCCACAATTGGAGAATTCCATAGGATTAAGTGTTCTTAGGACACATTTTGGGGAATGCTGCCATAGAAAGATGTATTTGAATTTTATCAAGGCATTTGACAACTGGTTCCATGGTAATATGGAGTAACATGGACCTAATGACAATGTAATTAGGTGGGTTCTTGCCTGATTAAACCACTGTCTTCAAAGGGTTTGAAATAGAAGACTGGCAAGCTGGGCATATTGTTTCTGTTCATTGGCCTCCAGGCTGTTCGTGTCCCTATCCTGGTCAAGCCATTCATAAACACATCATTTTACACAGTGTTTCAAAAAACAAATGCTAAGAAAAAGAGGCTCATATGACAAACGATAGTCTGTAATGTTCAAGGATTTTAGTTGTCCCCAAAGTCATTATGAATTAATGTACAAGGTAGTTACCAGAACGCATACCCAACCAAAAATTACACTGATAGTTATTTAGTGCTATCAGATCAAGGGGGATAACAATCCAATTGCCATTTGCCCTACCAGAGCCCAATTTTTGGTGGAGACATTCATAAACTTAAATGTTTCTATGGGAGAATAACAAAGATGGTGATGGGTCTGGAAGTCACATAATAGGATAAAAACCCGAAGATATTGAGAATGTTTACCCTGGAGAAGAAAAAGCTTAGCGGGAGGATATAAGGTATATTTTTAAATATTTGAAGGGTTGCATGAGGAAAAGACAGTATTATGGGCTGAATTGTGTCCTCCCTGCCACTAGGACAGCAATGCCCACACCATGCATACCTCTGGTCTCACTGAACAAACTTGGCATCAGTCTTGACCGCAAGTAGGTTTGTGTTAAGAACCCTCAGGAAACCATCCTAATTCCCCGTACTTCAGAATGTGACTTTATTTGGAAATAGGGTCTTGAAAGAAGTCATTATGTCAAAATGATGTCATTCTGGTGGGCCCTAATCCAGTACGACTGATGTCCTTCTAAGAAGAGGAGATTAAGACATGGACATGCACAGAAGGAAGAAAGACATAGGAAGACACAGGGAGAAGATTGTATTTACAAGCCAACAAGAGATGCCTCAGAAGAAACAACCCAACTGACACCAAGAACTTGGACTCCCATTTTCCAGAATTGTGAGAAAATACATATTTGTTGTTTAAACCTCCCAACCTGTGGTACTTTGTGATGGGAGCCTTGGCAAACTAATGCAGTGAGTATACCAAATCCACAGGCATGAAGGGTCAACTAACTGAGGATTTCTTGAATACACAAATGGGTAGGGATGGTCTTTACTTCAACCCTGTGATACGGTAGACATTCCTGTTTTTACTTTTCCCATAAGTTTGTTAAAATAAAGTGGCTTCCCCCAAATTCACAGGTTGGGTATTCAAAATATCTCCCGATTCCAAGTGTTTGGCTCTTTCCCCTCTGGGTCACAGCTATCTCTACTGGTAAGATGTGCCTGTGCTCTCTGGGACATTAAGAACCTTGGTGTTGACCCTCTGGATATGATTGTCCCCTTTGTAACTTGGGATGGAGATGGATCTGAAGAATAGGGATCTTTCTAGATGGTAAAAAGAAATAAGATAGTATTATTTGGCCTGTGCACACTGCCAAATTCATTTTTCATGAGATACTCTAAGGTAGGGTGGGATGGTTTCCTGAGGGTGCTCAACACAAACCTACCTGCGGTCAAGACTGATGCCCAGTTTGTTGAGTGAGACCAGAGGTACGCGTGTGTGGGCATTGCCGTCCTAATGGATTTGGATCTGCTGTCTGCATCGATGCTGTCTTCTGCATACTTAGGCCAATTAGAAATCAGACCTTGGAAGTTAAGGATATAGATGTAGGTGTGGGGACTCAGGAATGAGGACGAGAGTGGGGGAAGAGGAGAGATAAGGTGGCACAAATCATGGGCAAAGGAGTATGACAATCTGCCTAGGCCATGTGGCTGACAACCCGCCTGACGCTTGTTTTGACTTTTCTCTAACTGCACAACCGGCACATGCAGATGACTTTACATCTCATAGCAAAATGTGCGACAGCAACGTGCTAAGCAAATGCAAACAAAAATATGCTTCCCCCACTCCAAACAAATCTCTCACACATCGCGATGATGCCATGGCATGGCGAGAGACGGGAGACAGAGACCACCAGGAACCAAATTCGCTCATTGTTTCAACGACTCTCCAGGATCAATATATATGCTCTGGGACACCAACTTCAGCTGCGCTGGATCCCTTGCTGTTCGGTGGTCATAGTAAGCCCTTGGATTTCGCCCATTCATGGAAGCAAGGAAGCATTACCCGTCCAATTCTTTCCACATTCATTGTGCACCTGCTGGGACCGAGGCGTGGCCAGGCACTAGAGACAACACCATGGAGGACGCAGAGACAAGCCACATGCATATCCCGTCTTTCAGGAGTTCTTAGTTTCTCTGCTTTTACTCAGGCATGTCCCTCAGCCCCGGATGTACTTCACTCTACTTTCTCCCTAGGGAAATCCTTCCCATTTCTTAAAGGACAGCCTGGGAGCATTTGCTTTCTCCTCTTTACCTTTCCTCCCCACAGGGAGAATTAATCATTCTTTTTCCAGTGCCCCCACAGCACGTGCTTCTCCTCTGAAGTTGCACGGTAGGCTTGTGATAAAAGCCCCTGTGGCGGCCGTATTCCTCCTGCCTTTATTTTTCCCATCTCCCCACAGCATGTAGGACGCCATCTTCCCTAGTTCTGGGAAAATTCTAACAGGAGGAAGCATATTAGTGGCCTAAACCTCATAAAAGGGAGTCTTGTAATTAAGTTTGTATTTTTTGCATTGAAAATCTCTTCTGGTTCAAGTATAGCTGCGGGGCTCCCATGTGCCTTTCTCAAAACATTGTACAGAACTGGAATGATGGCAAGGAGTCATGCTGCATTCTCCTCCAGGGTAGCATAGTATGGTGGCTTAGAGTATGGGATTGGAAGTTCAGATTTGGCTGGTTTCAAATCCTGCCTCGGCCATTTATTCAATGTGCTATTCTGTGAGAAGATATTTAATATATTTGTGCCTAGGTTTTCCCATCTTTCAAATGGGTATAGTAACAGAATGTGTTTTATAAGGTTGGTGTCAGGATGAAATGTGTTAATACATGCAGTTACTTGGAAGTACCATATGGCACTTCACACGTGTCTAAGAGATGCTGGTTATTCGTTGCTATTCTCCACGTAGAAGAATTCCTACCTGGAGCTTACTGGTACTGCACTCTGCTGGTACTTTCATATCAGGTTATCTGAATTCCTTGAGGTTCGATTTTACAAAAAAACCTGCTGCTGGAAATAGATACTTTGAGTCCTCTTAGTATTTTTGAAACGTAAGTCCTTTGAAGTTAGAACTCAGAATTTGGGTTTCAGTATTTTTACTGCTGTTGCATATCTTACCTGGAAGAAGTCACTCAACTTCCCTAGTTTTCTTTTGCCTCAACTTAAAAGGGAGAGGTGATCCTACAGCCTTCATGGGGGTTACCGTGAGGCTGGCATCCGTGTGGTGAGATTTGAGTTAAGTAAAGAACATGGAAGTGTCTAGCATCCTGTGTGACAGTTTTAATCCATGTTTGCTCTATTCTTTTACTGTTCTTGTTTTTTTTTTGAAAGACCTTTGTGGCCACTGAATCTGATCCACTGGGGGTGAGCCCTGAGCACTTTCATAGTGCCCAAGATGGTGACAGTAACTTTGATGGTGGCTTTCAGTGTGCCAGGTGTGATCACACACACACACACACACACACACACACACACACACACAGATCTAGATCCAGACATAGAATAGTTTAATCTTCGCTACAGCTCTATGGCGGAGTACTATTACGATCCCTTTTCTAAAAGGAGGAAGCTTCTCAGGCTGGGGCTGCTGCTTGGGTCTGCTTCTCAATCTTCGCACACACCTACTCCAGTAGCAGCTCCGTTGTCTCTGAAGACTGAGTCGTGTCCCCAAAGCCCAGCTGGGGGCAGACCCCGCTCACAACAGCATTCTTTTCTCTGGGGTGGACCCTGCGTGTTGGGCTTTTGTGTTGAATGGGCTGATCGCAGGACCCCATTCTTTGCCCTCCCCTCCTTCCAAATGCCCACAGGGCTGGGGCTCTGGTCCTAAGACTTGCTTAAACCATGCCCTTTGACTATAGTGTCTTAGGTGGTCTGGCGGTCTTCTGTCGAGTCTGCCTCTACTACCAAATTAATCTCCCTCCTGTGTTTTCTGGCTGAAAAAATATGCCTTTTCCCAGACCTGGTCCCTTCTAGCCTTTGAGGCTCGTGTTGCTTGCTGAGTTCACAGCACGCTGCAGGCCGTGGGGGCTGGCTGACTAAATGTCTGCATTATCTCGTCCAGGTGCTGGGGGGGTCTATGCTGTGCATTAGTGAACCAGAAGTGACCAAAGTCATTTGCAAGTCCTTAATTCGTGAATAAAATTATTCCGAAGGTATTCATGTAAAGGAGAGATGCGATATGTTTAGCGAACAAGTGACCATGGAAATAGCAAGTATAAGAAATACCTGAGCTTTGTATCTGGGTCCTTCAGGAGGTTTTGAATTGGATTGCCCTGCAGGTGAGAAATACAGGAGCGTCATGCTATGACACCACCTCTCGACTAATAAACATGGATTGTCAGGCAACAGAGGGAACCCTGATCAACTGACAATGACTCTTGGTACAGAACCACTGTGGAAACCATACAGAAGAGACAGCTAGTGTGCCTTATGGCGAAGCTTTTTCTCATTGCCTTTGGAGAATGAAATCCACATTTCTTTCTCAGAGTGGTCGATTTGAGTGAAAATCAACATGAGAGAGAGGTGGGGTTACTTTCTAAATGGAGTAAGGGGTGAGCCAAGGGTAAGCAACTTGGACAAAATGGCGGCAGGTATAAAGCAACAAGTGGTTGCTGTCTCCAGCATCCAGCTAAGCAGTCATTTGCCAAGACCCTCACTTTTGACCTGTATAGAGGCCCTCTCACCGGGTCAGAGCAAAGAACAGCCTTCTGGCCATTCATTCCATGTCTCTCGCCTGACCAAGGGAGGCCAATTAAGTGCAGTTGTGATGGAAGTGGGAGGGGAAGTTTCCTCTATTGCTCTGACCCTTGGGGTGACTCCATCTGTCTTAGAGGCCATAGAGGTGGAAGGTTGGGGGGCTAGTCTCCACCTCATCTGTCCACAGGCAGCCCTGTGTGCAGTGATTGGTTCTGTCCCCTAGCCTCACCCTCAGCTCCCTCAGATCTAAGGGGTTGACAGTGCTCTCACGTCTCCCCCCAAGTATAGAACATTACTGTTTGTCATTTCAGAAGCTGGATGTTTGGGGGTGGGAGGAAGAAAGATAACATATAAATACCAGTTATTGGTTCAATGTCTGTTTTGTTTCAGAAGTAGCACTTACATTGGTAAAGAGTGGCAAATGTCAGTCCTACTGCCCACCACCCACTTCCCACTGCCTGCCTTTTTCTCACTGTGGGATACAATGAATTAATTCATCAGAGGCATTTCAGATAAATGCTGAAAACCAATTTATCAGAGTTCTTCCAGGACTTCCAACTAGTGTAAAAGCTAACAAGCTTGCTAAATGTTAGGGCTCCCAAAGTACCCTAAAACATATTCATCAACTACCAGAGATTAAAATCAATGTGCTTTACACACACACACACACACACACACACACACACACACACTACCAGCTGCCTTTGCGAGCAGGGCATTGGGAAAGGAATATAACCGCATCCTGTCCCTCTATGTCCAGGAACTTCGGCGGCTCCTGTGCTGCATCAGGTATGTAATGAAAGACAAATGACAAGGAATCTAAACAGAAGAGGGGAGCTTGAGTAACTGTAGTTTTTATGTCAGGGAGAGCCGGAGAGAGAAAAGAAGCATTGTATTTCGGATTAACAGAACTGCAGGATTTCATTAATGACAGCCCAGCTTTTTAGCAAAAGGAAGATAGTGAGGGCAGTAAAAGAGAACACGACTAGAATGTGCTCCACTAATTGGAAATGTATATTATCTTGGGGCGATGTGTGCGTGGGGGAGGGGGCCGCGGAGGAGGAGGAGAAGCACAGAGGGAGAGGCTGGCAGGGGAGAACTGGGCCTAGGGCACCCCAGGTTGGGCTGAACCAATGGGGCAGTTAAAGGGCCCTTTCTTGTAGACAGGAACGCTGGTACCCAGAGCCCTCCCTCCCCCATTCCCTTTTAATTCAGGGGCTAGTAGGGGCTTCTTTGATGGCGGCTTTGAAGTTGGTGGCTTTGAGATTACTCTTCCTCTGTGACCTTGACCACCAGCCATGAGGTTAGGGGGGAAGGGGAGGGGAGGAGGAAGGCGCTGGAGTTGGAAAAAGGAAAGGAAGGAGAGGGGAGGGGAAGGGAAGGCCGCCCTGAGACATTTCTGCAGCATTCCATGACTTTTCTGATCACTCTGCAAAGTTGAAATATGATTGCAGCCTTTGCACCGGGAAGGAAAGAAACCATTTAAATGAAAAATTAGCTGCCTTAGCAGGTCAAGCACATAGTTACATTAATGTCGTGTAGAACGATAAATCAACTTCGATCTCCAATTGAAAAAATGCTAATTTAGCTCAGCGATTCACTGATTGTACTTTCCTCTGATAGAAATCTTTTCTTTTATTTAATGCGAAGCCGTGATTTGACAGCCTCCTCTAATGGTGCTTGCAGACTCTCAGCATTTCAGTGGAATTCTGATCATGGTTTTAATATTCCGTGCAGCTCTGCCCCCTCTGATTTCACGCTCACACATTAACGAGAGCTGACACTGGAGATTAGACGCAGACAGCTGGAATGCCAGGTCTTTGTTGCAGCATGGACAGGAGCCAACGTCGTTCAACCACAGCCAAGAGGGACCTGGGAAAGTCTTCTTAAGAAGGAGGGGAAGGCGGGGTGGGGGACTTGCGGGAGGGCGGGAGCGGGGGATGGGGGCAGAAAGAAAGCCAAGGTAGTTTCTGAAGGGCATAGGAAAAGAGATATTTGCAGAGAGCCCTTTTGTCTCTGAAATCCACATTCGAATCAATTCTGATTTATTTAGAGGAAGTGGATCATTACAGGGAAATCCCAAATCGGTTGCAGTATTTTGCTGTAAACTCTGAAAATACAAGAGCGATGCCCGGAAATAGAAATGACTCCCTGCTTCGGCTGTTCCCCAGCTTGTCTAAGAAACAATGGTGATTAGGAGCTGGAGGAAGAGTGCTTACAGAAGGAAAGGTGTTCTCCTCTTTGCCTTAAAAAAAAAAAAAAATCACTTAGTTCCAGGTGAATAGATGGGGAAATAAAACTAGATTTATGAGCCAGGGCTGCCTACTCAACTAGTGACCACCCAGGCAAGAAAGGAAGTCTTGTAGCCTAACTGCCTTGATCCTAATAAATTGTTTCCTGATACCAGAAATCAACTAAAGATCCATAGTCTCATCAAAACCACGAAGCAACTTGTGCTCAGAGAGTGTCCGTCTGGCAAGGGGAAAGGCAGGGTGCTGCCTGAAACAGTGGCACAACTTTCTCAAAAAGAAAATGACAGATGATCAAGGTTGCAAAGCCAGCACATTAATACTATGTCAAAAAAAACTGTTTCTGCTCCCGGGGGAAACCAATTGAGTAGAAATAACAAATGTCCTTCTTGCTAACTGTATCATTAATAATAATCGTACTTTGCATTTTTATGGGATACCAGGATTCTAGAGCCCTTTATAAATATTCATAGGGGAAGGCAGGAGGAGAGAGGCAAATGTACCCATTCCCAGTGGTGCATGGGTGGAGTGACTGAGGCCAGAAGCAGCGAACAAAAGGCAAGCCCCACCTGCTGCAGGTGGAGCCCCAGGCACTCTGTGCGGCTCTGTCCTTTACTTTGGGGATTAGAAGAGCTGAACTGTCTTGTTTCACTTTGGCCTCTTCTTATTTGTCCTTGTTCTTGTTCTTGGTGGGACCACGGTCACTGACATAGGTTTGGAAAAAGAGTATTCATTGAGCACTGGACTAGGTGATGTTTTAATGAAAAAGAAGTATGAGTTAGGATGGAGATAAAGATACACACACACAATGACGTATGACAAATATTCCATGTATCACTAATATTTTAATAAAAACGCAGAGATCATATGGTCGTGGTGAAGAGCATAGCTTCTAACAGCATGTAACAGAGTGATTAAGAACAAATCAGACGAATTTGCACATGACTCTGTTTTTGGCTCTGTGACCTTTAGTGCAGTCCTTAACTCCTCTCTACACCTCAGTTTTCTCGTCTGTAAAATGGGAATTAAAATGAAATAACCCTTAGCTCAGTGCCTGACCCGTAGGAAGCACTCAGTAAAAGCTATTCTTGTTGTTGTTATTTTCATATAGTTGTTGGGAGGATTCAATGAGAACACACACACACACACACACACACACAGACTGCTCGGTCACCGCAAACAGGGAGTCCTGGTTACGGTCCTGCAGCCCATTAGAGTATAAAATCCTAAAGCAGTCCTATTGCCTTCCAAGTAGGCTCCTTGATAGATTTATGCTTATTTCCAAGATACCACGAAAGCGCTCAAAGCATTTTTGGAACTCTTTTCTAGAATTTCGTGTGGACTCTCTCTGAAATACCTTCAGACGTGGCACATCTTCATCCTCAGAGCGTGGAGGTTGCCCTGAAGTTTTGTCCAATGGCGATGGTGGGCAATCAAGCCGAGGAAACATTGTTTTGGAAATAATGCGCCTATAAAGAAATGAGCCTGGGGTTCTTGCATGGCATATAAACTGAACTTGACCACACTTCTAAAAGAGGCCCGTTGAGCAAATGCAGCTGTTTCCGACTATACTCCCAGCCTCCCAAGGAGAGCACTTAGAAGAGATCATAGCTTCTGATTCATTTGTGAGGGAAAAAAATGAAACTCTGCATTTCACGGTCACATCGCACACTGGCCTTCCTGGCAATGGCTTCTAGGCCCATCTAGAAGGGAAGGGCACGCCCACACCTGCATCAGATGATGCAAAAACTCAGGTTCACTTCTCTTGACTTTGCCCTCCTGGCTTGTGGGAGGCTTTAGTGCGGGGTCAATTTGCTCATTTATTTAGAATTGCTTAAGCACTTCCTGGGCTTCTGATAGGTACTAAAGATGAGTTTACTAAGTTATGACCCCTGTCCTCAGGGACCTCCCAGTCTAACAGGGAAAGCCTACAAAGAGTCACAATGTGGAGAAGTGAGTGCTACCGCAGCGGGGCACGTCAGGTGTGGGCTGATCCTGGAAGGCCTTAGAGATACAGCGTGCTCCGGTGGTGCACGTTATCTTAGAGGCGATAGGGAGCCATTGATGGTTAAAGCTCAGAAGTGATATGCTGCAATCTGCTTTTCCCTTTTGTTCTATCTAACCCTATGCTTGACTTCCATGTCTTAAGAACTAACCAAATCTTAGACTCCCTGCCTTAGCCCTGAACATGGCTGAGGCCCAGTTGTCCTTTTTCTCGATCTCTCTCCCTTAGTAGGGAACAATTTGGCAGAGAGAGAGAGGAGACCTTTCCAGTGTCCTCCCTCCAGGAAGATTTAGGAGGTGTGATTTATTATCATCTCAATTATAAAAGGTTTGTATTTGGCTTAAAAGTTTGTTTTTGTTTTGTTTTGTTTTTTGGGTTTTCTTTTTTAAACATACAATGTCTGAGTCTGTTCCAAGGGCGGTAAACCATGACAGACTTCCAGTGGCCCCAGGTAGCATCCCCCATAGTCACATTACTTACAATTGGTAATAAATGGCTTTAACCAAAGGGGAGAGTAGATTAGCTGAATAGAATACTTAAGTGCCTAAAGATGTGCGAGGCCGCTTCTAGTGGTTACATAGCATTGATCATATCGGTAGCAATATTGGACATACAGAATATGCTAGAAAACAGGAAGCCTGGGGTAGTTTGAGTCATACCTCATTGCTTTGCCTCTGTGGCATGGAGGCAGGAGTACCATGTGTGCCAACACGCTGTTGTTGAAATAGACGCCTTTGTTGAGTGCACACAGCAAATTATCCAGACTTTGTGCATTCACTGGGGGTCACAGCACCAAGAAGCACGTAAATAAGATGTAGGAGGCTGAAATTGGCTGCTCAGATCTGAATTGTCAGGTGGCTTTGGAGTATTTTCACCATTCTGAATGGTCGCGATAATAACATCTCTCGGAAGACTGATTCTCAACTTCAGTGTCACACTGCACAAAAGTCTCGGGTGGGCTACGAGCATCGCATTTGCGGATAAGCTGCTAAAGTTTGCAGAAATTTTAACTGGAAAAAAATTAGGAAGGTTATCCCTATAATGTCACCCTCATCTCCTTTCCAAAATGTTTTCTTGAGCGGGAGTGAAGGGAGTGGCTACAGGGAATTAGGGAATCTCTGATGAGCCCCTAGAGAGTGGCCCGTATATGCTAATTTATGTTAATGTCATATGTGTCCCAACGAAAAAGAGGTTGAGAACTAGTGTGCTGGAAAATGACATTCAGTGTAAACACAGGCGTATCATGTCTGCAATTCAGATGGAGTTTTGTTATTGTGAGATGAGAAAAGATTACATAATGATGTAGTCTTTCCGTAACTGAGTTTCAAGATATATCCTCAAGGCTGGCATCTGCTGCAGGGTCCAAAAGGACAGGGTAGGTACAAAGCAGTCTACTTACTTGTTCCATTACTTTTTTTTTTTCAAGATTTGTTTATTTTAGAGAGAGAGAGTGCACACAGGAGGGGAAATGGAGAGAGGGTCTCAAGCAGACTCCGCACTGAGTGCAGAACCTGACGCGGGGCTCGATCTCATGACCCTGAGATCAGGACCTGAGCCGAAACCAAGAGCCGGAATCTCAACCAATTGCACCACCCAGGTGCCTCTGTGCTGTTATTGTTTAATCTTCGTTAATTCATTAGGCCTACAGATTTTCCAGTTGTTTTTCCCTTTTGTTTTCCGGTTTATCTCTGAGTGGTTCCTGGAATTGTTAAGGACTAAGTAGAACTCGTGGAATGAGCTTGGGAATCAAAATTTGTCGAACACCTACTGCATGTTGCTTATATATTATGCTTACATATATGACATTATATATTATATATATTGAATCCTCACAATAATTCTACAAGGTTTTATCCTCATTTTGCAAATGAAGGATTCTAAGACACAAAACCCTAAATAATTGGTCCCATAAAGTCAAACCTTAGAAATAAAGGAGTACTTTGAATTCAGATCTCTTTAAATCCCCAAACCCTTGCTTCTTTCCTGACTGCATGCCTTTCATGGGGTTGCTGGGCATGGTGAGGTAGGGTGCGGGAATTCTCACTGGTGCCCCAGTAGGATATAAGGGCAGGATTGGGTCCCGTCTAAAATTTGAAGTCTGGGGACCGATTTAAATAATCGGGACCAAGTAGGGCTCATCCATGACAGCATCGGTATGCAGGGGTCCAACTATGTGAAATTGCCAATATTTGATGATTTTCATCTATAAAGATGGAAACTTTATATTGTTCAACCTGATAAAAGTAACGCAATCAGTGCTAAGCACACTTCATGTCTTTTTCACACATGAAAATAAAATAAAAAATCTGGGGGCACCTGGGTGGCTCAGTGGGTTAAGCATTAGACTGTTGATTTCAGCTCAGCTCATGATCCCAGGGTCATGAGATGGAGCCCCTTGGCAGGGTCCGAGCTCAGCAGGGAGTCTGCCTCTGTCCCTCTTCCTCTGTCCCTCCCCCTGAACACACATGCTCTCTCTCTCTTAAATAGATAAATAAATCTTTTTTAAAAATCTGTCTATTGAAATAGAAAGAGAAGAGTCACTAACTTTGATCCCCAAAGTGGTACATTCTATGGCTCTAGGACATTCTGAATGGGACAGCCCAGCTCGAGACAATGGCATCTATAGACACAAGCCTCATATAATGAGAAAGAAGAGAGATGACTCTTCCCCTCTAATACAACCACAGGCTCTGGGATATAAGGCACAGTCCCTCTGCAACAACTAAAACCTAAAATCACCTTCTTGGCTCTCTGGCCCTGCATCACTCTAAGCCCCGGGGAAGGCTAGTTACCCACTGTTGTGGGTTGAGTTGTGTCCCCCGCAAAATACTTTTATTGGAGTCCTAACCCTAGATACTTCAGAATGGGACCTTATTTAGAAAGAGGGTTGTTGCAGAAGCAATTAGTTGCATTCCCACTGGAGTAGAGTGGGCCCTTTATCCAACATGACTGGTGTTCTTCCGAAGGGAAGAGATACAAGGGGAGGAGAATGCCATGTGACCGGGGAGGCAGAGACTAGAGAGAGGCACCTACAAACCAAGGAACGCCAAGGATTGCAGACAAACCCTGGGAGCTAGGAAAGGCAAGGAAGCAGTCTCCCCTACAAGTTTCAGAGGGAATGTTTTCCTGCTGACACCTGGATTTCAGATTTCTATCATCCAGAACTAGGAGACAATAAACCTCTGTTGTTCTAGGCTCCCAGTGTATGGGACTTTGTTATGAGAGCCTTAGGAAACTGTGACACCCATCTTTAAAGGCTCTCCATCTATGATCTCAGTCACGATGATTAAGAAAATAAAATTGTTTGGGCGCCCAGGTGGCTCAGCCGCTTAAGCATCTGCCTTCGTCTCAGGTCATGATCCTGGGCTTCCAGGATTGAGTCCCACACCAGGCTCCCTGCTCAGTAGGGAGTCTGCTTCTCCCTCTGACCCTCTCCCATCTCGTGCTCCCTCTCAAATAAATAAATAAAAATCTTTAAAAAAAATAAAAGAAAATTGTTGTATAAAAAAGAAATTCTAGATTTCAGAGAACATGGCTCACTAGACAGACTCATTTCTGGAATGTTCTGAAGAGTTTCTTTTCGTTTCTTTTTTTTTTTTTCCTGAACCTTAAGTTTGGGGGCTATGTATGCAGACTGTTTCTACTTAGCAGAAATTTTTATTCAGTTTATGACAGTCAACCTACATGTTAGATTTCCTCTGAGCCTAAGTCACAGCGTAATGAATTTTGGACAAATGGGCTGCCTTCCCAGTGAACAGCAAGGTAAGGGATGTTGATGAGGCCTTCCCTAGCAGCTGTGATGGGCCTTCGTACCAGCAGCAATTAATGTGAGTTATGTTAAATTGTCAGTGTTATTGGGAGGCACAATATTTTATGCTATTATCATCGTTGGTAACTAATCCAGGATTCATTTATCAGGTTAGTCGATCATTAGCAGGACCCAGACACAAGTCGGCCACAAATAGATTCACCCAGTATTTATTGAGTACCTGCCATATATATCAGACACTGGTCCAAAGACTTTGATTGGATGATTCCATTGACTCTGCACCGCAATTCCAACACATAGTTATCTCTGTCAAAAAATGACAACAGTGAGACTCAGAAAGGTGAAGTGAACTGCCAAGAGTCAGTCACTAAGATCAGAGATGCGGACGGTAGAGGGAACAGCTCCCAGGAAGTGTCACACTGGGAGGGTTTGGGAAAATGAAAGATCACTGAGAGTGCCGGGGAGTGGGAATTTGTACCCAAAAACTGTGGGGACAAAAGCTAACAAGTGTCGGAGAATGTGGAGGAAAGGGAACTCTTGCGCGCTGTTGGTAGGAAAGGAAATTGATGGAGCCATTGTGGAAAACAGTATGGTGTTTTCTTAAAAAGTTAAAAATAGAGCTACTGTGTTGGCCAGTCATTGCAGTACTGCGTATCTACCCAAAGAAAACAAAAACACTAATTTGAAAAGATACATGCACCCCTATGTTTATTGCAGCTTTACTTACAATGGCCAGATTATGGAAGCAGCCCAAGTGTCCATCGATATGTGAATGGATAAAGAAGATGTGATACATACACACCATGGAATATTATTCAACTGTAAAAAAGGATGGGATCTTGCCCTTTGTGACAACAGGGATGGACCTATAGCGTGTTATGCTAAGTGAAATAAGTCAGACAGAGAAAGACAAATATCATGAGATTTCACTTACATGTGGAATCTAACAAACAAAGCAAATGAACAAACCAACCAACCAGAAACAGACCCATAAATACAGAGAACAAACTGATGGTGGCCAGAAGGGAGGGGGTGGGGCAAAACTGGTGAAGGGGAGAGGAGATACAGACTTCCAGTGATGGAATGAATAAGTCACAGGGATGGAAGGCACAGCACAGAGAATATGGTCAATGGTATTGAACTAGGGTTGCGTGGTGACAGATGGAAGTGATACTTGTGGTGAGCACAGCGGAATGTATAGACTTGTGGAATCACTATGTTGTACATCTGAAACTAATGTAACACTGTGTGTCAACTAGACCTCAATTAAAAAAAAAAAAAGAAAGAAAGCTGTTGGCATGAGGGAAGAGATCTAGAGTAGACCTCCCCATGCTGTGATTGTCAGGGCTCTGAACTTGGACTCAGAGATCTGTTGTTCAGCATTGCTTTCTACTGGCTTTGTGTCCAGGGGCTAGACACTGACTCTCCCTGAGCCTCAAGGTCCAGACTATAACACTGGAATAACTACACCTTCCTCCTCGAGCCGTTCTCAGACTTGCCCAAGATAATGCAGGTACCCATGTACAGTCAACCTTAGGTCATCAGTAAGATTTAGCTCCATGCTCCCAATTAATTACCTCTGGGGCTGGCCCAGAGCTGAAGTCATATCTTTCTGGGAAACTCCCCCGTGCAATGTGTTATCACAAATTTAATTTTTCAAAGACGGCCATCTTGTTTTATTTTTTTAAGTGATAAACAAAAGATTTTCAAAAGAACTATAGTGATTTATTCATTTATTCATCAGATGTTGTTTAGATCCTACACATACCGAGCAAGGTTCGACCAGGCATGGAATTATGGGACATTGGGTGCCCTTGAGAAACACTCATCTTTATCCCCTTATTAAAACATTGCAAGGATTTATAGTTTTCATTTGTCTATTTTGATATATAACTCTACATATACATAATCATAGGGAATATGTATTTTTGTGTTTCAACTATTTTCTTGTCGTTCTTTTCTGCATGCTTTTCCTTCATCTGTGTGGTAAAAACCACGTTTCAGCCTCAGGGCCTTTGCACTATCATTTCCCTCATGATATATTTTTATGGCTTACTCCTTAACTTTCCTCAGGTCTCTAATCAAATGTCATTTCATCAGAGAGGATTCCCTGATCTCTTATCTAAAATAACCCCTACACTAATACTACCGTGTGTCTTTTTCTTCCCTTTCCAGGCAAGTTGACTCTTAGATGGCTCGTTAGATAACGTTATCTGGTAGGTTTGTTTTCTTATTTGTGTATCATCTGTTTTCTCCATGTTCACTGGCTGCTTGAATGTAACCAGCATGAGGATCGAGACTTTATTTTGTTCTCGGATGTGTCCCTAAGACCTGGGCCTGGGCCTGCCTCATTGAATGTGTTCACAAAGGTTCTGTATTTAACATTTCTAGTGACTACATAATTAATCACAGAGTTTTCCTTGTGTTTCCAGAACCACAAGACACTTGCTGATGAAACTCACCCAGCTCTGTTCACTTTACACTTTCCTCAACGTGCAGCCAAATTCTATTTTACATAATTTGGTAAAGATTGCCCTGTCTTCCCTCCCCTTCTGCAGAGCCCCCCTTCCTCGGCTACCCTCCGAGTATGTGCCCTCTATATCACTGAAAGGAGGGGCACCTGTTCCATGGCATCTCCTTGCGGATAGACATTGTTTCTCTGCACCTAAATCTCCATTTCCAAGCTACCTACAAAAGATCTAAAACCAGTTTTGCCAACTGCCTTGTGCTTGCAGTGCTCCCAGATTCCTCACTAATGGCTATAAATGTGCAAGGGAAGGAAAAGTGAAAAGTTCAATGTGCAATGAATCAAAATTGACCCGGTCTCCGTTGGTGTCCTTTCCCGACCCCCACCGGAGACCTACCCACCTTGCTATCATTATCTCTCATTAGAAATGACTCAGGAAGCACAAGGTAAGCAGTTCTAGGATGCCGATCGGATTTGTGGAGCTATGTTAATAATAAGCCACATTTCCATCCCTCCCCCCCAACTCTAACCCCTCAACTGGCTGCGTAGCAGGACCTTTCTGGGGAAATGTTTAGAGGTTAGCAAGAAAGTAATTAGGGCCAGGATTGCATATCAGCAATACTCCTCTCTTTTCCAATGGCTAGCACTGTGGACTCTGAAATGTATACCTTGGTACTAAATTAAATCAGAATTTTTAGTTTTTAGAGGTTTCTTTTGTTTATTTTTGTTTGTTTGTTTACATAATTCAAGCTTCTCCTGCTACTGGAAGCAGTCGCATTTATTGGTTCCATCCTTCTCCTTTAGGAATTTTCTGGGTATAAGGAAGCAGATATATACACGATTCTTCTTTCCCTCTGCAAATGGTAACACACACACCATTCCACACATCCCTCTTTGCTCTACAATTTATCTTGCAGCTTTTTTCTTCATATATACACATAGCGATGGCCCTACTAGTATTTGACTCAATGGATGTATCCTATTTTATTTTACCAAGCCCCTATCGAGGGATATTTAATTTGCTCCTTTTTTTTTTTTTTTTTGCAATTACAAACAGTGTAATAAATCATTTCACCTATGTGCAAGTACATCACCAGGAAAAATTCATGGAGGTGGAATTTCCTCCATGGGCTCTTTACATTTTGATAGATCATCACAGATGCCCCTTAGTAAACAATCTGACAACACACACTCCCATACAATTTGGGCAACAACATGGGAGAGGGACTTCACATCCTCACCAACCTTTTCACCTTTGACAACCTAGTTGGCAAACTTAGTCATTCATGGTTTCCACGTGCATTTCTCATATACTTAAACACTATATTTCTGCAGATCATTAGTTCATGACTTTAGTCTATTGTTGTTCTGGGTTATTGGTCACATGACTTTTAACAAGAAACTCTCTCTACATGAAAGACATTAGCCCTTGGGAATATAGGACTATTTTCCCCAGTTTTGTTAACCTTTACATTTCATTTATATTTCATTACCATGCCAAAAAATGTAGTTAAATGCATCACTTCTCCATTCTGAGATCATTTAAAATTCTTAGGTAATTTCAGCTTCTTCCCTTGTGTTTTATTTTATTTTATTTAAGATTTATTTATTTATCTGAGAGGGGGGCAGGGGCAGTGGGAGAGGAAGACAAGCAGACTCTTTGCTGAGCCGAAATCAAGGGTCAGATGCTTAACCGACTGAGCCACCCAGGCGCCCCATCTTCTCTTGTATTTTAAATGGGATGTTTCCTTCCATTACATTTTCTGAAACTATTTTTACTATGAAACCACATT
This sequence comes from Ursus maritimus, assembly GCF_017311325.1. Taxonomy (NCBI): domain Eukaryota; kingdom Metazoa; phylum Chordata; class Mammalia; order Carnivora; family Ursidae; genus Ursus; species Ursus maritimus. The sequence goes on along the minus strand of NW_024424008.1, from coordinate 46,316,077 downwards.
TAAAAAGCCGTAAACAATAATAAAACAATTGCCCGTGTGTCCACCACTTAGTTTAATAAATGAAACATTACTAATAAAGTTGCAACCCCATACATGTCTCCCTGTCACTTTCTTCTCATTGCCTTCCAGAAGTAACCATTATCTGCATTTGGTGTGCATCATTCCTATGCATTCTTGACTTTTTCTACATAGGTATGTATTCCTAAACAACACATGGAATTGTTTTGTATGTTTTTAAACTTTACGTAAATGTGTTCTCCTGCAGCTTGCTTTTGTCGCTCAATATATTTGTGAGAATTCATCCATATTGATATGCATAATTCTAGTTCATTCATTATGTTGAGTGAGTGGTTCACAATTTATTTACCCATCCTTCTGGAAGTGTACATTTATTGTGTCCCCTCCCTCCCTTCCCCTCCCTCCCTCCCTCCCTCCCTTCCTTCCTCTCCCTCCCTCCCTCTCCTCTCTTTCTTTCTTTCTTTCTTTCTTTCTTTCTTTCTTTCTTTTTCTTTTCTTTTCTTTTCTTTTCTTTTTTTCCTATTTAAAACACTGAGCTGAGGGACATTCTTGTTCAGATCTCTTGGTACACAAGAGTGTTTCTCTGGGAGTGGAAATGAAGGGTTTTGGGGTAATTTACCAACAAACTTACCAGATAGGTCAACTGGTTTTGAAGGTGCTATACTCCCACCAGCGAAGAGTTGAAGAGTTTCCTGTGTCCCACATTCCGGCTTTCACTTGATATCGTGGAACTATAACATTGTTTCTAATCTGAGAGGGTATGAAAGAGTATCACATTTAATTTGAATTTCCCTAATTATTAGCAAGTTTAAGCATTTTTCATATGCTCATTAACTAAGTTTCCTTTCATTAATGAATTGATGGCTCATATCTTTTGTACATTTTTCAGTTCCTTTTTCTTTTTAAGCCCATTTTATTTTTAAAGTATTAGGAATGTTCTGTTGCGTTGATTTATACCTATGAATTATGAATCACACACCATGGCGATATGTGATAGGGCGCCATGATGGTATTATATTCTTCAATATTTTTCCTTCCAGGAGGTGGAGCTTAGTTTCCCTTCCCTTGAGTGTCTAGACTTAGTGGCTCGCCTTTAATGCACAAATGATGGTGTGCCACTTCATAAACTGGGTCATAAAAGGCACTGCTGTTTCCTGCTTGCTTGTACTTCCTCTCACAACCAGCTGCTATGATATGATGACATTCAGGCAACTCCATAGGGAGGCCCAGGGAGCCAACAGTGAGAAACTGAGGCCTCCTGCCAGCAGCTATATGAGTGAGTCATCTTAGATGGGAATCCTCCAGCCTCTGTCAAGCCTTCAGGTGCTTGTGGCCCTTTGACTCCTCAATTAATTACAATCTTTCCTTCTGTCTTATCCATAACCTTATTTATCTCCCCTCAAAGAGAAACAATTGGAGACCAGCAGAGCATTAATATCCCTCTGTAAAATAACAAAAATTCCAGCAATGATAGTAAGCGTGGCTAGCATCCACTGGGCACTTAGTATGCATAGTTTTTACGTACTTGACATAGATTACCTCAGTTAATCCTCCCTGCAAGCTTATCAGGCTCTATAATGGATTCCATATCATAATCGGTATGGAAACAAAATTTATTGATGTTTTTCCCAGAGTACATTCCAAGAATCAGAGTAACAGTAGCAATTTGTCAGTCATAGGGCACAGCTGATGTTTTAAACAGCCCTTTTACAAGTTTGCTCTCGAATTTCTTTAAACTCCCTTCGATGAATATAATCGTATTGATTCGTGTTCAGAAGATCTTGTAGACTTAACATTATTTCATCTATTAACTTTGAACCACTTAAAAGACAGTAAATTAGTTAGAATAAATTAGGCTAGCTGCTATAACAAACAGCCTTCTAAGCCCCAGTGGTTAAAAAAAAAATAAAAGCTTATCTTTGCTCATGTTAATTCAAATCAGATGGGCTTGTCAGGCAAACTTCCAAGTGCTCTTTTGAAGACCTGGGCTCCTTTCCATTATGGCTCCATCCCTGAGTCATTTCCAGTTAATATCTCCATTCAATAGAGAAAAAAGAGGGTGTGCAGGGGTTTTCATGGGGCAAGCCTAGAAAGGGTAGGCCCACCTTTCACCGGCCAGAATTCAGTCTCACAGTCCCAGGTACCTTTAAGGAGATTGGGAAATGTAGCTTCTCGCTCTGTGCCCAGAAAGAAAAGGAACTGTGTTTTATGAACCTTAGGCTCAACTAGAGAGTTTGAGATCTAGCCAATTTCTTATTCAGAATGAGCAAGAATAAGTGTCCCTTCTGATTTTATTGTCTCTTATCCATTCAAGATCTTTCATAGCATGACCACCAAAAGGCTCACTGTTTTTTTAAATTGAATTCTTCCGTTCAATGCATGTGGTGGTTTTAAAGATATGTCTATACTTTCTTTGGTATATACTTTCTTCTTTCTATACTTTCCCTCAAGAGGTCGAGCTTAATTCCCCTCCCCGTGAGTGTAGGCTGCACTTCATGACTCAATTCTGGTGAACAGAATAGAGTAGAAATCGTGAGATGCCACTTCCAATATTAGTTTATAAAAAGACTGTCTAGAAAGAATTTCCCATCTTCACCCTCACCCCCTTTTGATTCACTTATTCTGAAAGGAGCCAGCTGCCATGTCCTGAGTAGCCCTGAGGAGAGGGAAGACAGTTGCTAAGGTGTGAGGACACTCAGGCAGCCTATAGGCCTGGCAACAAGCACGTTAGTGATCTTAGAAGTGGATCCCTCCCAGCGCAGCTTGGAGATAACTGCAACCCCAGCCAGCACCTTGACTTTAACGCACGGGAGATCCTGAGTCGGTTGTACCCAGCTAAACTACTCCTGGATTTCTGAGCCACATAAACTGTGAAATACTATTTATTGTTTTAAGCCTTGGAGTTTGGAATAATTTGTTACACAGCAATGGATTACCAATACAATGCATTTTTAAAAACTTGTTCTATTTTAGCTCCTTCTCTGCTGCCCTGCGGGTCTCCCTGGGCATTCTTCCGGAGACAGTATAATGGTTTTTAAACTTTAACATTATTTCCCTGTGACTCTCTCAGAGCTGATACTATTGGCTATTGGCTGCAGGATTATGTAATTTGTCCCCAGAACCACGTGTTAGTGCCACTGGCAGGTATATGTGGAGAATGTTTTTCTCCCTTCTGTGTGTGAAGCCCGCTTTCCCTCTTAGAGAGACGTGCCACATGGGAATAGAGTGGTGATGATTTTTACCTTTGAGTACATAGTTGTCTGGGATTAGGGAGCACCATTCTCTTCTACTTGGTTATACCTGCCTCTCCCATGACTCCATAGATTCATTCATTCTTTTAAATTAAAGAGAATCACAGAGATGACAAAATCCCTTATGATTCTGGTCTTTGGGTCATGGAGGGAATTGCCATTTTTGTTAACACATTCTATTAACAAGCATTTTGTTAATTGAAATGTGGACACATTTCAGCTTCGTATCAGCCATGAGAGGCCCATATTTATTGCACCTGTGATGTGGGGTAGGCAGAATTTGACCCCAAGTCCATGACTCCAAACTTCATGCTCTATCATGAAATCTAGAGATTGATAGGCATACATCTCCCTTTTCTTCTAGGGGCAGAAGCTGTTATATGCTGCATATCAAAAAGGACTCATTCCAATCAAAACTCAAATAGTCACATCTGTACGTCAGAGCACAAACTTCTCTAAAGCCATGGATGGAAGCCTGGCAGGGGCTGAACAGCTTGAACTTGGCTTTTTTTTTTTTTAACTCCTGCATAATACCTTTAAATTTTTACTTAGGAGTTCCTTAGAACTTTTGCCTTAAAAGAGATCTCAAAGTTTATGAAATATATCCTCTTTAGTTTTTAGATACATGTATTACTTAGCCTAAGTTCTGTAATTAAAAAGTCATGTCTTTCTTCTTCAGCTCACATGGACATGAGCTATTCTCCTGAAAGGTGAGCTGAGGGCCACACATGGGCTGTAAGGAGAGCCAGATGGGGCTGCTTGTAGAAGGGCATGCTGCATTTCATTTCTTCAAGTCCTTCTGCTTTCAAAATGACAATGTCCAAATACTTCTCTTGCTTTTGGAGTACCGTAGTTTGTCCTCAATGCACGTCCTCAATTTCCACTGGCATTAGGAGGGCACATGACTACCTGGTCAGCAGGAGAATATTCCATCAAGAGGTGTGCCGAGAGCCATATGGAGTCAGCTCAGTACACCTCATTGACTCTTGTAGCTGAGCCTGGGTACATGCCATGAGCTTGGAGACGGGGCCTTGATGCAGTCTGACTCTCAGCTTGCTCATCAGCTCTGAATACTCATTTGCTTGCTGAATACATTTAGAATGATTTTAGGCTGAGAATAAAAAGAACCAATACATATTTAATAAAGTTCAATAGCACTAAATATATTAGTGTTGATCTTCGAAGAAAACACCTATTGACTCAGATTTCCAGTCCTCGAATTGAATTGTCTGCCAACTCGAGCAAGTTTCCTTGCCTTCCATCAAGACCAGTTCCAAAATATTCAGCTTAAATTCTTAAATGAGCATTCTGGTGATGTCAGAGGGTGGTAGAAAAGGCCAAAGGAGGGACAAGGAGAAAGACAGCCTTTTATCCTGAGTGGAGCCATCAGACCTGGGAAGCGACACTTTCCAGCCTCCGTACTAGACCATGGACCTTGCCTGCAGGGCGTCTCCTGTGTCTAGGGCATTGTGTTGGAATTCCACGAGCGGCATGTGTAAGGACTGAAAGGAGGAGGTGTGGTGTGAATGCTCTGAAGGACCACAGGGAACTGGGTCAGTAATTCCTTCTCTTTCCTGCATACAGTGGGGTGAACTGGAGACAATCCCTGAGCATCAGAAACTGTGCCCTGTTCCTAAGCTATCTGGACCCATCCACAAACCCTCTAGTCAGAGAGGTGAGTTGTGGATATATATATATCCCCTGAGGTCTTCAGAGATTGTCTCATCATTTTAGTATTTTTTTAAAGTGGGCTACATGCCAGGCTTGAAATCATGACCCTGAGATTGAGACCTGACCTGAGATCAAGAGTCGGATGTTTAACTGACTGAGCCACCTAGGTGCCCTGTAATTTTAATATTACTATAATAAAATTCTCAATTCACTTTACTTGTTTCCCATTTGCTCTGATTTTGATGCATTTCGGCCAGAAAGACATCTGACAAAAGTTGGCTTCTCTGACAAAAGTTGGCTTTTGTGGCCGCCATAGAGCTAAGCCCCTCAGAGCTGCCTTCAAGAGGACTGCCATGAAGAGTGCATCTGATGACCTCCAGCTGCTGCACCTTTGGGTCCTCTATAGCGTTGGGGCCAAGGCCACGGTCTCTAAGGGGAGGCACTAGAACTGGGCTGCCCCTGCCCAGTGTAGTTCTTTCCTAACAAACTTGTGCTCAGGGCTCCCCATCAGCCTGGCTGACATCTCCATGCTGTGCTGCCACCTGACCTCTTCCTCCTTACTCTTCCTCTCTGCTCTTTTTCCTTTACAAGTGTCAGAGCAGCATAGCAATCAGAAGACTGCACCACATTTTTTGTGCTCCCCAGCCCTTACCCTGTAAGGGTGTTTCCTCCAGTAAACCTCTTACATATTTACTTGTGTCTTGGTGTTTGCCTCTTGGAGAGCCTACACTGGTACAAGTCCTTTTTCTGACCCTGGCACTCAGAGTCCTTGCTTGCTTTCTCTGACATTTGAGCCTCGCCTCTCTCCAACCCACCTTGGCTTAACCATCCCGGTGGCTAACCCTTTGCAAGATTTTCGTTCCAGCTCCAGGCCTTCTGAACTCTGCATTGACTGGCAGGCTAAGTGATAGGGGTATCTGGGTGGCTCAGTCGGTTGAGTGTCTGCCATCAGCTCAGGTCAGGATCCCGGGGTCCTGGGATCAAGCCCTTCATTTGGCTCTCTGCTCAATGGGGAGCCTGCATTTCTCTCTCCCTCTGCTTGCTGCGTTGCCTACTTGTGTGTGTTCTCTCTCTCTCTCTGTGTCAAATAAATAAATAAAAATCTTTAAAAAAAAGAAAGGTACTATGGTATATAGACTGAATATTGTGTAAGACACCCAAGGAGTCTGTGGTAGCAAAGCAATAATATTTCTGCAGCCCATTTCATGAATATTGGGTAAACCAGAGTTAAAGACACTTTTTAAAAAATAAAAAAAAGTAGTACAAAAGTAATTTCAGATCCACTTAGGTTGGGTTTTGCTATGAAATAAATTATTTAAATTTTTTTGATTTTCAGAGATTTTTATATTTCTGAATAAAAGAAGGACGAATGTGACCTTCTTGTGATACAATTCCATTTATTGAGCACCTACTGTGTATCAAACATTGTATTGAGCCTGAGTACTCTACAGGCATGATTTTTTAAAAATTTTACTTAAGTATCATGAATAGACATTTTAGCTCCATTTTATTTTATTTTGAAGATTTGTTTATTTTTAGAGAGAGCTAGAGAGAGTGCATACAAGTGGGAGGGGCGGAGGGAGAAGGAGAGAGAACCACAGCAGACTCCTCACTGAGCATGGAGCATGACGTGGGACTTGATCTCACGACACTGAGATCACAACATGAGCCGAAACCAAGAGTCAGACACTTAACCGACTGAACCACCCCGGGTGCCCCTTCACTCCATTTTATAAGTGAGAAAATAGAGTTGAGACTTGTCCAAGGCCAAGCAAAGAGCAGGAATCAAAGCTAAAACTTGAACCCCAAGGAATCTGCCCCCCACATTTTTCATCTGAACCACTGTGCCACATTGCTTGTCCACGTAACTGTCATCCAGCCCTGACCACACAGCCCGATATGATGTAATAAGCCTCACCTAGAAGTCAAGAGGCCTGGAGCTAGCACCAGCTCCATTCTCTGTAGCTTTCCTCTTTGAGCCTCTATTTCCTTATATAAAATTGGTTCAGCAATACCTAACTCACGGGGTGGTTTTCATAAGGATCAGAGTATAAATTAGGTGTGGAAGCATTTTGTGATCACACCGTAAAGTGCCAAATAAGCCCATGACGGTGGTGATGATGATTTAAGTCATTATTATTGCTTATGCTTCAGAAAACTCCTAAGCCTATAAATAATTATTCCCTCGGCAAAGAGGTGGGCAGATACTTGATCTTCCTTGAGCGGCTTTGCACTCGAGCACCAGGGAAGAGTTGGGACTTAGAGATGATGTAGGAAATTGGGCCAATTTGCAATAGCTGCACCACACCATTTGAATTTAGGAAGGAAGAGCTGTCTGTTCTGCATGGTAATTGCTTCTCTAAAGATTCCATTTCCATGTTCAAGTAAATAATTACACACATACACACAGCAGGGAAGGCAGAATTTGGAGCCTTCCAATTTGAGTGGCTATGATCCCTGCAAGTGACGTCATTGCCTCTGGAACAAAATTGTTGACAGTTCTTTATCACTGTGGCTTTTCTTCAGAACGTCTGATTTCTGATTTCTCATTAACATTGCCACATGGCCCATTTCATTAGTCTCTTTGTCTGGGCCAGTAAGGGGTGTCTGCTGAATACGGCAGGGAGATAGGAAGTGGTTCCAAGGTGGGTGCAGTGGGTGGCAGGAAATACAAGACAGAGCCCTTGCTGGAGAGTGTAGAAAGCCCTTGCTGAGCTTTGTGCAGAAAGAGAGGCTGTGTGTTTCCATGAATTCAGAGGCTGCAGTCAGCATCATTAATTTCAGGTCAAATTGGAAAGATAGACAAGAGGCAGAGAATATTGATGAAGGGGTGTTAATAGACTGAAGCCAGTCCTGGGAGGTCCCAAAACACATACAAAGATAGAGGCAGAGCCTTAATCTATGGCAGTGGGCACACAGGTGTCCTGGGTGGGGACTTAACATACAAAAGGAGAAGACAGAATACAGGTGTCTTGATGGGAAACAGCAGCCTTGAGTCTTGAATAGCAAGGAAGGTTCGCGTAACCCTGTAGCCTGACTTGCTGATGCTAAGAAAGGCATGGAAATTAGTCCCACCTAGTTCTGAAATTCAACTCTGGGACATGAAGTTACCCAACTATCAAAACTTCAGTGTATTCATCTCAAAAATGGCGATGATAATTCCTATGCTAGAGGGTTATTGTGTGATATACAAAACAGTTGAAGATGTGCCCAGAACATGGCACAGGCTTCATAAACATTGATGATGATAATGAACTGTTATTATAATCTTCATTTTTTGAGGAAAGGGACAGCCTGCCTCAGGACCTCGTTGGCAAGTCCCCTGAGAGTCGGTTCTGAAGAAAGGTACGTGGCCTCTGGAGATCCCTGGCATTGGCAGTATTACACTAAATCCAGAACGGATTGATTATTTCGTTTTACATCTGAAGATGATTTGTTTGGTTCAATTGTTGGAAATAAGCAAATCAAAAGCCTGTGCAATGCATGAGGAATCCTCTCAAAACTACACAAGCAAAGGATGCTGTTGTCTCTTTACTACTTCCTTCTCCCCCTAAAGCCCTTAATCCAAAGGGATGACAAGAAGTAAAACACGTTTGAATCACATCTATTATTTTTGCTTTGGGCCACATACAAGTGACTACATGTCCGATCGACACTTCTCCCACTCCATCCTTCACCATAGAATGCTCTGTTCAAGAGAATTACAAGAGTCTTAGCTCTGATCAAGTGCTTTGAGGTGAGAAGCGTTATTCTCCCATCCCAGTAAAGTGCTCTGTTGGGCAAAGGAACTAGAAAGAAGAGAAGTCACTTTGAAGCAGAAAGAGCAAGAGCAAGTGTCCAGCAAGTATTTAGCATGAGCTGCAATGAGCCAGGCACCTTTGTATGAATGGTTCTGGTTGCCAAGCATGACAGAAAAGCACCTTGAACCTGCTAATCCTGGCTGATACGGACTGTTCGTTCTGTCACTCCCTTGCTGTGTGATCTTAGGGGGAGCTCCTTTATGTCAATGAAACATTGATAAATATATCATTGATTTAACTTATTTATTTTAATTGGGATTAAACGAGGCATTATCAAGAAAGCAACCAGCATGGCGACTGGCACCAGGTATGTGTTTAATATATGCTAGCTCCTGGACTGCTGCTGGGGGAGAGAGTGAGAGTGGTGATGGTAGAAGAAGTGGTACCAGTGGTCAGAGGGGTATAAATAGCAGAAAGAGATTTGGAAACCAAGTAGATCTCAGCTCTTTCTAACAGAATGGTAGACTCATACATCTGTACTTCGGAAACTAGACTATGTCTTACAGATGACATTTCTCCAGCAATTTCCTTTTATTTCCCTTTAGCATTTAGTAAAGCTCTATTTGAGAAGTGGAAATGATTCCAGCTGTCCCAAGAGTGGGGAAGAGGAGAGGCAAGGAAGGGAGGCTATGTTCCCACCTGGGTCAGAGATTAAAGCCGGAACAGTAGATGCTAAAGCCGGGCAGGGTGCTGGTAGCAGGAGCCCAAGGAGAAGACGACACTGCACCTTCCCAGTTGGCAACTTCTCATCCCAAGTTATTCAGTGACTCCCCAAGGACTTCAGGATAAAGCTCAAGCTCTTACGGTAAGTACAAGCCTCTTCACCATTTGGCCCTGCCCACTTCTTTGGTTCTGACTGCCAGTGGTTTTACCCTCCTCATCTTTAGGACACAAGGCTGTTTGAGACCCCGGTGTTCGTTCATGCAGCATCTTGGGCCTGAGCACGTGATGAACACCAACTCATCATTTAAGATGTGTCTTGTGCCACCTGTTTTTGAAGATTTCTTGAATTTCTCTCTCCTCAATGATACTGACCATATCTTACTTGGTGTTCCAAATTTTGAGTATTTCTATCATTATCTGAAACACTTCATGCAATTCTTGTCTCTTCCTACAAAATTCCTTAAAGTCAGAGATAATGAGTCTTACTCATATTTGTATTCTTGACAAAATAAGAGGCATAGTTACTGCTTTTTGAATGAATGAGGAAAGGAAGGGAGGGATGGAAGGGTGGATGGATGGAAGGATGAATAAATGAATGAATAAATGGTGAGCGAATGAATAGGAAGTGAGTAAAGATACAAATGAAGAGATGCCCCTAAAAATGCCCTATAGAGGGATGGCACAGATTCGTCGATATTGTTCCCCTCCCCCACTCCAGCTCTTCACTGCTCAGAACTTGGAAGTTTCTGAATTATATCGTCATGTGTCTCATTCCTTCTTTACTGGGAAGTCAGGATGAGATGCGGGTATGAAGAAATAGGTGATGATTTGGTTTTGAATCATACTGATGCTGAACTGCTAAGAAGACATCCGTGTGGAAGTATCAAGAAGGTAAATAAGAATGTGGGGCAAGTGCTCAGATGAGAGGCCACATAGAGAGTACAGATTTGAAAGTCACGTGAAGCAGTGACGATTAAAACCAGAAGAAAGGAGGAGACTGCGGAGGGTGAAGGCAAAGGGCAGGAGGCAGGAGAGTCAGATAAAGGCCACTTGGGAAGCATGCTGAAACACACAGCAAAGAGAAGTGAGTCAACAAAAGAATAGGAGGAGTCCTTTTCCTAGAAGCCAGAGATGAGATACTCAAGAAGAAGGCCAGGAGTAACAATGCCCAATGCCAGGAGAGAGCAGATAGGACAAGGGCTGCGAAGAGGCCATGGGATTTGGCAAGTTACCTAAGTGATTGTGGCAGAAGCTAAGTTACGTGGTGTCAACAAATGAGTGCATGAGTGATGGAAGAGTGAAGAAGCAAATATAGACCCTTTTTTAAATGATCTTTCTTATGAAAGAAAGGAGGAGAAATAAGATATTTCCATGGACCAAAAAGGGAGACACCTCAGCCAAAAAAGAGTGGAGGAGATTGTGATTGTTGGGAATGTTCACAGAGCAGGGCTCTGGAGGCTATGGATGGAAGTCAGTGGCACAAGCCAGAGGGAAGAGAGGCCATGGCTCTGCAGAGGAAGAAGGAGAAGGAGGAAAGGAAAAAAGACTTGGAGAAGCTCCCCCATGGATCAAGTATTTGAAATTCACTAAGTCGTCCCAGGGCTTCAGATACAGTCTTTAGAAGTGGGGAGCTTCCTTGCACAGTCCCAAATTCAGGTCAATTCTCATGGAAAGGAAAGAGTTACAAAACTATCGAAACTATTGTTCAAAAATATCAAACTGGCATTTTTGTTCATCAATTCAGATTTAAAATTTAATTTCATGGTACAATGAACCCATACACAGTTATATCTATTAAGGTCACCCACTCCCAGTTCATCAGCCTACTGTGAGCATTGATGATGGTAAAACTCTTCAGGAGATAAGAATCACTGCTTCATACTTCTCAGGGCTCACAGTTTTAATGGGAGTCAAGATTTTCTGACTCTGAAATACCCAATGAAGTTTATCCCCTAGCTCTCCCTCACTGCTCCTCAATCCATAGTTTTAACAAAACAAGCAAAAAAAAAAACAAAAAAAACAAAAAAAACCCCAAAAAAACAAAACAACAACAACAAAAAAAACCATTCTGTGAGATTCTCAGAGGTGTGAGTCAAGGAGAGGTAGGAGGGGAGTTTTTGACTGATCACTTCATTGCTTCAAAAGAAGACAGGTATATTTTGTTTGAATTATTTGCTTAGTTTCTCATTTAAAAAAATCATCTATTTCTTCTTTCTGCTACTCAAAACACTATGACCAAAATCCAACCAGTTTTTATTGTGCTTCTTATTGTTGTAATAGTGGGTGCTTCATTCGTCCATTTTTTTTTTTGTCTTCCACACAAAGTAAATCCAGAATTTTCCTTTAAGGCAACATGGTAATTAGGCAATTTGGATTTAAATTGGCCTGAAAATGTATTCACATCCAAGGTTAAATGAACATGGGCACACGTACACACAAACACACATGCTCTATTACTTCTCTCTCTACGTATATACATATATACACACATTATATATATATATATATATTTATGTATAGTCACATATATGAAATATATATGCCTATTTGTGCATGTGTGTATGGATGTACATGTGAGACATATATTTTATGTAAATATAATTATATATGTATATACATTTATATGTGAAAAATCATTAAAAAAAAAACCCTGCCTGCTCTTCCCCTACCTTCCCCAGAAACTATGCCTTCAGTTTAATTGTTGAAAATTCAGCACTTTCAGAGATTTGAACTGGGTTAGCAACAAGCCTTAGAGAAGGGTAGAGGGAGGGAAAGAACAACCTCAGAAAAGTTATAAAAGCATAATTATGTGGAACATTGCAGACCTGGAGAGCAGTTGAGAACTGACTCTCCACCCTATCCAGACTATGTTACACTGTCTGAATTCCCTGGATAATTGGCTGGCTTGCCTCCTTTCTTTCTGCTTTCTCTTCAGTAGGGGTGTTCTCTCTCTCTCTCTTTCTGTATTAATTTGAGAAAATGTTAAATTCTGAGATTTTTTATTATAGGTGAAACTTGGAACCTCACTTCCCCAATCCAAAATATATATATATATATATATTTTTTTTTTTTTTTTCTCACTGCAATAAGGATCTGGTAATGACGGTTCAGTGTCATTTAGCCGAGTACATATTTAACCATTTATTCAACCAGCGAATGGTGGTTGAGGCATCTTATTCTGGCAATGAGATGGAAACTAGGACAATAAGGCCTGTTACCTGCCCTCAAATAGGACAAAATCTATTGGAGGAGATGATTCTGTGTATAAATAATTATAACACCAGGAGATAAACGTTAATGCAAGTAGGCGCATGGCCATGTGGGAACACTGGAGATGAAGCACGTAATTGCATGGAGATCACAGGGGAAGAAACCTTTTAGCAGAATCTAGAAGGAAGAGCAGGAAGGCACCTGGTGGTCTAGGGGATAAGGGCATCCCAGCGAGTGAGAACAGCATTTGCAAAGGAGAAGACACAGGTCATGTTTGAGGAATTACAAGTGGTTTGGTATTGAGGAAGAGAGAGTAACATCATAATTCAGTGTAAAGGACAAAGGGCTAGTTATGCCACGCTAAAAATGTTTTATATTTTCCTAAATATTAAAGAAGCAAGATTCTAAACTTACTCTTCTTATCAGTTAGAAACAAGATACAAAATATTGAAGTTGACCCGGTTGCAAAGAAAAGAATTAAGTGTCCGTGAAAAGAGTAGGTGCCTGGAGAATTGTTGGACGCTAGGGTTTTGAGTCTTTCATTTTCTTGAAAGATATATGTCTGGTTCCATACGGCTGGACATTGTGGTTTAATTTGGCAGATGGCAATGCAGTGATGATAAGAGGCCACATTGGGAGGACTTTTCATTGTGGCCAAGGGGGAGGGGCGGTCTGAGCTGGGGACCTCACCACACCCCGAAGGAATGGACATACTTTCTTTCTTTGAGGTGCAGACCACAGGAGAGGCAGCTTCCCAGTTTGGGAAGGAAACTATGATTTCAAGATCTTAAAACATCAAGTGATTCTTCCAAACTGTATTTTGATGAGGCAAGTGTAAATGAATGAGAAACACATGGATTCCAGTTCCCTGAAGATCCGTACAGATTTAAAATGAAGGAACAAGGAGCTTGCCCCAAAACATGCTTTAGATTTAATCCAAACATCAATGCTTCAGAAATCATTTGGAATTTTCATGAATCTACATAGAAATTCAGTTATGCATCTTTCCATTATGTGCTCTGTAAATTTCACTCCGAATCCAGCCCTTCTGTGAATACAGTGTCATTTGTAGGGAAACGGCCTAAACAGGCTCAGGAAAACTTAGTATATTATGTTGGCCACACAGTCACCTCCGGCCGGGCAATAAAAACATCAGCTCCTAAGACAGGCTCTCAGAGACCCTCTCAAAAACCTCCTTCTGGGGCGCCTGGGTGGCACAGCGGTTAAGCGTCTGCCTTCGGCTCAGGGCGTGATCCCGGCATTATGGGATCGAGCCCCACGTCAGGCTCTTCCGCTATGAGCCTGCTTCTTCTCCCACTCCCCCTGCTTGTGTTCCCTCTCTTGCTGGCTGTCTCTATCTCTGTCAAATAAATAAAATCTTTTTAAAAAAAAAAAAAAACCTCTTTCTGTCTCCCATCCCAACACCCAAACATACACTTTGTACTGATCAGATCTCACTAGGTCGTGCTGCAATCACAAGCCGTCCCCAAATCCTAGTGGCTTCCAGCCCCAAAGGATTTGTTCTCATTCTTGTCTCATTCACATTGGCTGTGGGAAAGCTGAGGTTCTCCTCCATGTGCTGTCTTCATTCACAGAGGCGAAGACAATTCCTATCTGGGACACTCAATTCTTTTTGTTTTGTTTTGTTATGATTTTATTTATTTATTTGAAAGAAAGAGAGAGAACTCCCAAGTGCGGGGGAGGGGCAGAGGGAGCGGGAGAAGCAGACTCCCCACCCTGACAGGGGGGCCCAACACGGGTCTTGATCCCAGGACCCTGGAATCATGACCTGAGCCGAAGGCAGATGCTTCACTGACCGAACCACTCAGGTGCCCCTGGGACACTCAATTCTTGACCCAGAGGGGAAAAAAGCAATGGTAAAACCACACAGTGGTTGTTTAACTTTAGCCTAGATGTGGCAGAGATCACGGCCACTCATGGTTCATTGGTCCGAGCGCATCCTACATCCAAGCTGGATCTCAGGGAAGTACGAATGCACTTCGTACAGGGAGAGGGGTGCCCAGAGATATGCCCCATAGCGAATGGCATGAGAGAGGAGCAGTAAAAAATTTGAACAAATAATGCAGTCTACAATACTCATTGCCCTTTACTATTATTGGAATTTGAAAGCGTGTTTACTCATTTACTTGCTTATTATCTGCCTCCCTCAGATTTGCAAGCTGCGTAAGAGCCAAGATCCTGTCTTATGCTCATCACGTGATAGGTGTTGGTACTTGATAGGTGCTCGAAAGCTATTTGCTGGATAAATAAGTGAACTTTCTGCTTTCCCTCCCAAAAATCGGGCACGTTGATATCTGTTCTTTATAGGAATGCTGAGGAAATCAAATGAGATAATGAATCTTCTTTTCCATATTCTCAGGGCATGAGATTGCAGAAATGTTTTAGGACAAATAATGTGAAAACTTTCTAGACTGATGAGAAAAAAATTACACTCCAATAGTCTTGCATACAATTCCCAGACTTCCTTCCAGTTTCCAGCCTTCTCCCCACCCCCGACCTCCACCCCCAACTACAACATCAGTGGGTTCATTGTCAGCAGGGATTGGTCCCTTCCTGTATTCTGTCTCCAGGTGCGCTCGTTCCAGGATATCTAGTCACATAGATACAGGGTGCCTTATCAAGGCGCTGGGCTTCTCTATTAACGGGATAAGGGTAGTCTTTGCTCAGTCTTTAGATACCTCAGTGCCGGACAATAACTCATCTGTGCTACTTAAAAATACCTCTATGAGAGCCTCTTCCAGGTCAGATGGACAGAAGTGGCTTGAGAGCCCATCTGATCTGTTGCTGGGGACCTAAGAGTTTTTAAAGAAATGTTTTCAGGTAGGACATTCAAGAGCAACCCATATTGTGTTCTTAAATTTCCCAGGGAAACAACTAATGTTCATATATATATCATAGACTAGCCTTGAAAACAGGGAGCTGACAGGACCCACCGTGCCGTGTCTGTACTACTTTTTCTATGTTCTGGAGCTTTAAAACAATGTTCACTATTAGTCATAGCTCAGTTCATTCAACACAAGAAATAATTTGGAAGCTTCAATGTGTCTGTTATACTTCTGGGTGCTACTATTACAATTGCACATTTCTCTCTCTCTCTTTCGTTGTATGGATACAGATCACACATACTTGTTTTTCTAGTTTCCAACAGAGTTTATCCTTTACTAACCAGGCTATTTGGGGGTCCTCGTTGTCTTGGAAGCTCTTTGGGGACCTGGGCATTTACCAGTTCCAACCCACTCTTAACCAGTTCCAATTACTCTCGGGCGATTCCTGTCTTAGGAACACAGATCACTTTTCTCAGAATGCCACTTAATGACCCATGTCTTAGCCCCACATGAAGGATAGTGAAATCTATTCAGGGACTGTGGATATGGCTAACTGCTCCTCAGTTTCCTCCTTCCACCGATACCCAGAACAACTCAGAGGAGAATGAGTCCTCTCGTGCCTTAGTAGCGGAAGTCATGACTCTGGGCTTTCTTGATTCTTTTTCCAGTGGCAGCATGGAGAGATACCCAACGGCTGCCTGCCTGGGCCAACAACACTACAGGAAGATCGCTGAGGCTCTAGGGAGAGAGGATATGCATACGTACCCCTTCTCCCATGCCTTGTACACTCCAAGTCAGAAGGATGCGTTTGACATGACTCAGTATTGTTCCCCTTGTCCCATAAGTGCTGATTTCTCCCAGACCCCCTTTGAATCTCTTCTCCTTCTATCTATGATCTCTGGGTAGCCTCAAGATTCAATCTGTCTCTCTATCTAGTAACCCCAAAAGTTCAGCCCATGTTTCTCTTCCCTCCCCAGGCTTTTCTATCTGACACGTAATGGACACCTTTATCTGGAGATGCTGTAGTTACTTCAAATATAATACGTCCAAAATGGTGCCCCTTATTGTTCTTTGCAAATCTGCGTTTCTTCCTATGGGTACCCCTTAGGGAATTGAATCCTACCTATTCACTTATCCTGGGCTAGCTTCCTCATAACAATGGCTCTGCTGTACGACTCTGTTCTTCCCTGTTTCTTTTTTAAAAGATTTATTTATTTATTTGAGAGAGAGAGAGAGCATGAGTGGGGCAGGGAGGCAGAGGGAGAGGGAGAGAGAGACTCTTAAGCAGACTCCTCACTGAGTGCAGAAACTGACTCACGGCTCCATCCCAGGACCCTGAGATCATGACCTGAGCTGAAATCAAGGTCAGACGCTTAACCAACTGAGCCACCCAGGAGCCCCATGTTCTTGCCTGTTTCTTCTGCTAGATCGTGAGCTCTTTGAAAGTCAGGTTTTATTATTCATCTCCATAAACCTCAATGATGGAGCCCAAAAGGTAATGGATAGTAAATGTTTGTATAAAAAGGACTGCAAACAGCGAGTATCATCATAACGCATGACGTAATTAAGCACAGCCTTCTCAGTTTCAGCAGCTCGGAGAAGCTCTGGAGGGGTCTGGATGAGGGCCTAGATTAGTTCATTCTCTGAGTGTAGGGATCCAGAGAAAGTTTAGCCCAGCAGCCAAGATACAAAATCTGGAAAGTGTGGTGCCGATGGACCTTATTTCAAGCAAGTAGTGACCCAGGCCCACAGACGGCATCAGGAATCCATCCGGGCAAGTAGCAGGAGCTGGGCAGAACCCCTGGGAGTCATAGAAAGGGCAGACAAAAGTCAAGGTCAAGGGACTGAGTGGTTCCCTATGCTGAGAATTAAGGGCATAGTTCTTGACTCAGGTGGGCTGATGAGGACACTCCTCCTGGGGAATGAGGCAGATGCCCCATGTGCCTTTGCTCAGATCTGGGACCAAAGGGCTGACTGAGCTGTCCATAAGGGAAGCTTGGGGCTGAGGGCCAGAACGTGTGGCTGGGTCTGCTTTCATTCTTCTTACGCTGGTCAGTCTTCACCTAGAGCCGGAGGAGGGCTTGCGGAAGGCACTGGGAGGGTTGTAGTGCTGAGGAGCAGAGAGATGCTGCTGATTAGGCAGACCGAAAACAGCCTAAAAGTCTACTTTGGTCCTATTTAAAGCATTAGCCTAAACTCAGTTAAGTATTAAAATTGATCTCCTAGAAACTGCGTGAAGGGTCTATGGGAATTGTGCGTGCTCAACTTTTCTGTAAATCTAAAATTATTCCAAAATGAAGTGTTTATTGAAAAAAATTTATTAAAAGTCATTGACCCCCTATTTGTAACCGAACTAGGTTTGGAATATTGAATTAAAATTAAGCATCTGGGAGTCTGCCGTAGAACCCAAATAGGTGGATTTTTTTTCTTACTGGCATCAGAGACTCCCAGCCTCGCTAGGTTTGTGGTAGAGGATAGAGAGACATTTACTGAGAAGACAACTTCTGGAATGGGTGTGCTTCTTATTATATTTCTTACAATCGGACCCTGCTACCACGACGGGGAATGAGAGGGAGATGAGCTCCGGAGGGGAAGGGAGGTGCAGAGGGAGAGGGGGCCATGGCACTACAGGCACCACAGAATTCAAGTCAACCCTTTCTTTGCTTCTTCTTCCACTTTCAAACTCATCAACCCCTGCCTGTCCTCAGATGACCCAGGGAGCCTTGTTTCTCGAAGCTGCCAGTTAACAAGCAAGGTTGCCAACGGAAGCCAGTTGCTCTCTTCTGATGCTGGAACTTACAACCTGTCATCTTTTGTTGTCTGCAGAACAGAAAACACAGCCAAGCCAGCAGGCAGGGAGAGTCTGTTGTAGGAGTCCAGATCTCATTGGAATGATGCAATTTATTCACAGATATCAAGGAAGAGAAATAAATCCTTGCCACTGTTACCCTTTCTCCGTCTCCAAGTGGTCAGGAAAAATTATGATGAGCGTGGGCTGGAAAGAAGCAAAGATGGTGATCATTTTCCCGAGATGTAAACATAGCACAAAGAATGGACACCGTGGTCATGATCCAGGCATCCTTACTAGCCTGCATATTTCACAGTATCCCTAGTAAGACACCCTGACCTGTCTGAGAGAAAAAGCTCCCAAATATCTTGGCGAGGAGAGATGGGGGGGGTGTCATTGATTGAGAAGATTTCAAACAACTGAGAGAAAGAGAGAGTGCAAAGAACACCATAACTAGGGAGGGAAAGCGTGAAAGAGGAGACCCAGCAAACCCAGGTACAAAGGAAAAATCCCTCTTGAGAGTTATTTTATCAGTGCAGATGTGAATGATGGACAAATAATCCGTGAGCTCAGCAAGAAAACCTGAATTATTTCTACCCAGGGCTGGCTTGCAGTTGGAAAGCGAAAGCGTGCCATTTGCCAGGAATTTTCATATGCATTTGTTTAAGCGGCTCGCAAATTACTTCCTTCTTCTCACCCTGCTTTTGTTGGCTTACCTTTGGTTGGGCACTGACCAGAAATTCCAGGCGGGGAGGTTGTCCAGGTAGAATCAGCTGGAGAGAGGGTTTGGAGACCCGCCAGGGCCGAAGGATGTATTGTTGTCAGGGCGGCCCTGGGGAGTTTGCTGACTCAAGAGGAAGGTCTTATTTACAGAGAAGGGGCATTAAATGAGCCTAGGGTACCAAGTCATTGAAGAGGGACCATCGAGAAGATTTTCTGCAGAAAGAGGATAAAGTATTAAGGCAGCACTGAGGCCTCAAAGAAACTATCTAATTCCCAAAGCAAGTATGGAATGGTAAGAAGTGCCCTAGTTCAAGAATGACCTGGGATTAAGTCTAAACATTCCTGGGTGTACATCCTATGATCCTGGGTAAACCCCAGCTGGCTTCCTTCTATATAAAAAGGGAACGTAGCCTGGCTGCCTTATAGGAGTGTTAGGAGAATCAATTGCAAGGACACTTAAAAGTCTTTCAAGCAAATGCAAATTGCGATTGTAATTGTAGATCAGATAAGACGCCTCTGACCTTGACCAGGACCAATTTTATCTGTTTCCCCCCATACTTGCCTCATCATTTGTGAGGCTAATTGTGGGTTTTATTTTATTTTTATTACTTATATGCAAAGATCTTCCTTTCCCCTTTTAATTCACACGCATTACAGAGAGGCAGTATTTTTGATGACTAGTTAGGCTGTTAGGATATTGTATTTACAGTGAAATCCCTACTGATATTTCTCTATTGATTTCTTTTCCCACATCCATCACAATTGCTTTAAAGTACTTCCAAATTGACCAAAACTCCCTGCTCAACAGTTCTCCTTACCCATAGTTCCTTTGTTTCAGTATCTTGAAATAATCACTGAAGGATTATCTATGTATCTACATATATTGCATGTTCATCTATACACCCACAGCCCTGGCCTCCACACAACACTGAGCCAGCTGGAAAGATTGCCCAACAAATTCTCTTGGCTTCACTTCAAACAAGGAATCGCTATTTCCCCCCATTTTATGGATGGTAAACAGAGGCCCAGTGACTCATGGGATGAATATTATTACTGATGAGATCCTACTTCTCTGGAAGCCCCGTCCTCTTATATCCTATGCCATAGTCTTTCTCAGTCATCCACAAATAAAGGAATTAGTCATGGCTCCTTTTAATCTTTATTTCACTCTCTGTGGAAAGCTGCGATCTCTCTTTGGGCTAGGGCAATTTACACTGGAGGCAGGGGGATGGAAGAGGACAAGGCAAGGGTGTTCATCCACTACAGGTCTACCCAAAATGCCCCTAGCAGACACTTTCCCAGTTGGTCTGTGTGGCTGGGAAACAGACGCTGTGCTGGCTGAGTCTCGGATGCTCCCTCATTTGAACCTGCAGTAACTCCACCAGTTGCCTACAAAGCATGGAATCCTCGGCTATTCTATCATATTCCTTCAAGGCACAGACTGTGAATCTTAAGGTGCTGGGCCAGAAGAATAGATTTTAAGAGCTCAGGGGAAGACAAGCATGCCTGCAACCTGCTTTCAGCCCAAGAGTCAGAGGTAGATGATTGGATGTCATTACAAGAGAATTCCTAAGCCTGGGGACATAATTAACAGAACTGTGGCCACCTGCTGTCAGGTGCCAGCATTGGGGGTAATTAGTAAACCGTGTACCTGAGGATCACAAGGTCTAAGACAGAAAAGAATCAGAAAAAGAACATTTAAAGAAGCAGAATGAAATCCCAGAAAAGACCTTGTGCATTCAAAATAGCAGTCTGGAAAAAAAAAAAAGAAAGAAAGAAAGAAATCAATTGGCTCCTTTATGAGTGCCTGATGCAACAAGCCTGGTCTGGTATCACTGGACCTATGTGCCCGGGGTCAGAGGCTGACCTAACCATGTCCAAAGCCAGCGTCATTGCGCTGCAGGGTTCATCCACAGCATCCCGCAAATAAAGAAAAGGGTAGCAATCGATACGGGACATGACGAAAGCCCAGGAGAGCCAAAAGGAGTTGGCAGGTCACGGTGGAGAGAGGCAAGAGAAACAAAAAAGCCCCGGAGATGTCAGCCTCAGATTTCTCAAACAACACAAAGGATGTTGGATTTCAATGCACACTGCTTGGCTCTGTTCAGAGTATAAAAGGGAACAAGGTGGTCAGTGTTAAAGGAAAGAGGGAAAAATGGCTGACGACAGCCTTGGAGCTGAATTAAAAAACATCAAATTAAAGGCATGTGTATTGAACTGAGGAGCTGAGTGGGAGGGCTCTTCCCAAAACTCTACAATTACCAGATTTGGTACCCAGGCTCCCAGGCAGCACTTCCACCACGTGGGGGTGCCGGGGAGCCCAGGAATGCCCCCAAATTGCCCCTTGCCCACAGCATTTCCCTCAGTTAAAGGTTAAGTCCTTTGGTTTATTGCTTTGATTTCCACTAACATGCAAACTGTCCTGGGGAGACATAACCTTAGTGTGAATTTCAGTGTTTTTCCCCAGAGCGTGTTTGATAGTAGACATCACAAGGAGAGATTTCCTTCCCATCTTTCATCTTTAACCTCTTGAAGACACTGGCCAATTCCCTAGTGTTTCTGACCTGCTCTTCACAATAGGTAATAAGAATGATGCTCTCTGGAGTTGTACAAAATGGTGACCCTGGACCCACAGGCCCAAAGCTGGTTTCTCCTTGATGCTGGTATCTACTTCAAGGTCAAGTACGTTTTGCTCCTAGAGCTTTGGGTTTGCTGTGCTGTCTGCTTGATTCCTGATCTTCTTTCCAGCCTAGGCCCAAATATAGACTCTGTGGGTCTCTTGTTCCTAGATCTCTAGGTTTCTCCTAACTTCTAATTCCTAGGACCCTCTGGGTCTTCCCTACTCCTGCCTTATCCTTACTTTGATGTCTCTAGCCTTGTCTTATCTCCTTCAGTCTTGGTTTGTAACTGCCCTGTAGGATCATGCCCTGCTCATGGTCATGGTGTGAAGCCTAATACCTGAGAAAGATGGCAAGGGGGATCAGAAAAGAAGAAAAGACAAAAGAAGGGAGGTGCAAGACCAATGCATAAATTACTCTCAACAGGATCTTCACCATTAGAAAGCATTCTTTTAGCAGCTACCAATGAAATAGTTTGTCGGGTAATTTTTAATGCATTGTATACTCAGGTCCTTGTTTTCTAGGATTTCAAAACCAAAGCAATTGTAACTATTAAACAGCCCTCTCAAAGAAGAAGATGTACGTGTTGGGAGGAGATAGGCATTCCCATTGATTATCCTAATATTTGGATGCCTTAATAATTGAAACACCGCACCTTGATAGACCCATGTTCTAGTCCTCGTTGTGTTATTAACCAAAGTGCACAGATTGATTCAACTCAAATTTGTGTTCTCATACCTACATAAGAGAAAACTACATTGATAATTTATTAGAGGTACATTTTTAAAGAAAGAAATTCATCAGGGATAAATAGAAAGGAGGTCTATAGGTGCCAGTGCAAGAACAGAAGGATAGAAGCTGGGCTTTACAAGGGCCATGGCATCTAGATCAAAGCACTTAAACTTCAATTTAATACAAAATTAACCCTAGTATCTCTTCCAGCACTAAAATTCTAAAATTCCGTGATTCTAAGAGACTAGAGATAAAAGAACGTTATTTGAAGTTTTAATTTAGTTTTGAATTTGAAGATTAATTTAGTGTTCATTTTTCTTTCTATTAAAGACAATATTTTTTGGAAATGGGTATTTCTCAGTTAGATGATGGGAATCTAGAATTCCTGCCTTCTACATTGAGAATATTATAATAAAGTCCTTTCTATTAAAGACAATATTTTTTGGAAATGGGTATTTCTCAGTTAGGTGATGGGAATCTAGAATTCCTGCCTTCTACATTGAGAATATTATAATAAAGTCCTAATTTTGTTACATGGAGAATTTACTTTATAAGTCTGTTTAGGAAGTCTACCGCATTCTGTTTTAATTGTGACTTAGATGAAGCTGGGTCACATTGGTGATTGAAGCCAACATAACTAAAGTAAACAGAACAGTAAAGTCTGGATCATGGAAAGAATAAAACAACAGAGTGCCTGGTGGCTCATTCACTTGAGCACCCATCTATTGATTTCGGCTCAGGTCATGATCTAGGGGTCGTGATATAGAGCCCGAAGTCGGGCTCCGAGCTCAGGGCAGAGTCTGCTTGTTCCTCTTCATCTGCCCCTCCCCCTCCCCCAACAAACTATTTCTTTCTCTCTCTCTCAAATAAATAAATAAATAAATAAATAAAACAAGCAACCATATTTGTAGGAAGCAATCTGTCCCTGCATCAGTTATAAGGCTGCCCTATCATCTCTCCCTCTACAGGAACCTCCTGCAAAAGCATGTTGAGGAAAAGTCCAACTCATTAAATAATGAATAATAATAGAACAATTAGAAAGTTATGTTTAGAATGATGCTATAATAAAAATCTGTGGGGAATATATCAGAACTTAAGAACAAAAACCATAAACTTATTATAAAAAACACAAATCTACAGAAATGGAGAGAGATTCCATGTTTATGGATTGGAAAAGTCAAATTTGTTGGTCTCCTCAAGTGGATCTAGTAATGGAAAACAATCCTAATAAAAACTCCAGCAGTATTTTTTGCAGAAATGAACAAGTTGATTCTAAAATTAGTATGACAAGACAAAAGACCAAGACCTTTTCTTAAAAGAAGAAAAGGGCTGGAGAATCATACTATTTGATTTAAGGCTTACTACCAAGCTAGAGTAATCGAGACAGTGTGGTATTGGCACAATAATGAACATAGAAGACAATGTAAGAAAATAGAATCTAGACACACACACACAATTATTTTTAGCAAAGGTGCTAAGGCAATTCAATGGGGAATGGAAAATCTTTTCAACAAATGATACTATTACAATTGGATCAATATATGCAAGAAATAAGAATGAACATGACACTAGAACTTTACCTTACACTATATACAAAAATAAATTTGAGATGGATTTTGAACAAAATCCAAACCCAGTTCAATTACTGACAACATTGAAATAAAACTTCTCTATAGATACATGCATATGACCTGACAGAAGGAGAGACATGACCATTTCTGGACATACATGTTATTTACCTCTATATTTATTGTTCTTCCTCACATAATGTCTGGCATTCAGTAAAATACTAAGACAAACAAAAATCAAAGAATAAAGTGACCCATTGTCAAGAGATAGAAGAGTATACATAAAAAATTTGGTTTGGATGTTGAGACTAATGACACCCCCCACCACCACCACAACTAAGAGGGTATGAAAAAGTTTATTACTCACATAATGAAGCTCTCTGGGGAGAATAGACAGAGCTCCCAAACTGAATCTGAATTGGTTTGAGAGAGTAGGGAAAGGAGCCTTGCTCAGTTATGATGTTGTTTAGAGGATGGGGCTAGGGCTGGGATCCTGTGTGTGGCCGAGGCTTCCTTGATTTAAAATTCCCATTAGTGTTGAAGAAGAGAGCACCTGGGCTTTCTCATCAACACTCTCAGATATGGGACAGCAAGAGAAGGGAAAAATGGTGGGGCTAGAAAATGGATTAATTAATAATTAAATGGATTAATTAATTCCTTGAAAGGCATAAATTACAAAAATGAAAAAGAATTAGACACAATTATATTACTGTATACATATATAATTTAATATATACATTAGTTTGTATATATTGTTTGTATAATGTATATACAATCTAAAATATATATTAGAATAATACGATACAATAATATATATATTTCATATCTTTCAAAGTTCCATCAAAGAAAAATTCAGGACCAGAAAACTTCAGTGGTGAATTTGGCCAATCATTTATGGGGAAAATAAAGCTAACTCTACACAAATACTTCCAGGAAAAGAAAAAAAAAAAAAAAGAAACATATTCAGTTCATTTCATGAAGAATTATCCTAATACCAAGCTAGACAGACATTACAAGACAAGAAAACTACAGAATAATCTTTCATGAGAATAAATGCAAAATCCCTTACCAAAAATTTGGCACAAATATATCAAAAGGATAATACATTATAACCATATGGAATTGATCCCAGGAATGCAAGTTTGGCTCAGCAATAGAAAATCAATAATGAAAACAAAATCAATAAATTAAAAAAGAAAAAATATGTATTCATCTAAAATAGTTTCAGAAAAAGTGACAGTTTAATATTTATTTATAATCTGTATAATAAAATGCCTCTCAGCAAACTACCTGACAAAGAACATCTAAAAAAAAACCTTTACCTAAAATTATCTTCAATGATAATTAATGTTTTCTTTTTTCCAAAAAATCAAGGAACAAGACAAAGATGTTCATTTGACTACTGTTATTCTACACTATATTAAATGTTCTAGCCAGAATAAATAAACAAACAAATAAGTAACATCCAGATTGGAAAGGAAGAAGTAAAATTGTCTTTATTCTTAGATGAAATTATTATATATGTGGAAAATCCTATGGAATCTGCAAAAGAAATATAAGAACTAATGAATGAATTTAACAATGCTATAGGTACAAGATCAATGTACAAAAATCAATTATATTTCTGAATATTAATGATGAATAATCAAAAATTGAAAGAAAACAAAACTGAAGCATGTAGAATAGCATCAAAAATATGAAATACTGAGTGAGAAATATTACAAAATATGTAAAAAGCCTTGTAAACTGAAAGGTACAAAACATTGCTGAGAGATTTAAAAAATACTTGAATAAAGGGAGAAATAAATGTCTTCATAGATTAGGACAATCAATATTGTTAAGAATTATCCTCAAATTGAACTGTATATATGCAATGTGATAATAGTGAAAGAGCAGGCATTTTATAGAAACTGTCTGATTCTGAAATTGGTATGGTAATATAAATGACTTAGGATAGTCACAACAACTTTGAAAAAGTATTACAAAGTTGGAAGACTTACACCGCCTGATGTCAAGACTCATACACAAAGAATTGCATTATTTGGCCTTCCTGTTGGTTCCCTGGGAGACCTCACTTACAAGAAAGCATGGTATTTGATCTGACTCAGAACTTGCCTAATACGAAAATCCTTCTTCCCAGGGTGCCCTTATAAAAAACAGTTACTGACAAGTGTTTTAACTTTGTGGCTGCCTGAGATGGGGGATAATGACTGGGGTAAAAAACAAATGAATCAAAAGTCTTAAAAGAAGGGGTGCCTGGGTGGCTCAGTTGGCTAAGTGTCTGCCTTTGGCTCAGGTCATGATCCCAGGGTCCTGGGATCAAGTCCTGCATCAGGCTCCCCGCTAAGCAAGGAGCCTGTTTCTCCCTCTGCTTGTGCTCTCTCTCTCTCTGTCAAATAAATAATAAACAAAATCTTTAAAAAAAGTCTTAAAAAGAAAAGCTGGGGTAAGGTTTGCTTAAGCAGAAAGTGAAGGTTAAAATAGAGTTGTCAATGATTTGGCTGAGTATTGAAGGTGTTCACCAACACACACATACACACAAATACACAGCCTCTTGGCAAAGACTAGAAGATTTATTGATTCTTGGCTATGGTAAGCTGAATAACGGTCATCAAAGATGTCCAAGTCCTAATCTCTGGGACCTGTGAATGTTACCTTACATGGCATAAGAGATTTATTGATGTTTTGAGATACTGGGATGGAGGCATTATCTTGGCTTACCTGGATGAATCCTAACTTTACGATCAAAGGTGTCCTTGTATGAGGGAGGCTAAGGGATATTTGACACAAAATAAAAAAACAATGTGAAGACTAAAGCAAGATGCTACACTGCTGACTTTGAAGATTGAGGAAAGGCCTATGAGCCTACAACTCTAGATGCTAGAAATGACAGAGAAACAAATTCTCCCCTTGATCTAATGGAGAGATTGCAATCCTGCTAACACCTTTATTTCAGCCCAGTAAAAATTATTTCAGACTTCTGACATGCAGACCTATAATAGAATAAATGTGTGTTGTTTTAAGCCACCAACTTTGTGGTATGTTTTTATAGAGCCACAGAATTTATAGAAATCTCTATCCAATCATTAGGTGACCACTAAGCTAGCCAAGTAGAGACTGCAGTGGCCACACATGAAAAATAATAAATACTTTATAGAATTAGTTCAGAAATGTCAGCAAGCAAACAGCTACTATAAGTAGAAATGACAACAAACCCTGGAGAAGGAGGAGAACCCGATTTCCAGGGTTGCCATATTTAATTATTTCAAATATGCAGTTTTCAGTAAAAATTTATGAGACTTGGAAAGAAACAAGTAAGTGTGGCTTATATTCAGGGGAAAAAGCAGTCAATAGAAATTGTCCCTGAGGAAGCCTAGACGTTGGACTTAGCAGTCACAAATTCTAAATCAACCATTTTTTAAATGTTCAAAGAACTAAAAGAAATCATATCTAAAGAATTAAAGGAAAGTATGAGAATTGTGTTTTCTCAGAGAATATCAATAAAGAGATAGAAATTGTGAAAAAGAATCAAATAGAAATTCTAGAATTGAAAAATATAGTAGCTGAAATAAAAAATTGAATAGAAGCAATCAGCAGGAGATTTGAGCAAGCAGAAGAATTAGTAAACTTGAACATAAATCAATTGATATTATCCAATCTGAAGTAGCAGGAGGGAAGATAAGGAAAAACACAGAGCCTTAGAGATCTTTGGGACAAAGATGTATAGAACACTCCACCCAACAACAGCAGAACATATATTCTTCTCAAAGTACATGAGACCTTCCCCAGGATAGCCAGACGTTAGTCCATAAAACAAATCTCAAAAAATTAAAAGGAGTGATATCATATAAAGTATATGCATTGACCAAAATAGAAAAAAATTACATTTCAATAACATAAATATATTTGGTAATTCAGATGTGTGGAAATGAAACAACATATACATAAATAACCAATGTGTCAAAGAAGAATTACAAATAAAATTAGGAAATATTTTGAAGTAAATAAAAGTGAGAACACAATCAGACCAAAACTCTTGGGATGCAGCTAAAGCAGTTATTAGAGGGAAATTTGTAGGTGCAAACCCTATATTATAAAAGGAGAAAAATTTCAAATAAATAAACTAAACTTCTACCATAAAAAAACCAGTAAGAGTAGAACAAATTAAATCCAAAGAAAGCAAAAAGAAGGAAATAAAAAAATTATAGCAGAAATTAATAAAATAGAGAATAGAAACACAATTGAAAAAATAAATAAATGAAACCAAAGGAGGTTCTTTGAAAAGATCAGCAAAATTAGATAGACTAACCAAGAAAAAAAGAGATTTAAATTGCTAAAATTAGAGAAGACATTACTACTAATCTTTTGTCTTTATATTATATATTATAAATTATATTACGTAAATTATATATTATTCATATATTATATAATATAAATTATTTATATATTATGTATTATATAAATTATTTATATAATTTATACATTAGTGTCTATATATCCAAAAAAATGAGAATAATATCTCATATCATATATCAACATAGATGAAACCTAGATAGCCTACATGATATGGAAAAATTCCTAGAAAGACACAAACTTCTAATACTGACTTAAGAAAAAATTTAAAAATTTGAATAGATCTATAACAATTAAAGAGATTGAATTAGTAATAAAAAATGTTTCCCCAAAGAAAAGCCCTGATCCAGATGTCTTCATCAGTGAATTCTACCAAACATTTAAAAAAGAATTAACATCAAACTTCCTTAAACTCTTCCAAAAGTAACAGAGGGGAACACTTTCCATTTGATTAATCCAATATTACTGCTTTCTAACAAAAGCAGAAAAAGACATGAGAAAAAAAATACAAACACTGATATGCCTTATAAATAAAGAGACAAAAATTCCCTAGTAACATACCAGCAACCTGAATCCAGCAGCCTATAAAAAGGATTACACACTATAACCAAGTAGAATTTAACCCTTGTATGCAAGTTGGTTCAACTTATAAAGGTCAATCAATGTCATCATTTCAATAGAACAATGAGGGGAGCACATAATAATCTCAATAGATGTAGAAAAGATATTTGAAAAAATTGAACATCTTGTCATGACAAAAACATTAAAGAAACTGAAAATAAGGGAACTTACTCAAACTGATAAAAGACATCAATGAAAAATATACAGCTAACACATACTAATGGTGAAAGACTGAACGATTTTACCGTAAGCACATGAAAAGATGCTCAGTGTCATTAGTTATTAGGTAAATGCAAGTCAAAACCACAATGAGATACCACTTCATACTCAACAGAATGGCTATGATTTAAAAAAGAAAGAAAGAAGAAAGAAGAAAAAAGAAAGAAAGAAGAAAGAAAGAAAGAAAGAGGAAAAGAAAGAAAGAAAGAAAGAAAGAAAGAAAGAAAGAAAGAAAGAAAGAAAGAAAATAGCAAGTGTTGACAAGGATATGGAGAAACTGGAATCTTGTGTATTGCGGGTGGGACTGTCGTATTGCACATCTGCTGTGGAAAACAGTTTGACAGTTTTTCAAAAAGTTAAACATACAGTTACTGTATGACTCAGCAGTTTCACATCTGGGTCTACACCATGACAAGTGAAAACATATTCACAAAAAATTTTGTGCATGAATTACAAAATGTGCAATCAATTCAATGTTTATCAATGGAGAGGTAGATAAACAAATCTGGTACATTCACGAAATGGAGTATTATTCAGCCATAAAAAAGACAGAATACTGACACATGCTTCACTATGGATGAGCCTGGAAAATATTATGCTAAAGGAAAGAAGCCAGACACAAAAGACTATGTTTATATACATGTATATATATATATATAAAACTGCATGTATACGAACAGATCAAAAAAAGGCAAACCCATAGGGATAAAAGGTAGAATAGTGGCGGACAGGAGCTGGGTGGATGGAAGAATTGGGCTGACTGTTAATGAATACAGGATTTCTTTCTGGAGAGATAAAAATGTTCTAAAACTAGATATTGGTGATAAGTGCAACCTTGTGAGTTTATTAAAAACCATCGAATTGTGTATTTCTTAAAGGTTGAGTTTTATGGTATGTGAATTATTTCTAAATTAAAAAAAGAAAAAAGAAAAGTTTGGCATTTCCTAAAATGTTCAATATACCCCTACCACGTGACACAGCAATTATACTCCCAGATATTTTCCCAAGACAAATCAAAGTACATGCCCACACAAAGACTTGTACACGAATGTTCACAGCAGCTCTATATGTAATAGCCAAAATCTGGAAATAAACCAAATGTCCACCAACAGATGAACGGATAAACAAATTATGGTGCATCCATACATGAAAAACTACTCCGCAACACAAAGGAATAAGCTATTGATACATGGAACAATATGGACTTATTTCAGAATAATTATGCCAGGGAAAGAAGCCATACTTAAAAAAAAAAAAAAAAGTACATTCTGTATGATTCTACCCTACACTCTAGAAAAAGTAACCTAAGAGCTAGCAACAGAGATCATGTCATTAGTTACCTGGGGATGAGGGCAAGAGTCAGGAGGTGTGGGAGAAAAAGATGACAGTGGGTCAAGAAGAAACTTTTAGGGATGATAAATATATTCATTATCTTGATTTTGGTGATGTTTATACATCTGTCATAAGTTATCAAGTTGTATACTTTTAATATGTGCAGTTTACTGTTTGTTAATTACACTTCATTAAGTTGTTAAAAATAATTAGAAGAAGACAAAAAGTCCCAATTAAGTGATGGGCAAAATATTTGAACAGATACTTTACCAAAGAGAAGATACAAAGGGCAAAGAAGCACATGAAAAGATGCTCAACATCATTAATATTAAGGAAATGCAAATTAAATTCACAGTGAGATACTACCATGCACCTACAAAATTACCAAACAGGGAAAAGAAAAAAAAAAAAAGACAAGGCGAAGGACTGGCGGGAATACAGAGCAACTGTAATTTTCATACAATGTTGGTATAAATGCCAAATGGTATAGGCACTTGGGAAAACAGTTTTGCAATTTCTTATGAAGTTAAACATATATTTACCGTACAAGTCACGGTGTTTACTCCTAAATATTTACCTCAAAGAAATGGAAGCATAAGAGCACACAGAGGTCAGTAGGTTGTTTATAGCAAACTGAAATCTGGAAACATCCCAAATGTCTGTCAGCTGGTGAATGAATGAACAAACTGTGCAACCGTACAATGCACTCCTCAACAATCACACAAACAAACAAACTACTGATAAATACAAGATGGATGCATCTCCAAAGGGTTATGTTAAAAGAAAGAAGCAAGATACAAAAAAGCTATACGCTACAGAGTTCCATTTATGCTGGAAAACACAGAACCATAGGTAAAAAAAAACATCACATCAGTAGTTGCCAGGGGCAAGGATGTTAAGGACACTGACTATAAAGTGGTACAAGGGAACTTTTTGTGGAGATGAAAATTCTTATACCTTGAATGTGTGAGTAATTAGAGAACCATAAATATTTGTCAAAATTCTCTGAGCGTGACACCTAAAACTCTGAGTTTTACTCTATGAAAATTACATTTCAATAAACCTGGCTTTTAAAAAATCCGGCAGTTATTCTTGATTTTTAAAAACTCAATAAAATCGGGCTGGATACATTCTTGAGACAGTTAAATATTTCTAAGCCCCAAAATGAGCACCATGTTTTTAAACTGAAAAACCACAGAGGAATTCCAACAAGAAGCATCGAGAAGATGTTCACAATCATCTCTGTTCTTTAACATTGTACTGAAGTCACTAGGGAACACAATTAGACTAGAGCAAAAAGATACAGGTACAGAATTGGAAACAAGGAATAAAATACAATAGGTGAAAGCATTGGATAGTAACCTGGAAAAGCCAAGAAAATAAACTGAAAAAAGTAAAAATTCAAAAAACCAAGTCAGTGGGGCTATGCAATTAATACAAATAAATCAGTGATTTTCATGTATACAAATAATAACGAGCTGGAAGATACGATAGAAGAAAAAAAATCCCATTTACAATAGCAACACAGAAAGATAAAATACCTAAGAAGAAAATTCACATGAGAAGTCCAAGCCATACTAAGAAAACTTTGTAAAATTAACTAAAGATAGCAAAGTTTAACAAATGGAAAGATATGCAAATTTTAGATTGGGAGACCCAACATCATAAAGATGTCATTTTTATCTAACCTAATTTTAAAAATTGATGTAATACCCATAAAATTACCAAATCTTCAATTTTTAAAAAAATATCATACCTCAAACAAGGATAAATTCCAAATGGATCAAGATTTAAATATAAAACATGCAACCATAAAAGTACTGAAAGAAAACATGGAAGGGTTCCATTATAGGCTTGGATAGGGAAAAGCTTCTCTAAATATAAATCAAAACTCCAAATTAAAAAAAAAAATGGTTATATTTGACTACATAAAATTAAAAGAAAATTTCGGCTTGAAAACATACCATTAAAAAGGGAGAATAAAATTGTTCAATTGCATTAAAATACTTGTAACAAGTATCAAGAAAAAGAGCTTCTCTCCCTAATATATGAAAAGCTCCTAAATTTTGATAAAATCCAGTGGGAAACTGGGCAAAGAATATAAAAGGAAATGCAAAGTATTTTTAAAATATGTATGAAACTACTCATAACAAAATGCAATTTAAAAGCTACACTGAGATACTATTTTTTCACCTATCAGATTGTCAAAAATCTAAAAGGGTGATACAATCTGTTGGTGAGGCTGTAAGAAAAGATTTACTTTCATCCATTGCGGATGGGAATGCAAATTGTTACAACCCTTAGGGAGGGCAATTTGGTAATATCTATTAAAATTACAAATGCGTATACTCTTTGACCCAGCTATTCCACTTCTGGGAATGTATCCTAGAGTTATACTAGGTCACATGCAAAATGATACACACGAGTATCTATTGTAGCATCGTTAGTAATAGTAAAAGGTTGGAAGCGACCCAAATCTTCCATCAATCTGAGACTGATTTCTCTTTTAGCTTGCTTTTACAGTTTCAAAGTGGAAAGGGGAGGAAAGAAAAAAGAACTCCTTTTCCTAAGCCTGGAGCAGAGCTGGCCTTAGGTATCTCCATTCCTCTTTGTCCTGGACGGCCCCTTGGTTCTATCAGTCTTTCCAGGGTAGCGGAGCCCTCCCAAGGGGAGCTGGCCTCAGGCCCCTTGAGCACATCAGCGTCATGAGAGGGATGGACAGAAGAGGGAGCAATGCAGAACTCTATCCTCTAAGAATGAGCAGATTAGAACTTTTCTTTGCTGGGGTAAGTCAAGAGGAAGAAGAAAAAGTCGTGTGTGAACTTTCCTTTGATGTAAGATGTGCCACTAATATATTTTTTTAAGTCTTGCTTAACTTTTAATTAGGGCAAGATACAACTAACACTGCTTAAGATTTACACTTGCATTTTGGTAAAGTGGTCCATTTTTCTAAAAATTATACAACGGGGAGGAAATGCATGCCGGTATTTTCTTGCCCAGATACTCATGTTTATGGATACCTCATGGCACTATAATCGGGGCAAAAATATTCACCACTGACAGCTTTCTAACCTCAGACAAAATATCTAGAAGGTATAAATAGTGTCCTGAATGACGTTGCAGTGAGACTATAAAACGATGGAAAACACTAAAGTTAGATGTTCTTCTTCGCGTTCACATTTACCTCCCTTTCTTTTTGAGAACAGTGTGATTTTGGTAAAACGTACTGCTGCTGTTTGCTTCTCTGCTGTTTGCTTCGGTTGTGTCTTTCGGTAAACACAAGTTTTTCAACAGTCATTCAGAGAAATATCGTGGCACCTCATCAGAGGGTGGCCAGCAGGAACTCTCCTGGATGGTCCTAGTTTCAATAGAAACCACTTTGCGTAAAAAGGCTCACTTTAAGTGGGTCAATCTGTATTAGTTGCACCGCTTGAAACACTGAAGACACACTTTTGTGTATCTAGTGTTTGGGGACTTTTTGGGAACACACTATATTTATACTCTATTAAACTAGGTCAGCTCCTTTGTTGGGACAATCCCAGAGGGAGCTATACATTTCACCTAAAGATAGCAAGAAGAGTTCTGGTATTTTCCTGGTTTGTCTATCCCAGCTCATTCTGCGAAGTCTAATCTAGTGAAGTCCTATGTCTCAGTGAATAAACAGTGACTCATTCATTAAAAAATATTTCTTTAGTGTCTAATGTGAATTCTTCATTGTGCTAGGTGTTATGGGAAACATGAATTCCAGCTGTCAACAAAACTGCTCTCTAAAAGGGTAATAAGGCATATATATACATATATGTATATTCATATTTATATATATTTATACGGAAAACTCTGTGTGTGTGTGTATCACTACAAAAAGGGCAGAAAGTTGAGTTAAATAAAGCTGATGAGTCTAAGCTACAGGAAAGTTACTCAAAACAAAGTGTCCTACAAATAAATCTTTTTTTAAAAAAGGGGGCACCTAGGTGTCTCAGTGGGTTAAGTGTCTGACTCTTGGTTTCCACTCAGGTCGTGACCTCGTGGGTTGGGGGATGGAGCCCCATGTCCTGCTCCAGGCTCAGTGGAGATTCTGTTTGAAGAGTCTATCCCTCTACCCCTCTTCCCACATGAGTTTTCTCTCTCTGTGTCTCAAATAAATAAATAATCTTAAAAAAAAGAAGATGAAGTGTCCTACAGGTAGCTAGAAACCAAGACTTATACTGGAGAGAGCTCAGGGCATGATAGATAGATAGATAGATAGATAGATAGATAGATAGATGATAGATAGATAGATAGATAGATAGATAGGTAGATAGATAAAAACTAATATGTATATACAGTTTTTGGTGGTAACAGATGAAACCCTTGAAAGAGAAAAGAGAGATCTTGACTCACATATAGTTCTTCCTAACTAAAACAAATAAGTGAACAAGCAAGATGTGATATCTGATATTTTTTCAGCATACTTTAAAAATAATTGTTATAATACTCCTATAAATAAAATATGCGTTAAGCACAAGAACAACATCAAAACTATAGAGATCAGCTGAAATGTACATGCAGTAGGTCGCAGATTTAAGGAGTCACAGCCCACTGTTTCTTGTGGCATCTAGTCCCACTCATTTAGAGAATAATATTGAATTGCGATTTTGTATCTTCATTAGAGCACTAGTAACCAAATGTGCATTAAAAGCAGATGAAGTGTCTAAAAATCAGGTTATGTGAAGAATGCCAATTCAAATAAGTTTTCCACCTTTGAAGAGAGAAGGTGTAGTATCATTGATACCTATCGTTGAATAATTGTGGTGGGTGGTGGGGCAGTAGTTTTATTGTTATTCCAGAGACAACAAGTGTAGGGTCCAAGAAGGCATTATCAGCTTATGATGTAGGGTGACTTGCTAACAATTACAGCTGTCCAAGAACACTTCGGCGTTTTTTGTGTGTTTGTAAGCAACCGAAACAGCGGTTGAATGGCACTTGATTAGAAATGCTGTGGACGGAATGCTTCTCAAACTTGAAGATGCATTTGAATCACCTAGAGTCTCGTAAAATGCTGTGGATCTGCAAGTATACTTTGAGTATCAAGGATATAGAGAATTTTCTTTCAGCGTATGGAGAGTTTGGGATTAGAGAAGTTTTAAATTCTTCTCATCTTGAAAAGTCTGTTGTTCTATCATTTATTTTAGTCCTAATGCAAGGTATTCGTTAAATGCTGTGGGACTAAAGAAAAGTCAAGGTTCCTGAAGTAATATGGTAAATTCTAGAAACAGGAAAATGCATAGCCCATGTGGAATGTGTTAACTTGATCACAAAATATGTTTCTGGAGAAGTGTTGTAGAAACAGGCTTAGAGGCAGGCCAGGTTTCCACTGTGAATATCAAGTTAAGAACTTCCTGCACCTCGGGGATAATGGTATATCAGCTCAGATTTGTATTCACCTGTAAACAACATAGCCCCAGGATAGTGGGTTAAATGGACAGATGTGTATTTTTTCACGTAAATAAAAAAGTACGGAACTCGGCAGTCCAGCCTCGGTTGATCTGACAGCTCCCTGAAGTCATTAGAACCATATTCAGAGCTGATGTCTACTTTCAAGATTATCTTAAGATTCAAGATATTTGCTGGAGTTCCAGCAATATGGTCACATGCCAGCACTGGGAAGGAGGAAAAGAGGTTGAAGAAGTTACTCCTTTCAAAGGAAACAACTCAGAAAAAAACCCCATGCAACTGCTGCTTAAATCTTACTGGGCAGAACTTGATCACATGACTGAATGTAATTGCAAAGATTCCCGGGAAAGTTGGGTTTCTGAGCTAAGCACATTGTCTAGGGCTTTGTTTCTAAGGAATAATGAATGGGCTAATGCACACTGGGAGTCATCCAGCAGTCTCCCGACAAATGGTGTGTCAAGAAATAGCTCTGAGTTGAAAAGGGTCACCTGCAAAGGACTGTTTTTGAAAGACAAATATGGAAGTAATAAAAAGAATGAAATTGAGGGGTGCCTGGGTAGCGCAGTCGTTAAGCGTCTGCCTTCGGCTCAGGGCGTGATCCCGGCGTTCCGGGGTCGAGTCCCACATTGGGATCCTCGGCTGGGAGCCTGCTTCTTCCTCTCCCACTCCCCTGCTGTGTTCCCTCTCTTCCTGGCTGTCTCTCTGTCAAATAAATAAATGAAATCTTAAAAAAAAAAAAAAAAAGAATGAAATTGAATGTTGGGAGAGTCTGTAGTCAAGATGATTCATTTCTAGATGTAAAAGAATCCTGGAGATGTTGGACTAGACCAGAGTTGCAACAGATGGCGTAGAAAGGCAAGGGATTTTAGGATGGCCATAACAAAGGTATGATTGACGGGGCTTGGTGAATTAACCTGGACAGAGAGAAAGAAAAAGGGGCCCAAACTACCCATGGGATTTAGAACCTAGGTGATTTGGAAAAATGATGAAATTCACAGGAAAAACAGAAATGGCAAAAATAAAGCCAACTTGCTGAAGGAGAAGGTGTGTTTTGTTTCAGACATAGTAGATTTGCTGTGATGATGGAATATCCGATGGGAGCTGTGGGAATGTCTAAACCTTCTATGGGTAAGATTGTAGGACTGTTGCTTAGGAGATAATCCAGGGCTGAAGGGATGAGTTTTGAGGTTTTTCGTATACTTCCCACTTCCACTTGGATGTCTATTAGTCATCTCACATTTTATGTTTCCAGAGAAGAACTCTCAACCACCTGTGCCCCACGCTAGGTGTTGAGGACCCAGAAAATGTTGGTCTGTTTTAATATTCATCTCAACAAAATACCAATGCATAGGCAAATATGCTGCAAATGAGTCAGATAAAACTCTAAAGACAAATATAAATTATCTGATATTATCTACTCTTTGAGAATAATCCTCTTTGAAGTTTGAGTTATTTCCTATAATCCACTCTTCGGATGCCTTCGAATTTAATTTAGCCATCT
This sequence comes from Ursus maritimus, assembly GCF_017311325.1. Lineage (NCBI taxonomy): Eukaryota > Metazoa > Chordata > Mammalia > Carnivora > Ursidae > Ursus > Ursus maritimus. The sequence goes on along the minus strand of NW_024424008.1, from coordinate 46,278,730 downwards.
GTTTAAGGGGAATGATAACGCATAAAAGCAAGGTGTCCCCATTCAGCCAGCTTCCAGAGCACTCTCCTCATAGACAAACTCAATTTTCCAAATACCAGCTCTATATGCATCCGTTAATTGAGGTGTAGACGAGGTTTCCTGCCTTTTCACTGGCTATGACTCTGATTTTCCCTTGACAGTATATTCCTAATGCCAGAGGTCAGGCTTGTATTAACCCATTCTGAACCTGCCTTCAAGTGGTTAATGAAAGATCCCCAGAGCACAGCCTTGACCTTCACCTGAGCTGCATTTTCTCCAATTAGACTGGATTATCCCCTTCCTCTCTTTGTTCCTTTAGGCTCCAACCAGAGAAAGAAGCCAATTGACTTCCTCGGATTTATTAATTACAACATGTTTTGGCAGACAATGTTTTGGTTTTCTGTTATGTTCGTGTCATCTTTTTATTAGCTATACAACAAAACATCCCATAGACTAACTCTCTGGGAGTTTTCTACTCGCATTTAGTCAGGAGAGGACACCCTACCCCATGTGGGTGGAGAAACTCTTATGATATCAAGTCAAGAAGCTGAGGATTTCCTTTCCACATTCCTAAAGCTGCAGGAGTACAGGTCATCCCACAGACAACCGGGTACATGCTAGACCATTCTCTATGGGAGGTCTGAACTTTTTGGAAGAGACTGAAATTTGTTACTAAACCAGAAAGCTGGAAATGTTGAAAAATAAATGAATTTTGCATGAAAAATTTTCAAAATCCAAGACAGCCTTCCTATTAATAATGTCCTACCGATGCACAGAGCCCTGTGGTTAACACCACTCTCCCTTTATACCTCTCACCATCCTTTAAAATAGGCCCGATGAGTACTACATTCATTTTATGGCGAAGAACAGGATACTGAGAGAGCTTAGTTACTTGCTCAAGGCCACATAGCTGAGTCTGTTGCAGAGCTGAGACAAGTCTTACACTCTTTCCACCCTGTCTTCTCATTTCCCTCTAGTGAAAACATTTGCCAGTGTTTGCTTACCTACCAGGAGGTACGGTACAGACTGCTCTAAGTCACGGATGCGAAGTGTATTGGATCCGCTGAATAAAACTGCCTATCTGAATTAACTCTACTCCTTTCCTCCATGCACAGAAACAGCATTCCCTCCTCACCTGCAAAACACCTCCAGTGTGTGCTTAGACTACACCAAACTACTTTCTGCCCCCCTAATAGATCACACCAAATATATATATAAAATATATATATATATAATATGTATATATATAATATGTATCTATATATGTGTATACACACACACACACCTGCAAATTTGCTCACAGCACTCCTTGTGCTGGGTTCTTCCTCCCTAACCTGTCTGTCTGCTCTGAAGCCTATTTTGTTTCATTTCTCTACTGCAAAGTTTGTTATTCCTTCTTTATAACTCTCATAACAGAAGGTTTAATCATGTGTTTATATTAATGAGATAACAGATCTAAAGAGCTAGCACAGAGCCCAGGACATTGTGCATATTCACTAAATGTTAACGATGATGATGATGATGATGGTATCTCTTCTATTAGTCTCTTAAACATAAAGGCTATTTTCTCTGTATGTAGCACAATATACATCACATGCTAAGAAATCCTTAGTTATTTTTAATTAATTTATAGGTAATCTATACAGGCATCGTATGGATAGTAATAAAGGCAACATTTATATTTATAATGGAGAGTGAGGAGGTGGGTATAATTAACTGTTACCATGATAATTTTAAAGGAATGGAACTGGATCATAGGCACAGAGTAGTCATGAACTTGAAATGAGCTTAGAGAGAGCATCTAATTGGGTGGTTCTCAAAGTGTGGGCTCCCCATCAGCAGCAGAGCCTGGGAACTTGTTAGAAATGTACATGTCCAGCCTCACCCAAGATTCCCGAGACAGATAGCCTCTGTTTTCTCAAGGCTTCCAGGCGATTATGATGCACAGTAAGTTTGAGAACTACTGCTCTAGTCCAAACCTCTAACTTCACAGAGAGAATGGAGGTGCAGAGAGATCAGATCACTGACCTGGGGTCACACAGCTAGTTAATGGCAGCAATGAGGCTAGAACTGTAATCTCATGACCGCTTAACTTGAATAGTTCTCCCCATTGCTTTTTTATTCTTTCTAAAAAATGTTCTTCTTTCTCCAGTCAAGGAAGAAGTGAATGGTTTTAATGGTTTGGCGGTGGCCCACGGTGCTTGCTGAAGTAGCAGAAAGTGTTAACGCCGGGACACTGGAGTGTGTTTGGAGCTCATCCTATTACTCTCCGTGTAGCGATCAGTGGCAGCCCTGCAAGAGAAAATCCGCTATGAGGAGCCGTCAGCTGACAGCCTCCAGCTGTTGTGCCTTTGGGATCTCTCTCCGTGTTAAAGCCGAGAGCATGGGCTCCCACCTGCTGACGGAGCATGGCACGGGTCCAAGGGCCTGGCCATTTCTGCCCAATGTGAGATTCTGCTACTGTCAATCTTTTCTTTAGAGCTCCCTTTGGACTGGCTGGGACCCACAGAGGTGCTGCCCAGTCTGAGGCTGCTCTTCCCTTCCCCTCTGCTTTCGCAGGTGTAAGACCTCCACTGTGGTCCGAAGCCTTTCATGCCTGCTTCTGCTCCCTGTCCCCTTTAGGTTTCATGGGAGTGACCCCTAATTCATCTCTTCTGCTTCTAACTCCTCCATGGCATCTGATTATAGCATGACCTGGACTGACACACTATTCTCCTTGAGCCTCAGTTTCCAGATGAATAAATGATGTTGCAAGAGTCCATTCCCTAATACGGAATGGCAAAACAATAAATGATTGTTATATTGTCACTAGTGACAAGATTGTCAATATCTCAAAGTTACTAGGCTTATATGAAGACATTGACAGAAATGTGTGTGGCAGAGACACCTGTTGCTTATGGAATATTCAGGGGATCACCCATATTTCTAGCCCAGGTGGGGTGATATGACAAGTTCCAACCAATGTGTTATAAGCAAAAGTGTTGCTTTTCTTATTCAGGCCAAAATATAGAAGAATATATATCTTCTACGGCTGGCATGGCAAACTCCGAAAGCATGTGTTTCGTTAGAATAATGAAATCTTCATCAGCCTGTGATCTGTGAGCTCATGTGGAAGCTGGCCCCCAGCAAACCTACATGACATAGGACATATGACAAAAAATAAAGCTTTAGTGTGTTAAGCACTGAGATGTGGGGATTAATTTGTTACTACAGCTTAAACGATCTTATCCTGACTAAAACAATATGTTTTGCAAAATGTATAGTGCCATGAAAATATAAGACATTTTCATTTTAACTGCTCACTTTCTAGCATTATTATTGGCTGCACTGGGGAGAAAATGTATCACCATTGAGTAAAGATGAAGATCTCATTCAAAGACAGAAGAAAAATAAAAACTTGACTTAGGAAGAAAATTGTCAAGCTTAAGATAAGAAAAATCTGTCATTTTCAGGGGAATCAATCTCATTTGAATATTCTTACTAGAAAAAAATCTTAGAGTTTTACTTGAAAAAAAATTGAATTGGGTATAAATTCAACATAGTCATAGCCTTCCATGAACTTTATAGTCTAATTAGAGTTTTTAGTGTGAGATCATCAGTAATATTCAAATTCTTCATTTTTTTTTTAAATGCACTAAAACCGGAACAGGATATTTCTTAAGTGGTGCCAGTTTCTGTCTAAGTTGACTTGCGTAGACTAGGGGTGGTTCAACTGAAGCTAGAGATCAGCTGGTTTTGACCTTTTCAATAGTTGGTATGTTGATTAGCTGGCAATTCTGCTCTTCCAGCCCTTAGAACACAGCCAGCCTGCAGGAGGGGTGGCGACAGCCAGTCAGTCAGAACAGAGAATAATGAAAAGGTCAAAACAGGATAAGGACCAGATTTCACAGCCCCGATAACATTTGAAATTTCATCTCATTCTTGCCGTCGGACAGATGACAAGAAGAATTGGTGCATGCGCTGCCTTCCCAGGGATAAGATTTCAACCAAAAATGTCTTGGAGACGGCCAACGTCTTGGATTTGGAAACAGAGAAGTGGATACTTCTATGTCTCTTTGAAGACAGAATCAAAACTTAACAAAACTTGGAGCTTCTAAATGGCATGACCTAGGAAAAGCATTTATATGGAGAAGACCATTTAACTACTCTTGGGTGCTCTTAACACGAGAAAGTAATGCCGGGTCACTCACTCTGTGGTTATGCAAAAACTAAGGAATGAACTGGAGTTATTTGTATGGCCAAAGTGGAGAAGGGGTGAGTTCGAGGGCTCTGAAAGCAGAATCCACTAAATAAATATCTAACTGAAACAGAGATATGGAGAGAGCTTTTACCCAGGCAAGTGGTAGTAGAATGAGGAATTTCCTCATTTTACAATTAGTAAAACTGTTGTTTCATAGTTACAGAACTGTACTCAATCTAGTTTCCTTTTAAAGTAGTTCCACTGAAAATGTGTAGCATCTTGTCTGGGCACGGATTCCATGGAATCTTGTATTTTAGGAAACAGTTGCTCTCCCATCTTTCTTCCTTCACCCCTCCCCGCTTCCTTCCTTCCTTCCTTCCCTCCTTCTAACCTTTCCTTCCTTCCTCCCTTCCTTCCTTCTTTCCCTCCTTTGGGATTGTTTAGTCTGCACGGTTGTCTGTGGATGTTTCTATCTTAGAGTCATTGGACTGTTTGGTCAACCTATAACAGGAGGGAAGGAATGGCAGGAAGTTTGTCTGTGTTAGGTACAAAACAAAAACAAAAATTAAAATGAACAAAAAAGAAAACCTGTTGATTAGTTGTCATTGTCTGGTTTCAGTTTATTTCACTTGGTGCTATTGAATCTTAGCCATGGAAGCTAGAAAAGCTGTGCGAGATTCACAATCCTTCCACTAATTTCCTGGGCAACTTGACCACAGGTTCAGAATTAACCAAAGTTTATTTGCTCCTTCGATGTTATGTGCCAGGCATTAATCCAGGAACTTTGACATATGCCATCTCATTTCATTATTATAAAAGTTCGAAGAGGTTAAAGTAACTATACTGTTGACTCTTGAACAACACGGGGGTGAGAGGTGCTGACTCCCAGAGCAGTCAAAAATCTGTGTAACAAGGGTTGACTCCCCCAAATCTTAACTACTAACAGCTTATTATCAGACAGAAGGCTTACTAATAAAGAGTCGATTAACACATGTTTTGTATGTTATTTGTATTCTATACTGTATTCTTAGAATAAAGTAAGCTAGAAGAAAATGTCAAGAAAATCATAAGGAAGAGAAAATACATTTACATACAGTATTCATCGAGAAATAACTGCATATAAGTGGACCGGCAGTTCAAACCTGTGTCGTTCAGCGTCAGCTGTAAATCGTGATCTGTCTGGAGTAGTCCCAGTGCCCATTTCCCAGCAACCCACCCTGTTAGAACTTCTTTCACTCTCAAAAGTGTTGTAAATTGGAAAATGGATGACACAGTCATCCTACATAGAGTAGGTATTACGATAACATTCTATTTATAGGCCTTTCTGGTCTTAATTTCTTTACTGATAAAAATGGGATGCGTGAGCAAATTACATTAAGGGTCCCTTCTTGCTCTAATGGCTCTGATTGCTTAGGTAATTATAGAGACCTTAGCCTCAAAACTTTTTATCTGCTTAAAAGGGCTCCACCTCAGCCATGTGTCAACACTGAATAGAGGAAAGGAAATCCTCTACTTCAGTACAAGAAATGAGAAGTTTTAGGACAAAAAGAACGCCTACTGAATGTACATGCATTATGATGCAATACTGGTATGAATTCACCACAGTTTATGTGAGATTCTGCAGTACGCAGAGCAGAGAGAGCACACCAGAGGACTGTGGGATGGAATGACATATACCTAAAATTAAAAAAATGTATACCTAAAATAAGTTTCACCTAACATGCCCGAGTAATAATGCGGTAAGTTCTAATACATTTCAACTGAGAATCATTGTAACAATTAAGAATTATGAACTGTTTCAGTTGTAAGTTACTTTTCCTATATCCTGTTTTTCTTTCATATGTTTGCTAATGCTCTATCTAGAACATAATCTTCATTCTACCCACAGGAAGCACCCTGGAAAGCATGATGTAGTGGAAAAAGCCTGGGCTTTGGGGTAAAATAGTTGAGTTATAATCTCGGCCTGCCAGTTATGAAAATCCATGCTGCTTAACTTTTCTTTCAAATTCAGTTTCCCCGTCCATAAAACAGAAAGAGCAACCCAAGTTTAAAGGAATGTTCTGAAAATTCAGGGAGGTAGTGTTGGCACATGGCGGACAATGAGCAAATGTTCCTTCTTCCCAACCTGCCCGCAAGGACATGTGTATATGTAACGTATCAAGTGAGGAATGTCAAATGAGTTATGTCTTTATGGGCCTAGATGATCCGTGTTTTGATGGCTGCTCGAACACCAGCAGGTAGAACCTTACCAGGTAATGGGTTTATGGTTAGCAGCAAAGTTGGCTTGGTTTTCAGCTCCACCTTACATTGCCTTAGTTGTTGAGGAAAGATTCTCTGCCTTCTAAAGGCTGTCTGTAAGTTTATTGATCTTTCAAGGCTGAATGTAATGTTCTCTTTACATGGCATACTTAATAAAGGCAATCTGTCATCAGCTCATGTCCACTATATCCCCCCAAATGGAATTTATGTGTCTTTCAAGCTAGGAGAAAGCCGGGATCAGATCTCACCTGTGGTGTTGGGTTCTGTCCTAGATGCCACCCTTTGAAAGCATCACGTGTGTAGCTTTAGGACTCATGGGCCTGGGATGATCAGAGAGTAAACTCTTGAACAGCTGTAGCCAGGGAGAATGTTTAAAAGGGTTTGGTATAGATGTTACTCTAATGGGAGCACATCATTTGGCCTGAAAATGACCAATTTGGGACTAAAATGAGCAGGATATGCTTTCCTCCTGGAAACACAATACAGGTAGCTCAGAGAAGCATCTGAGGGAGAGACCAAGAGACAAAGACACAGAAGAGAATTCAAAGAAAATGCAGAAGAACGTAGGGAGAACAAATCATTGTCAAAATAAAGAGTAACAAGTAGCAGACACTTCACAGGGCACACTGGAGAGAAGTATTTCTCTACGACCACTTCTAAGTCTTGCTATTTCAAGTAAATGTCAAGCACTCGCATCTCAGAGACTGATAGTGTTTTGCATTTTTTTTTTTTTTTGTAATCAGTGACAGTGATACCCAATGTAGAATCAACTTAAGACAAAAACAGTAACATACGAGGAATCGAGTAATGGAGTCTCCAATAGCTGTCTTGGTAGGAGAATGACTTTTACCTTCCCAGAATCTCCAACACCTTCCAAAGCTACCCTAAACAAAAATAATAATCTTTACTATGGACAATGGATAATTTCTTCGTCTTAGCGGAAGGCTGAGTAAAAGCATCTTTAGAGGAACTTACTACATTACCTGATCTGTCATATACAATGGAGATAAAAATGTTATTTGCTATGCAGTTAGAATTTTAAGACAAATCTTCTAGCTCCTCTTTCTAACATGATCGCCCCCTCCTCACCTAATCTCCACTAAAGACATTCTGAAACCACCACAGAATCTCCTAGACAATTCTCCAAGACCTTCCACAGCATTCCCATGCCTTTGTGCCAGTATTTAGTGGAAGGGAAATTGAAATACATATCAAATGCTTGTTATTTATTTAACAAATATTTACTGAATACTGACTAAGTTCCAGAAACTAAGCTTGGTACTGATTATCACTGCTTTATGACATCTAAAAATGTTCATTATCAAATTTATAAAAAACCGTACCAAGTTTTATCCTTTTGTATGAATTAGTGAATCCTATTTAATCTCTTTCTTTTTAAGTTTTTTTTTTACTTTCCTAAAGCCCTATTTAAATTTTAACAATATTTAAGATAGTCATATACTCTTAATCATTCCAGTTGAAAATCTGATGCCAAAACGGAAAAATTGCCTAACCTTCCTTCCAAATTATTGCCAGATATGTAACTCAAACACATAATGAACCACCAACTGGATGGTAAGGAAATTCACAATTATATTCTATGATGAATGATAGAAGGAACTAGGGATATTTAGACCACAGAAGCAAATGCTCCTAGTAACTATTTTAAATATCCGAAGGGTCATGGAGTTAAAGAAAGATTTGGTTTGTTCTAAATGACATTAAGACATAAAACTAGAGTAATAGGTGAAAACTACTTTGAAAGAAAATCTGCTCTTCTGATCTATGTAATAGCAAAGACAGAATTGGCTATGGGAAGGCAATGAACTAAGGATAGAGGAGGAATTTGGCAGAGAAGACGTAGAACAGTTTCAAACATCAGATTAAGGTGTGGGCCATAAAGCCACTTCAATTCTGAAAGGCAATAATTCCAAGGAAATAAAGTGAAGATTAGGAACAAGGCATATAACAAGTTCATCTGAGTTACAGAAGATAGAAATGTATAAAATTTAAAGAAGAAAACCCACATAGCTGTAAAAAGCTTTCTGCTGGAGAAGTCCAAAATCACACAGAGATGAGAAGCCTGATGTCCCTCATGAATAATACCTAATGCACTGGGATTGGGCAGCTGGGCTCTGATACTGCGTCTAAGGCAAAGGTAATTGAATACTAGGAGAGAGACATACAGTGGTCCGAATAATATAACATCTGAGCACATTAATATTTCTGTCAATGTAACCAAGAATGTTATGGCATATGTGTCACTGGGAATGACAGAAGCTATTACTGAAATGAGATTAGAATCTTTTTGAAATATCAACAGAAGCATTATAGTTGGGAGCATTCCCATCTGAAATAGACGACACTGATGCTACACAATCAACATACGAGGGGGAATAGGATACAAAGTTACAGACCACGTTGTTTTGTTCTATATCGATTTTTCCCCTCAGAGTTTTTGATTAGCTGTCAAATCAATTAGTTTTCCTCAATCCCAAGTACGATGTCAAATTTCTCCGTTTTTTGGAGAGAAATGGGGTATATCTGGTTTCCTTCTTTTTATTATGACCATCAGGGTGCACATTGATTGGCCAAATAAATGGGTAAACGAGCTGTGTGTAATGTCTAGTGTTGGAGTTAAGGGGCTTCTTCTGTCTCATCTTTGCAGAACACTGTTGCTCAGGACTAGCTTGATTCTTGGTTGGGTCACCGTAGTGTGAGTTCTGTGTTCCAGGATTTACAAACCCTTAAGAGCAAAATGTAGTAGGAGGATATTTTAATGTTCAAGTCTGTTTACCTCATCTTCCCCATCCTCTAATGATTCAAATAGCATCAAGAACTTGCATTATTATAATGCTGCCCGGTGGTAGGGCTGATACCAAACAACCAGTTAAATTCCTGACTGTGGACCTCTTATGTAGATTTGGGTAAATCTAAAGCAGAAAAATAGTCTTGAAAGCCATTCCTTTTATTGTAAGAACCAAGTATTTGAAATAAAAAATGAATTGTTTGACTTCATTGGCTTTAAATGTGGAAGAGCCAAGGCCTACAAGATTCAAAGCAAAATATAGCAAGAATGGGTAGGTTATGTAAGCAGAGATGGGAAGTCCAAGAAAGAATCAAAGGGAAATGCTAGAAATTAAAAACACTGTAGCAGAAATGAAGAATGCCTTTGATAGGTTCATCAGCATGGCCAAGGAAAGACTCAGCGAGTTTGAAGATATGTCAATACTTCAAAAACTAAAACATGAAGAGAAAAAAGAATGAAAAAATGGAACAGAAAATCCAGGAATTGTGGAACAAAGTATAATGAGAATACCAGAAGGAGAAGAAAGAAAGGAACAGAAGAAATATTTGAAGTAACACTGGCTAAGAATTTTCTAAAATAAACAACAGGCACCAAACCACAGATCTTGGAAGTTCAGAAAACACCAACCATGGCAAGTACCAAAGAAAATCTACAACCAGGCATATCATATTCAAACTGCAAAAAAATCAAAGACAAAGAGAAAATCTTATAGGAAGTAAATGGTGGAAGAAATGTCTTACTTATAGAGGGATAAGGGTAAGAATTAAGTCAGACTACTCTCCAAAAATCTTGCAAGCAAGAAGTGAAGGAAATATTTAAAAGTAAAGCAGCCACAAACTAGAATTCTGTATTCGGTGAATTCATCCTTCAAAAGTAAGGGAGAAATACTTTTGCGAACAAACAAAAATTGAGGGAATTTGTTGCCAGTAGGTCTGCCTTGTCAGATATGCTAAAATAAATTCTTCAGAGAGAAGGAAAATGATAAGAGGTTAGAAGCTTGGGCCTACATAAAGAAGAGAAGAGTGTTAGGAAAAGAATAAATGAAGGTAAAATAAATGCTCTTCTTTTTCTTATTCTTAATTGACCTAGGTAACAGTTTGTCCAAAATAATAACAGAGACAAGGTGTTTGGAGGTTATGGAGTATCTATAAGTGAAATAAATGACAACAATGCTATAAGGGACAGGACGGAAGAATTGGGAATACTCCGTTATGAGGTACTTGAACTACCATATATGGTAGTATTTGAAAGTGAACTTGGATTAATTATAAACACATGTTACAAACTCAAGGGCAACCACTAACAAACAAACAAACAAACAAAACCCCACGGTATAAATACCATACACCAGAGGAAGGAAGACTATTACAGCACTAGAATGCACAAAATGAGAACAGAGCTTGATCAAAGAAAGTAGAAAGGGTAGATTAACAGGGATGCTCTCAGTCTCTGAGAAATGGCCCAAGTCTCAGCTGTAATTGGAGATAAAAGGGGTAATAGAACCCCTGATAGAAATAACAGACAAGCTGCAAGGATTCCAAAATAGAATGTATCATCTTCTAATTTGCCCTATGCAGTCTGGGAGAGTGCAAACCTCCTGGAGAAAAAATCCAGGTCCAATACAGCATTTGAGTGATCAAATAGCAACTGTGGAAGGAAATTGACAGATGGTTCTGAGGGCAGCTTTGAGCCCCTCCAACCACGACGTGGCATGAGAAAAGCGGCTGGGTATTCAGAGCCCCCCAGGAGGAGCCTCATAGTTGGGATGATGAGGACACAGGTGCATGGAATTTTTAACTGGGGGCCATCGAGGGACTGCAATCATAAGCAGCACGTGCAACTTCACGGCTGCCACTACATTTTAGCTTCTGTTTCCTCACAGCTCTACTTCAGGATCTCTGTCTCTCCTTTCAGAATTCAGCTCTTACTGTTAACAGCCTAATCTTCTCTACAGTTCCCAAGACTAATTGCAGAGTTGAGAGGATCTTATTAGCTAATTCCTGAGTAGAGATTTAGAGATTTCACAGCCACTGGCTAGCCTAAGGATTGGTTACTCTCAAGTCAGTTCTTCACCCTGGCCTGACTTGTGAAGCTGGATGCAGGACCCTTGGTTGAGACTATGGCTGCCCAGGGTGTTCCTTTAATCCCTCAGGAATTTCTGTGTGCAAAGTGGTTTCCTTAGAAAAAAAATCGTGGGCATGGCAAGCATAATGGTTAACCTTGATTTGTCTGATGATAGATAGATAGATCAATCAAAACTATTCTGTAATCAATAACCTATGGTACAACTATTCTGTAACACTATTCTGTAACCAATAATCTGTGATAAAAAGAAATTCTGTAACCAATAATCTGTGATAAAAAGGTACAAAAATAATAATATAGGAGGGTCAGAAGTTACATTGTTAGTATATTTCTTTATCCTTTTCATGTTGTTCCTTATAAAAGTCATGTCAGTATTAACAACAGTAAAAGCTAACATTTGCTAAATGTCTAATATGTGTCCAGCATCCTGTTAGATACTTTATATAGAATAATTAAATTCCCACGACAATCCTGAGAGGTGGGTACTGATATCCCATACCACTAATGACACTGAGTCTGAGAAGTTTAGTAATTCATACGCATACATTTTCTGCTTATAGAAGGCAACATTTACACATTTTTCTCTCACAAAATACCTCTGCTTGTACTTGGAAAGAAATTCATTTGTGAGAGCAAAAATAAAAGAGTAATTTAGAGATAAGAAGAGAGAAGGAAACTAAAATAAGCAGAAGAAAGAAGCTTATTGCAGATGTAGTACTTTTATAAAAACAATTAAACCTTAATTGGTTTTTGCAAAAAAAAAAAAAAAAAACTTAAAGAACCCTAGGAAGCTTTAAATTAAACCTAGGACCCAATGAGATGTGAATTTTATAATCTTGGTCTATAAGAGGAAGTTCTTTGGGAAACGGAAAAGTTGGATTTTTGTTTGGTTCTGTAACTTAACTGCAGACCCTTGACCAAACTCCATAACCTTCCTAGTCACCACCACCACCAATAAGCCCTCATCAAATGTTTTTACGAACGTGGAATACTAGATAGGAAGGGAGTTGATATTTTGGATGAGCGAGTCTGAGTTCTTAGCCTGAAGTCCAGAGAATAAGCATTATGCCTATTTTGTGACAAGGATGCAAAAGCGAGAAAGAGACAATCCTAGTGAGCCCTCAAGAAACTCGCTACTTAGCATAATGAACACATAAGTACCATGCATGGCCTGCTATAGTGAAAGTCTTTGGTAAGTATCTATGAGAGCAGAACATTATTTCTCTCCCCCCACCACCCTGGCCCATTGGTACAGGCACAGGGATTGTATCTCACCTGCCAACTCCCACCAGTTGTTAGCAGCCTGGAGTCCTATGGGGAGAGATCAGTGCCTTGGTCCAGGCCAAGCAGGAGCGAATGCTGCAAGTTACCAAGGACGCAGGCGAGAAAGGGCAGGGGGATGTGTGTCGAGGAAGAACCCTTCAAACTCCAAGATGGCTTTGGAGTTACACTGAGCTGGGTTGGCAGTCTTGCTGTGTCATTTAACCATGTGACCTTGGACAGCCTGAGTCTCAGCTTCTTTGAATAGATGACAAAGTATCTAATTTTTGCTGTGATAGCTATGTCATTCCATAAAGCACCTAGCCCAGTTTCTGACTAATAGTAGTTGGTCAACATATGTTAGCTTCTTTGACTCGCAATCCAACTTTTTAACTAGACGACAAGGTAGCCAGGAAGTTCTTGGTGCAGTGGTCATTGTAAATGAGGATCCAATAATCACGCATCTGTGGGGACTCTAGACTCTTCTCTTCTCTGAAAACATCCCTCGATATTTACACTAAATATTTGCCTTTTCATTGGCAACTTCACCCATTATATTTATGTATTTTATTTTATTTTATTTTATTTTTACTTTTTAAAGATATTTATTTGAGAGAGAGAGAGTATGGGCACACATGCAAGGAGGGGCAGAGGGAGAGAGAGAGAGAGAGAGAAAATTTCAAGCACACTCTTCCCTGAGCTCCGAGCCCAACTCTGGGCTCCATCTCAGATCATGGCCTGAGCCAAAACCAAGAGTTGGACGCTCAACTGACTGAGCCACCCAGGCGCCCCACATTTACTTATTTTCTTATCATCTTCCTCTGTTTCTCCTTCCCACAGTTGTCCTCTGCTTTGTGTATTTGCGATACCAGTCAATGGCACTAAAGTTTCTCTAGGGACTCAATGCACAAAACCTGGGAACCAAGGGTGCCTTTGAAGGCCACCATTTTGATCACAGGAATCCGAAGTCCGAAGTTAGGAAGGAAAGACTGTCACAAAGTTACCTTCCCAGAGATCGGCTCCGGTCTCTGAAGAACCTGAGTCTCCCCGCAGTTAAGTCCATCACAAGCTCCCAGATCACCATGGAAGTCTCGAGTAGCTATGATGAAGGCCTTCAAATACCCACGACACAGTTTAGATCCATTGTATGACTGAATAAATGGAACCAGCCAAATGTTTTTTTTTTTTCCCTTTCCTTTATATGTGGGTTCCCTTAGACCTCCTGGCCTCTCCATGCCCTTTGCCGCATGCATGAACAGAAACTGCCTCCCAGAGCAGCTCTGCAAAGGATTTTTCTGGCGAAGGCAACCTGAGGTCAAGAAACCACACAGCTGTCAGCTCATAGTTACAGTCTGAGGGGAAGAGAAGCCTGAGGCTTGGGTATTAGGCTCCCACACCGTCAGCCTCCTCCCCAACATTTCAGCTGAACAATAACCACGATTGAAAGAAGAAAGAACAAAGCGACTTCCCAAATATTTCTTTCTTTTCTTTTCTTTTCTTTTTTTTTTTGCCCAGTATGCAACGCTTCCTGTTTCTCTCGTGATGAAAATGTGTTCATCTGTCAAACGGAAAGCTGCCCCACTGCTTAGGTGCAGAGAACTTCAGTCACAGCAGCTGCTGCGAGCAGACCAAGAGCCAAGCTCCTCATTTGTTTTGGCTAACGCTGAAGAATCAGTTTAGGCATCCCCTAGAACAAAATGGTGCACGGGAACGGAGCCAAGCTATGGAAGAGAAGCAGCAAAGTTGCAACAGATTATTTGTCTGCTGAAACAGAAGGAGAAAGATATCAAAACCTGGACTCATTTGAGTCCAGCCTCCCCAACATATTCTCTATTTGCAACACAGACGATTTCCTCTAATATCATTCAACAGGTGCTAAACTGTAGCTTTTCTGGAGATTAATCATTGCAGCCCTGGTAAGAGAGAATCAGGAAGAATCTGGGAGCCACCCAGAATCCTTTGGCTCTTTCTGCCAGGGACTCAGCACGGGACCCAAGGGCGTATTTTGTAGGTGCTTGTTAATGGTAATCATCGTGAGGAAACTATCCTTGCTCTCTGCGTTCCCAAAGCACCATATTGATGGGAAAATATGTTTGCCTTTGTGACTCTTACTGAGGTTGTAAGCTTCTTAAGACAAATCTATCTTTCGCTTAACTCTTATTTTCAGACACTAGCACATAGTAGGCACTCAGTAAATACAAGTTGAAAGGTTTATTTGTTGAAGTAAATTTCATGAATACATAACATGCCCCTCTTTCAATTTCATTAGGGAGGGTTTGAGTAAGTATGGTCATTCTGGGTAATTTACCAACACTGTTTATCTTAGAAGTTTCATGTGCATTTCTGTTTTCACCCATTGGAGACAAAGACCAAGGCCACACAGATGTAAATTATTTAATTGGGTCATTAAGCCAAACCCATTTGGGAATTTAGTTGGCCAGCTAGCTGAGAAAAAAGTAGAGCTTAGGAACATGACATGACTTCACTTTTTTCCCAGATTTATCAGAAAATGGTTCACTCTGAACTCCCATTTGAATATTGTAGATCTGATTAGAGAAGGGGAAAAATGAAGCCAAACTCTAAGCAGGACAAAAATGAAATTAAATGGCAATTTCAAAATACTTAAATGCCTCCAAAACTTTGATGTGCTATCTCTTGTCTGGACAGATTTTACAGGATTGCTCTCAAACTGGTCAGCCTGTTCTATGTAGGCTTGTGTCCCAGGAAAGGTCTAAATTAGGCAACACTCCAGGAGAAGATAGACCAGTGCTAGCAGTATTGTAGTAGTGGGTGTCGTAGGGGTCTGCTGCCTGCATTTCCAAGTCTCAGATTCTGCAGCTGTGGAATGAATGGATCATCCCTACAGCCTGGAGTATGTCCAGTGTGTGCTGAGGCACTGGCTGGGAAACTGAAGGAGGGAGAACCTTTAGCTCTGACCTAAGCCTGTAGTTAGATCCTCCACCTTGCACGCTTCTCTTCCGAAACCACAGTGCTGGCTGGGATGAAGACATAGCAGGAGTAGCCTCCTTTGAGTCAAAGATAAGAGCACCAGAGTTCTTGCTCGACTGCTGGACCCAGCCAGGTCTGTCTGGTCCCTCCATGGAGGTGGAGGAGAGAAGTTAATATTCTTTGCCTTGCCCGACACATCTCATGCTTGTTTCCCCAGGCTCTGCCCTCCTTCCACATTATTTCAATAGGGAAATAGTCCATTTATTTTGTTTGGCACATTGTATTCCACACACAAACTGATCTGATAACATTTGGGTGAAATTATTAAATTTAGCAAAATATTGGAGTAGGGTTGTTTAGTTCTGGGACGCTATATGGTTTGATCAAAAATGATTTTCATTTCATGTTGCTTATTTCTGTTTTCCTACAATACTATGGCATCTAGCTGCAAATGAAAATAGTTAGACATCCAGGTAATTTAAGTCCGTCTTATCAAGTATTAGATTTGGGGACATGAGGATAATAAAATAAATGTTTATTATTTCCAGATGGGTATTTGGCATTGTGGAGTAACAGCCTATGTAGGGTAACATTTTAAGAATTAACATTATTGGAGCAGAAATAGAAGAATGATATGATTCTTCAGCATAAATGTGACATATATGTCAAATAAGCATTGGATTGAAATAAACCAATTTAATTTTCAAAAGCCCATTGCACTTAGCAGAAAATCCTGCATAATGCATGCAAGCCTGGGACATTGACCTGTAAGCCACTCTTTGAATTACTACTGAAAATTTCAATCCAACCCAACCAAATGCATTATATATGCGTGTGTATATGTGTGTGAAAATCTGAAGGCTCTGAGACAAAAGGTCTTAAACCGTGTAGCAGGTGTCAACTTTGCACCAAGACAATGGTGGGAACCCTAAATCAGAATATTACATACTTAAACCAATTTGTTCCAGTGAAATACACTCAAGTATCAAATGTTTATTCAAAGAGAGACCCCATATGCCTTTTCTGTGGAAGACGGTCTCTGTTTATTTTCCCTCCTTTAAGTATGCGCCTGTATCCCAAATTATATTCTTAAGACTGAAGCTTAGCTATCTATGGTTTGGGGACAGGATTGGGAAGAACTTGACCCAGTTCCATCAGGGATTAGTTCTTGAACTCCTGAAAAGTGTATTTAACGTGGCCTACGAATGGGTGAGAATTCTTGCCTGATATTTGAGATTGAAAACCCGTGATGGGAATCTGTTTGGACTCTGGAACCACAACTTGAGACCCCTCTTAATCACCAGGCAAGAACTGCCTACGAATTTGATTCTGCCACGATTGGCCACTTGGAATAAAATTTAAGATGTTGGAGAACATGTATTTGCCTTGAATACCATGTGATGACGGGAGTCATGCCGTGTAGAGCAGACGGAGCTCTGCAACGGTACCCAACTGTAAATGCATTGGATACCATTGGCCCTTCTCCCCATGTACAACTCCACGACTCTTGGGGTGTAATGTATCATAATGACCAGTATGCTTCAATATCAGAGAACTTTGGTTGAGACTTGACTCTTCTTATACTCAAATCTTAAGCAAGGGATGTTCAGGATGTCAACAGCTCTGAAGTTTTCTACACTAGAACAGCAGTTCTCAAACTTTTCTGTCTCAGGACCCCTTTATGCTCTTCGAATTATGGAGAAGCCCAAAGAATTTCTGTGCTTGTGGATTATATCTCTTGATATTTACCTTATTAGAAATGGAAACTAAGCTTTAGAAAATATTTATTCATTTAAAAGTACCAGCAATAAACCCATGATAGGTTAACATAAAAACATACTTTTAGGAAAAATAACTATTTTTCAAAAACGAAAAGAAGGAGAGCATTGTTTTTACATTTTTCCAAATCTCTTTATTGTTTAATAGAAGCAGCTAGAGTCTCGAATGTACATCTGTAGGTCTCCTGCGATATCGCAGTACTTTCAAAAGAGTGGGAGTGAAAAAGTCACAACATTTTTTTTTTAAAGATTTTATTTATTTATTCGACAGAGATAGAGACAGCCAGCGAGAGAGGGAACACAAGCAGGGGGAGTGGGAGAGGAAGAAGCAGGCTCATAGCGGAGGAGCCTGACGTGGGGCTCGATCCCATAACGCCGGGATCATGCCCTGAGCCGAAGGCAGACGCTTAACCGCTGTGCCACCCAGGCGCCCCTAAAAGTCACAACATTTTAATATGACTACGAAAATAGTTTGGGCCTCATGGACTGCCTGAAAAGGGGATCACCTGGGAGTCCCCAAACCGCATGTTGAGAACTACCATCCTTAGAAGTAAAATGGAGGCTAAGGACAACTATAGTGATTACAGCCAAACTTACTCGAATCCCTACTCGGTGCTTGTCTCTAATTTCAGTGTTTTTCCTATATTGTTCTATTTAACCCTTGTAGCAACCCCAGGAGGGAGATATTCTATCATCTTTCTTCATTTTCTAGATGAGAAAACCACGGCCCAAAGAAGCTAAGTGACTTTCCCAAGATCCGGGAGCTCGTATATGGTAGAGTCAGGCGCAGAGCTGTGACAAGAGCAACAGTGATGGCGGTGGCGGGTGTGGCCGTGGTGGTTACAGGAGTATTTTGCATCTGTGAAGCATTGAGTATGTAAAATGCCAGGTTGCCGGACGCGAATCCTCTTTTTGCCCTCACGACAGATCTATGATCTGTGCAGTATTACAATCATCATTGTACACATGAGGAAACGGAGTCTTGACTAAGGTCATATTTAGTGCATAGGAAAATTATATAAGTTCTCTAACTCTGCAGTGTTGCTATGATGGTAATTAACTTGGTAATCAGGCTGAAATTAGGAGAGGTGATCTGATGACCCATTTAACTGGCATCAGGGCAGAATAAGATACAGTTTTTTCTGCAGAAGTGTATTTTCCCAAATAGTTCGTCTCCACTATATTGTGGGCCCAAACTGTACTGACGGAAGGGATCATTATGAACACTAACTTGGATTCTGGGCTTTCCTTTGGACATGCATTGTAGGCTACGGGGGTGGGCAGGCCTCCATTTCCCTACTAAATCATCCCAGGATGCTTTCTATGATGCACGTGGGTTTTCGTTTTGAAGTTTGTAGATTTTTCCTTTCCTAGTTCTTTCTGTCTTCTCCTTACCAAACCAACAGCATTTTCTTCTCAGAAGAATCCCTGTACTTGGTTCTAGCCCTCCCTCGGTGCCCTTGTAACTTACTGGTCATGTTCTTTCTTTTAGGAAATCAGGCAACCCGGTAAAAGAGGAGCATTGTGGGTAAAAGAAGAGCAAAACCTGTCTGAGTTTGTGGACTCTGCACGGGATTTGATTGTTCTAAATGCTTCCTCCGTTCACTTTCATCTGATTGGCCCTGCCCGGATAAATGCACTTGCTGAGGAAACCCTGCTCCTACGAGTGATATGTTACTGAGGGATCACAGCTTTTGCTAGTTCGAAAGTTTAATGCCATTGATTATGAGACCATTTGCCTATGGGCTTTCTTTTTATGTATTTTTACATTTGAGAGCTCTGCTCTTAACTACACTTTTAAAAATCCTTTAGAGGAAACCAAATATGCCTTGTTCCAGTTCCAATAAGGTTGCTTTGAATGTTTTGAACTTGTAGTCATGGTTGAGATGACCTAATTTAAAACACATTTGGAAGTTCAACTGAGCCTAACCTAGGTAGCTTCGATGTTTTCTTGTATGAGTTTGCTTTTTTGTGGTTGTTGTTTTGTCTAAATTCATGCCCCAGTGTTGTTTATGTTCTTCTGTAGCTGAGATCGATCTTCAGGAAAAAAAAAATAAGAAAGCCACCAAAGAGGGAAAAGAAAAGAAAACAAAGAGAAAGAAGGAAGAAAGAAGAGAAAGAGGCGATATGTGAGCAGGGAAACAAACACAAAACATTATTTACCAGACATAAATCGATTGAATAAAACAATTCTAGGTGTTAAGGACAGGTCTAAGGGGTGGACATGAAAATCCTTTCAATCACACACATAATAAAGATCACATTCTAGAGTCTGACTCCTGCCTACCCACCTACGCTCCTCACCCACTCCTCCTGGCCTGGTAATACACGCTCTATGATAGTCCGATGGCATATTGTGGCCTCCCTCCAACTCTATGCCCATACGGCTCCTCTGCTTTGAACGTCCTTAGGACCCCCACCTGTTGTTTGTCAGGCAAACTCTTAATCATCCTTCAAAACTCAGCAGAAGTGTCACCACTTCTGAGAAGTTTTTGTCTTCTCTTTAGTTTGGTTTCACCCCTTTCTTCTTTGTACCCGTACTTTACCCTCGAGAGTATTCTTCTCACAAAAAGACATTGGTGTGTTTGCATGTTTGCTTCTCCGCTAATTTGCAAGCTCTTGGATGAAAATGTCTGCAGCCTTAGAGCTACATGATACTGGACACACAATGGATAAACAGCATATAGAGAGTAAGTTTAAATTTGAATTATAAGAGAGTGCCTGTTTTCTAGGAGCTGGCAAACCTGTGGCGATACCGATTTATGCTTTGGAAACTGTAGCAAGATGAGCTCTCGCCAACGTTCTCTTGAGAGGCATGTCTGCAAATATCAAAATTCTAGCTGACTCACATAGAAATCTTCACATATATGATCAAAGATTTTCGATAAGGGTACCAAGACCATTCAGTGTGGGGGAGGGAACTGTCTTTTCAACAAATGGTGTTGGGAAAACTGGATATCCACATGCGAAAGAATGCTGTTGGGCCCTTACCATGCACCATACACAGACATTAACTCAAAATGGAACAAAGACCTAAATATCAGAGCTAAAACGGTAAAGTTCCCTCAGAGGGAAACATGGGAGAAAAGCTTCAATAACAGTGTATTTGGCAATGATTTCTTAAATATGATACCAAAAGCGTGGGCAACAACAAAATAGGTAAGTCGAACTACATCAAAATTAAAATGTTTGTACGTCAAGGGACACTATCAACAGAGTGAAGAGGGAATGCATGGACTAGGAAAAAATATTTGCAAATCATATATCTGATAAGGGGTTAATATCTAGGATACATAAAGAACTACAACTCAACAAAAGCAACAAAAATCAATCTGATTAAAAAGGGGCAAAGGACTTACACAGACGTTTCTCCAAAGAAGAGAGACAACTGGCCAATGAAAGACTCATTGGAGAAATGTGAATCAAAACCACCGTAAGATACCATTTCACACCCATTAAGATGGCTACTGTTACAAAGCATGGGGGGTGGGGATGGGATTTGGCAAAAATGTGGGGAAATTGGAACCATTATGCACTGAAGGTGGAAACGTAAAATGGTGCAGCCATGATGAAACGCAGTATGGCTGTTCCTCCAAAAATTAGAGAATTACCACCTGACCCAACAATTCCACTTTTGTATATGTGTGTGAGTGTATGTGTGTGTGTGTGTGTGTGTGTGTGTATCCATCCCAAAGAAGTGGAAGCAGGGACACGGGCAGTTATGTGCACACCCATGTTCATAGCAGCAGCATTCACAATAGGCAAAAGGTGGAAACAGCTCAAGTTTCCACCAACAGATGAACAGATAAACAACATGATATACAATCAAATATTATTCAGCTTTAAAAAGAAGGAAATTCTGGCACAGGCTACAGCATGGATGAATGTCACAGACATTATTTTAACTCAGGCACAAAAGGACGAATATCACAGGGTAAGACTTACGTGAAATACCTAGAGAAATCAAATTCATCGAGGCAGAAAGCGGTGGTTGTCCGGCTCTGGGGGGAGGAGATAATAGGGAGCATTGTTGGATGGATGCAGAGTATCAGCTGGGAGATAAAAAGGTTTTGGAGAAGGACGTACAACGAGAATGCACTTAACATCACAGATCTGTGCAGTTTAAATAGTTAAAATAGTAAACTTTATATCATACTTATTTTACCACAATTTTAGGAAAAAACAAAAAACAAAACCCAAGCAGACATAGCTCTGCGGTTACCACCCTATTGTTTACTTGTCTTATAGGCGGGACGCACGAACGCCCTGAAGAACCTGGTAAAGACCTTACTTCAGTTTGTGTTAAGGCAGGCAGGCAGCAACGTGCTGCCATCACACCGAAGGTCCGCGGGAAAGCTCAGCAACGAACCCAGGCGAAGTGGCTCCTGACTCCCGGTATTGTGCAGAAAGCCAAGGGGCTCTGCCGTTTCCCCGTGAGGAACAGGTAGACCCTAGGAAGGGATCTGAGCGGACTGCTTCGCCGATTCCAGACCGGCGCCCCGAGAAGACACCTGCGATGGGATTTGGCCATTGCTTCCCCTCCCGGGATCACTGAGCTCCTGCACTTCCTAGGCTCATTAAAAGTTATAGTTCTATAGTCGAAAAAAGAGAGAAACTCATCTGGCTGTAATTCAGGGCTGAGAAGAGAGCCTCCCCTTCACCCTACCCGGCAAGCCTCCTTCCGCCTTCTTTCTCCACCCAAGAAATGCAACCAACGACTCCATCAGAGATTCCTTTCCTCCCCTCCACCACCCCCTAATGAAGAGCAGGTGCGCCTGCAGCCCACCGAGAATGCGAGGAGGGGGCTTTGCGAGGGGTGAAGGGCGACGACATTCCTGAGAAATTCAAGTCCTCACATCCACGGGTCTTCTAGTCGCCAGAGGTTCTTGGTTTGGGTAAGATGCCAAGTAGTCAATATTTTACATTTGGTGGGCCGTAGGGTCTCTCTCACAGCTATTTTATTTGGCTCTTACAGTACAAAGTGCCATAGACGATATCTGAATGGACATGGCTGTGATCCAACGAAACTTTATTTGTGGAAATTAAATTTGAGTTTTGTATAATTTGAATGTGTTTCAAAGTATTATTCAAAAAAGTTTTTTTCAACCATTTAACAATGTAAAAGCCATCCTTGGCCCACAGGTTATACCAAACAGGTACTGGACCGTATTTGGCCCATGGTATATTGTTTGTTCGCCCCTAGTTTAAATACTTTTAATCTACCTATTTAAAAAAATTTATACAACAGGAATTTCATGTCTCTGTGGATTCCCCATACATATGCCTATTAAATTTGATTCTCTTCTGTTAATATATATAATATATTATATATATTAACAGCTCACTTGTTCTTGCAAATATTTATGCATAATTTGTTCAACAAAATTTCGCATAGCGTGGTGGCCCTGGGAACAGAGCAGATGGGTTTAAATGCCAGCCATTGCCACGCAGAGGCTGTGTGACCTTGAGGAATGCACATAAGCTCTCTGAGCCTGTGTCTCCTCATCCGTAAACTGAAACTAAAACAGAACCTAGCTACCAAGGTTGTTGCATGGCTTAAATGAATCAATGCATGTTGGGTGCTTAGACCGGTACTTGCTGCCTCATAAGTGTTAGCTGTTATTTATCACATGCCAGGCCTGGTAGTAAGTCCCCTCATTCCACTGCCTCACTGACTCCTGCCATACGGGTATTATGACCACTTGGAAAATAAACACATTTCCCATAGTTCCGGCAGCTTGCTACAGGTTAAAGCAGAAGCATGGCCCTAAGCCGGGCGATCTGCTACACTCAGCATTTCTCACTTTGACTCAAAGTCGCCTGCCCCATTGCCCCCTTCCAAGATATTTCTGCAGCCTTTGATGTTGTTGAGAACTTGCTCACTGACAAAGCTTCCTCTCTCAGTTCTGTGATTCTCCTTCTGTTGGTTCTCCTCTTATTTTCTCTGCAGTTCTCGAGAGAGTTCCTCTTCTTCTACTTATCTCCAAGATGGTGGCATCCCTCCTTGCTCAGGTCAAGGACCTCTACTCTTTTGTCCTCTACATTCCTCTGGTGTGTCATTCATGCCTGTGGGTTCAATTATGAACAGCTGTCTTTCACAAATGAATCTCACCGTTACTTCTCCAGTGGTGACCTCTCTTCTCAACTTCAAATCTATATGTGCTGGGCTCTTAGATGTTTCCAGAGGGCAATGTGACAGATGGGCTGCAACATCAGAGTGACCTGGCTTCACCTTCCAACACCGCTCATTCACTGTGGGATCTCGGGAGGATTAAACAATGCCTCTCCAGGCGTTGGTTTAGACATTAGTAACATGAGGGTGCTTAGAGAACCACCAAATAGAGTTGCTGTAAAGGTAAATAAAATGATGGGCATAACACGATTATAAGGCCTATTCATTCATTCTTTTATTCATTGGTTCAACAAACACGTGTTGAACATCTCCTTGTCCTACAAAGTGCATGCCAAGTGGCGGGTGATGTTACCAAAGCCCTAAATCTCCTCACTTCATCATCTTTCCTTGCACATGTGCTCTTCTCTATTTTTGTCATTGTTCAAGATTTGAGCCCATAGTTCTTAGTAAGGTTGCCTTCTCTTATCCCCTGTATCCCAAACATCAAGTCTTGTTTCCCCTTTTCTTTCTTTCTTCGCCTTTTCCACCATTACCATCCTAGGACTGAGCCCAGATTCTCTCAAACCTGGATTTTCCTTTCATGACAATCCTCAAGTTTTGACTCTATTTCAGTTGGAAATTAGCATCTAGGGAGACTTCTTGAGTAGAGAAGGAAAAGAATCAAAGTGGTGCTTTTTTTATTTATTTATCTTTTAAAGATTTTTTTTTATTTACTTGAGAGAGAGAGGACGAGTAGAGAGAAAGGCAGAGGGAGAGGGAGAAGCAGACTCCCTGCTGCACAGGGAGCCCCATTACGGGGCTCGATCCCAAGACCCTGAGATCATGACCTGAGCTGAAGGTAGAGGCTTAACCGACTGAGCCACCCAGGTGTCCCGGTGTTTTGTTTTGTTTTTTAAATTAAAGTTTGTATTTAGATTCCAGTTAGTTAACATACCGTGTATATATCAGGTGTATAGCGTTGTGATTCAACACTTCCATACAACACCCAGTGCTCCTCACGACAAGTGCACCCCTTAGTCCCCATCCCCTATTTCCCCCCCATCTTCTTCCCCTCCTCCCCTCTGGTAACCATCAGTTTGTTCCAAAGTAATGCTTTCGGAGCTGAACTTGTGCCCCCTCCCCCCATGAATCAGGGCGGGGAGAGACCAGTAAGAAGACAGTGAGGAGTTTAAGTATTTAAACAGAAGTTGATAAAGACTGAAAGTAAGGTGCTGACATGAGGAATGGAAAGAAAGAGGAGCTGCAGGAGGGGTTTTGAAGCCGGCTGTGGGGGCGGGGGAGTAAGTGTGGGATTTGGGGATATCTGCACAATTCAGAGACTTGGTAACTAGGAGACTCGTGATCCGTCTTCACAACTGCTGCAGCCCCTGTGTATTTTCTCTGCTGCTCCTGCGTGTCTTCTCTCCTACTGGCGGGTAGGTATTGTTTTCTATGTATTATTACTGTCCTTCTCTTAGCTTGGTTCTGAGCGCCAGAAAGCATGGTGTATGCTCTTCATCCCTTTCTGTTTATATCAAAATTGCTTACACTGAGTCCAGGTCTTGCTAATAAGTATTAGAAAATACTCATCACGGGGCGCCTGGGTGGCACAGCGGTTAGGCGTCTGCCTTTGGCTCAGGGCGTGATCCTGGCGTTATGGGATCGAGCCCCACATCAGGCTCCTCCTCTATGAGCCTGCTTCTTCCTCTCCCACTCCCCCTGCTTGTGTTCCCTCTCTCGCTGGCTGTCTCTATCTCTGTCGAATAAATAAATAAAATCTTTAAAAAAAAAAAAAAGAAAATACTCATCACTAATTGGTCCATTCGTGTTGTGAGTATTTGGAAAATTGTTGTAGGACTGGAGGGTGGGTGGCAGCTTTCCTCCCCAGAGAATTACAGGTATGTCAGCTCCCTTAGTTTATGGCTCAACTAAGTCTATTCCATAAAGATCGCTTAGATTATTCATGAAATTTATTTTCATGTGCAAAGTACAACCCCCATGAAAGCTCCCACGACAAACTGGGTAATGTAGTGGACTGGTGGTGCCTCAGAGAAAGGAATTCACAGTGATGTTTAAACAGTCTTCATGGAAAAGTCTCGATGGAAAGGACCGCTCATGTTCTGTCCCCATCTTCACATGCGTACTCCATCTGCCTGCTGCTTTTCCCTCTCAATTGAAAAACAAACAGGCACTACACAAAAAAAGAGGCCCATTTCTTGACCCATTCCCTCTACGATGAGGTCAACTTATGCCATAGGCAGGCAGTGTGGTAGGTCCGAGCAAATGCTTGCATGACTCCTTGGAGCATAGCTTCAAACAATGTGCCGGAGGTACAGAGGCCTGGAAAATGCCTGATGCGGGCAGAGCAGGCTGGTATGCAGCCGGAGAGCATCTGGGGGGGTCTTTGGGCTCCGTCTTTAAGCAGATGCCAAGTCTAAGCATCTGGGTGCAAATCACTCCAGTCACGTCCGAAAGCCAAACAAGAGTCTTTAGAACTGTGAAGACTGCAGTGTTATTGGTTCTGTAGTGATATCAGAGAAATTGCTTCACATCCTTCCTTCGGAGCAGGGGAAAACAAGACAAAACACAGTAGCCAGGAGGGTCGAGAAATCAAGGCTAAGTAATAGAATGACATTGCCTGGAGATTGGGTCCTAGAAAAGAGAAGGCAAATGTCTAGATTAGGTTGGAACAGTTAAAAGAGCCTGGGTAGGCCGGAAGTGTAGGAGCACACGCGGGGCTGGAACTGGGTGAAATCATGACGCGGATGACAGAGCGGCCAAAGAAAGGATTTCAGACTTACTAGCATCTCGCATGTTATCTTGGGCTGGTTACCTGTGCAACACATGGAGAAGGCACGTTCTAGAATGGTGTGATAGAAGAATCAGAGGCTCTCTCCGCAGAGAGGCCTACACGTCACCTGTTTGTGACCTCGGACAGTTGCTTCACTCTACTGAGCCTCGGAGTCCTCCTCCGTCAACAGAGAGGAGAACGTTGATTCTGAAGGTTATCATCCAGATTCAGGGAGTTAATGTACGAAAGGCTCAGCCCAGCCCACTCCAGTGTGGCAAACAGAGGCCATTCAATAAATAGACACTCTTTTCCTCTCTCCTCTTTTCCCAGAGGAGATAGGGCCTTTAGGTAAAGAGGACAGAGCATTGTCAAGAATTGTGAAAGGTCTGAAACTTGATGCTGCTGTTAGGCTGACCGGTTAACCTGACCGTTTCACGGATGAAGACACAAAAGCTCCCGTATCAGAGACAAAGTCCTTGCTTCCTCATAGCCCAGCAAGCAACATGGATATCAGCGTAATGGCACCGTGTTTCCGAGCCCTGATGCCACAGGGCAGTGGCGAGAGAGCCAGGGGAGGTGATAGCTGGTCACGCTGTGAGGTGCATTATGGCAGAAGAGCCCCAAGTGTAGAGAACATAAATTTGTGTAAGGGGCAGTAAGCTTACCTGCCCTGTGATCTAGACTCTCTGTTTCTTCCAGGCCTGTTCCCTGTAGAAACATCCTTGAAAAGATACTCCAGAACAAAGGCAGGCAGGCTCCTGCTTGCCAGACATAAAAATGTGAGACACATGGAAGACCGTCTCCCACAAGGCACAACGGAAATCATGCATTTCCTGCCTGTGCTCTGACCAGGCTCATTACCGGTGTCGGGCTTTCTGTACAATGTCACTTTGCTCTGTGACCATGGGACTCTCCCGCATTACAGATGCCCCGCGTCCCGCTCCTCTTCTCTTGTCCCCATCATGTCACAGTTCAAGGCACCCCATTAGGAAATTTCTGTCCCATTTTGAGCTGTTTAGAGCACTGTCAGAGCCCATAGCTGTGCAGGCTGCTGGCCTGACCAGGACAGGGCTTTTCTCTAGAAACCTGGTTTAAGCTCCATGAAAAATGTGACAGGAGAGGATTTAGGTGAGGGGAGGAAGAGGAAGTCAAAGGAGAAAGCAAGACCCATCTCCTCTTCTCGCCACATTTGGAGAACATTTGATCCCAGCTTGGAGGTGAGAACCAAGCCAAACTGGTGTCACTGGAATGACGCAGGAAGTATTAAGAGTCTCCGACATCTCCCCTTCAGGTGCATGGGCCCTGGGCCAGCTGGACGTCTGGGGAGAGCAAGAGGCCACCTACGTGGAGTTATTTGAGGGACACCATGAACTCCACCTGTTTCAAAACATCTTCCTGCCCCTGACATTTCCATTATGGTCTCTCCTCCAGGAAAGAAGTGGTCTAAAAAAGACACTGATCCAATATAAATATGCTCTCTGGGAGAAACAATCTCTACTATTTATAAATGCTCTCAATGGCCCATTCATTCAATACACATATTTTGAGTACCAGCTACATACTAGACATTGTGTTAGCCACTGGGCTTCAAGCGTAATCAGCTAGAGTCCTTGCCCTCAGGAGCCGTGGGTTAGTGAGCATCAGGAAAGGGAACAGGGAATTTGGATGCAAAGTTATGGGCTTCATGACAGTGAATCACAGGGTGATGTAGCAGCAGAAGGGAGAGGCACCCCGTCTTATTTTGGAAGATCAAGAGATGTTTTGAGGGAAGTTAACTTTAATCTGAGGCCCTATGAGTTAAATATTTCTGATCTCTATTTCAGAGGTAAAGAAATGGAGGCTCAAAGAGTCTAAATGTCCTACCTGATGTTGGTTGGCGTATGGATGACAAAGTCATGATTTAAGTATGTTCTGACACAGTTTTAGTGGGTTTTCCCACAAATACATATTTTATAACATATTGGTTCATCTAAGCAGCTAATGTCTTAGGAGACAGGATCTATGCAGGTTGAGTCTTAATGGTAGTAGGAAGTGGAGGGCTATGGACAGGGATTGGATGAAGACAAGTATGTGGGCTGGAAGTAGGGAGAAAGGTCCAGAGCATGGGCTACTACTTGGGAAAGGCCAGCCTCCTAGTTGGATACTGGACTGTTGGGGGATTCTGGACAACCTGGAGCCAAGGACTGAAGACTGTGGAGATTATGATAGAGGATTTTTGGGAGAAAAAAAAAAAGAATAAGAAAAAGAAGTATTTGAGGAAACGTTGTAATAGAAAATCTGATACGAGCAGCAAAACCTAACTTTTTCGGATTTGCAACTTCATCCAAACCAGTGCTGCAAATGCTTGCTACCCATTGCCACTATTCCAGGAAGCAGGAGGCCAGCACTTTCTGAGTACCCAGAAGAAAGAAAAAAGAATTCAATGAGGACAGCAACACACAAAGCCAACTGCTTGCTGGAGTCTTCACAGGCACTGAACCTGGGGCTCCCCTAGTCTTCTCTCCATCCTTTGTCAAGGCAACAGGTGAGGAGAGCCCACTTCCCCACTGTGACCCCTTAGGAGCCCCAAGTTCCCTGGAACTGGCCTTGGCATTTGGAATGAGCTTAGTGACCTGGGTGGATTGGCAGGGTCAGACGCAGACCTGAAACCACAACCAAAAAAAGTGGAAACTCTTTCGAGTTGGACCAGGGCTTATATCACACACAATGGCTCAAAACTTTCCTCCCCGTCTTCCAGCTGAGCCAAAGTCATTTGAGTTTCAAATGTCACCACTTAGCAGTTGGTCGGCCCGCGCCTTCTCTTCCGTCTGAACTCTCAGCCAACCTAGGCAACATTTGGATCCAATTTGATAGAAAAATTGGGTGAGCTCCTTGCCAAATTCCTGTGAATCCATGTCAAACTCAGTGATTTAGGCTCAGATCTGGGGTGTGGCTGAGTCCCCAGAGGAATTCTGTGGTTGCATAATCCACAGGAAATGAAGCAAAGGGTATTTTCAAAACTACCTCCAAGGAAGTGGGCTCTGTAGACTCTCAGTCTTATGGGGCTTTAGATTTCAGAGCTTTCACCACAAAGTTTAAGTGTTCCCACAGCACTTAATAGTCTTGTAGAGGCTGTTTAGCCCTCTGCTGGCTTTTTTTCCCCATCACCCCATCATATAGGCTATTACCTATTTTGAACCAGAGGAAGCCAGTATGTACATACGTAGGAACGATGTACGTTCGAGGTCAAGAAGTGAGATGGCTGGACTGGCTCCATGAATACTGTTGTACTTAATCTACCAAAAACATGATCTCTGACCCCTTCAAAGTTTGCAAGTTTTTCTTTCATTATAGGGCACGTGACTACAGCAACAGCATAGAAGTCACAATAAGTACGGGCAATGGGAATGTCATGCATCGGGTTCTCTGGGAAACAGATTGTAAAGTCAAATCTGCATTCAAGGAGTTCTTTAGGATACTTTCAGGAGCAATACTCCCGAGAGAGTCAGAGAAGCAGGACAGGGCAAAGGGAAAGGCTGAACATTCACAAGAGGAAGCATAACTGATCTCCTGGGGAATTCTAAAGCTCTGATAGCCCTTCACATTTGTCTGGAATCGTGACAGTCATTAAATATGAGCCATCTCCAGGAAGGGGATGTGGCCTGGGGCAAGGAAGTTTCCTTTGACAGAGGGTAAGTTCCGGGAAGGCTCAGCTCTGGGAGATCAGCAGTCTATACTCCTGGCAGCCGAAGTACCTTGGTCCTGAAAGCAATGGGGAACAGCAACCTGTTACAGGAAGGGGTAGAGCTGTGCGGTGGGAACCCAGACTTCTGAGGCTGGTTTTATAGAGGTCATGTCCATGGTGATGTGAAATTTTTTATAGGCCAAGAAATGGGGCCCATACACTAAAGAGACAGAGACTCAGGAGATGAAAATGGTACATAGAGGAAAACCACTCTGTGGTTCCTGCATTTTCACATAGGGGATAAAATCAAGTTTGACAGAGTACGTGGTGCAGGGAGGTCAAAGAAGGGATCAAGGGCAGACAAAACGGTCTGTCTGGGAAAAAGAATATGGTTTAGCTAAGATGACCTTGGAAATTTCCAGAACTAATTGAAAACTTCTAAGCCTGGACTTATATTTTGTAAGTCTCTTCCTTCCCGAAAGCTGCTCTGAGGCTTCCTGGGGCTTGGCCTAAGTGCTGACCTGGTGCCCCAAACCAGCCTGGCTAGTGGAAGATCGCTAGGGCAGAAGTCAGAAGACATGAGTCTGGGGATCCACGCGGCCAACTGGGTGATCTTGACTTAACCAACTCTATCCTTACCTATTTTCTTCATCTGCTCCCCGTACTAGAACTATTGAAAGATATACTCACTGTCCTGCACTAAAAAAACAAAGTGAGCATTTACACTTTCTAAAACATGAGAAAACATGAGGGGTTTCAAAAACAGGCTTCCCCCTTTCCTCTTGTTTCTCTCTTCCCCACAGTGATTTTTTTATGGCAAGACCATTATGCTATTGAGACACTTCTTATTGTCATTACTTTCATTTTCATTTCTATTTTTTTGCTTCGAGCAGATCCTTTTTTCAGATCAACTCATGGCTCTCTGAACATGGCTGAGGTTTTCTAACCTATGGGTACCTGCCACAGGTATCCTTGTGACTGGCAATCCCATCCTGTCCACTTCACAGCTCTTAATAAAATCTGATTAAGAGCTATCTGATCATTATGGTTCATCTCAATGGTATTATGGACTTGGTCCTTTAATAACATCACACGTATTACATTATAATTACCCATGTATTTACATTCATTCATTCATTCATTCATTCATTCATTCATTCATTCAATCTTCTCTTTAAAATCCTTTCTGGGTTTTTCCCCATCCTATCCTAACCTAGACGAGATAGTCCTGGGCTGGGATTTAGCTTTTTCCAGTGACTAGGTCTGTGACCTTAAATTAGTAATGAACCTGTCTGAGCCTTAGTTTTCTCATCTGTAAAACAGGACCAATGATGGTAACTACCTTAGTAGATGACACAAAACTTAGTACATACTCTGGCATTTTATAAACCTACATGTTCAACTAGAGAAAGTTGTAGGATGGAGCTGGAGGACATGAGTTGAGGACTGACTCCCCATCGCCTGGACAATAGGGTCCTGACTCCTTCACATAGTGCCAATGCCAATGAACTGTGAGCAGTGAAGAACGTTGAGGTCATTTGTTTTTACTGCCAGGGTAACTTCTCTGCAGAGGAGAACCTGATTTTTTGAAAAATGTGGGCTGGAAAATTGTCCACACTAATTTACAAGACTGAATTATATTGCAGTCAGCGCTTAATTATTCATAGGGGCATTTTCCACTTCTCGATTTATCAGTGGAATTCTTGCCCCTCAGATTTCAGGCTGCCTTCTCCTTGCCACCCAGCATGTGGCTGGGCCACATCCCCCCTCAGCTATTTAGTGTGGGCTTAGGGAATGCAAACTCATTTCAACTTTTTCCTGAGCAGAACATCACTGGGAAGGAAAATCTGAATCCCCAAAAGCCATACAAAGCATTCCAAAGTAAAATATAAGAAACATTTTGATTGTTTTTCTGTTTCGGATTATCTGTGCCACTATTCATTTCCTTTTTGGTGGATAATCAAGAACTGGCCGTATTATGGTTAACAGGACTTTAAAATTGCTGAGAAAACTCTGCGGGGCACTGAAATGTTTTAAGGGTAAATTCGTAATCCCCAATATTTGCACTCAATAGCACATACAGCCTTGGACAAGGGGAGTTCGCAGGTAGTTCCAATATTTCCAACTTCAGATATCATTTTTTTTTTAACAGGCATTTCAGTCAGCCTCAGCTGTTTCAAATCATATTAGGCCAGTGCTGATTAAAATCAGATAAGGCCCCCGAGACAAAAAAGGAAAAAGAAACTCCATCTTGAGCTGTAAAGATTTTTTTTTTTAGATCAAGTTATACAAATTTTTAAAAGGAAAGAAGAAAAGAGAGATTATTTTTTAGCCAAGGAATTTTAAAACAACATTTAGCCAAATGTAGGCTCCACACCCCTCAAGGTTTTAACTTTAGCCATCTGAATGTCCTGGACATGTGCACTATGCTCCGATAAGCACACAGCAAAATAAGCTAAATGGAACATTCTCGTGGCCTCATGATCTCCAGGGTCCATGTCATCAAGGCACCAGTCCAAGTATTGCACATGGGTTATCTCTAATTCCAGCTTCAAGGGACCTAGGGCCACCTTGTCAGCCGTGGAGGGCCTCTGAGATCCAGAGACAGCTTGTGGTGGTGGTGGGGATTCAAGCCAGAATTCAGGGCCCTTGGGCCCTTTCCTCGGTTGTGTGCTCCCAAGGCAATCTGAGGGAAACCTTAGAACTCTCAGGAAAGCAGACCCATTCCTTCTTCCTTTGCAAGACTGAATTCAATTCAATTCAATATAAACCATTCAATTTCCTTTGCCTAGTTCCATGCTGTACTAAGCACAAGTAATTAAGATACAGGGTGCCAAGGTGAATTCAACCTAACTCCTACCTTCCAACAGCTCACAGTCTAATCCAAGATAAGGATGTACAGAGAGATCTCACAACCGATACGCACCCAGGATCTCTAACAATCATACTTTATCGGTTGCTAAGAGTGAGGTGGGAGCACAGAGAAGGCAGCTAGAATGACATCTTAGAGCAGCCCAGGAAGACTGCATGAAGGAGATAATATTTGAACCAGACCAGGAAGGATGAATAGGATTTTGACAGATATGGGAAGATAGGTGAGACTTTTAAGCCACCCAGCTAATTTTCCTCAGAGAAAGCTCTGGCCCAGGGACCATATACAGAGAGAACAGGCAAGACAAGCTCCAGAAAGAGAAGCTCAAGAGGAATAGAAAGAGGTGGGCGACTGGCAAGTGAGAAGACATAAGCTTTACAGTCCTGGGCCTCTGTGTGGGCACAGTCATGCCTCTCCTCTGCTGAGCTCCTTTTTTCAGAGCAATAGATACCCCAAGGAGAAGTCCTGACTCCTCCAGCCCCCGCTGAAGTTCACTTCTTTCGGGATTACTACTGTTATTTTACACAACAAAAATACTAATGATGCAAGCTACTCTACCTTCTCTAATGATAATACTAGCTAACATTGTTTAGCATGACTTAGATGCCAGGCATCTGAGCTCAGCAATTCATAAATATAATCTCATTCAATTTTCACAACAGCCCTTTGAGTTTTGCACTTTTCTTAACAGGTTGTATTTTACAGGTGAGGAGACTTTGACTTGAGAGCTTTAATGTGCCCTGCCCACAGTCACACAGCTAGTAGGATCAAAACTCATATTTTTTTAATTCCAAAGCCCCAGCTCTCAACCTCTACGTTATCCAGTCTTCGTAGGAATGCCATCCTCTCATAACAATAATATCGTTTTTATCCAGGGCTTTACAAATGCACAAGGACTTAACTCCTTTGTATTTGGTCATTTAATTATAATGGTCTTGTGAGGCCACTTCAAGGTTTCTTTTGGTTTTTATGTTTTCTCCTTGAGAATGGAGATACTCAGTAAATATGAGGTAAGGGAAAGAAGAGAGAAGGAAAGGAAGGGAGGGAAGAAAGGGAAGAAAAGGAAGGAAGGAAGGAAGGAAGGAAGGAAGGAAGGAAGGAAGGAAGAAAGGAAGGAAGGAAGGAAGGAAAGTAGGAAGGAAGGAAGTAAAAAAGGAAAAGACAATTTTTTGATGGAGAAATCGAAGGTTAGGAGAGATTAAGCAACTGGTCTTGAGGTGTAAGAAGTCAATTACAGCACCAGGAGCAGAATCCAGCTCACAAATTCCTTGACTTGACCATTTTTTCATGGCACTGTTGACTTTTGTGATAAAGGTCCAGTATCCTTTTTTGGGGGGTAGGGGTGGGGGAAGGGGATATAAACACAGGGTGAAGAGAGATTTTAAAAGTTTTGTTTTTATCCTTGGTTTTCATAAATAACATCATACTGAGGTAACAGAATTAGCTTTAGGGCAGCCACTAATTCTCTCCGGGAAAAATGGTGTCTGACATGATAAATGTCACCTGATCTGTTCAGGGCCTTTTGTTCATGGCAGCAGTCACATACCAAGCATTACACAAATAGACGGAGGGGCCGAGAGATGAGGCTTAATGAGAAATGCATGAGAGGAATGTAAGAAGTGCGTGAAGAAGGGGTGTTAAATATCTGAGAGAATAGCCATGCAGAGTTCCTGTGAGTCACGATGCAGTAGAAGAGGCTAATAAAGGAGTCAGAGAAGAAGAATTCATTTTTTTATTTTAAAGATTTATTTATTTATTTGAGAGAGAGAGTGAGCGAGGAGGAGGGACAGAGGGAGAGAGAAAGTAAAACTCAAGCAGACTCCATCCACGCTGAGCATGGAGCCCTAGGGAGGCTTGATCTCATGACCCTGAGATCATGACCTGAGCCAAAACCAAGAGTCAGACACTCAACCGACTGAGCTCCCCAGGCATCTCAGAGATGAAGAATTCGTTCTGAAATCCAAACGGAACAAAGTTAGTGGTTGTCACTATTAGTCTAAGACCTTCTCGAAGAATATTCCTCGTTCCACCCCACTACTTAACCCCTAGAATTCCTTGACTCTGAAGTTCTTTTATAACCAGATTTATAATATTCAAAAGGATATTATGACATCAAATTTAAGGGGAAAAAAATCCACCCATGGGCGCCTGATTGGCTCAGTCAGTTAAGCATCTGCCTTCGGCCCAGGTCCCCACGTCGGGCTCTCTGCTCAGCAGGGAGTCTGCTTCTCCCTCTGCCTCTGCCCTCCCCCCTGCTTGTGCTCTCTCTCTCATGCTGTCTCTCTCAAATAAATAAATAAAATATTTTTTAAAAATCCATCCATGCATAATGGGAGAAAAAGTAGGAGCTGTACCAGTGGTAGGCTTGGAAAAACTAAAGAAGAATGGGCAAAAAAGGATACAAGTATACAAGGACGAATCAAAGAATCAACTGGGAAGATATGATTGTGCCTGGAAGGTTGACCACTTTTACTCGCCCCGCCAAGCCTCAATCAAATGACCCTTCTAACCCTGCTCCGCCCCCACAGTTTATGCAGCCTAATGATCGCTACCTTGACCATGAATGTGCTATCAGTATCCTCTTCTGAGCTTTTCACCCTGAAAATTCACTTATCGTTGCAATATTAATAAGGTAAATGTTACCAATGGAAAAATTCCCTGGGTTCATTCTATTCTACATACATTCTTCTCATTAGGTCCACTTCCCTGTTGTCTGTATCAGATTAGAAAACCGTGCAGTGAAACAACTATGTCATATATTCTCCTAGAACAATTCCCAGCTGAGAAAAATAAGCCTTTACAATGGTTGGTAATGAGAGTGAGAAGGAGGATGAAAATAACAATAAGCATGAGGGCAGACAATGGGATTACACGAGCCATGGGAAGGGTGGCTAGAATCTCACTACCTTATATAGCTTGAGGCAGCATGGTGTAGAGAAAAACAGCTGGGATTTGGAATATAAAACTGAGATGGATTCTAAT
The DNA here is from genome assembly GCF_017311325.1 of Ursus maritimus. Taxonomy (NCBI): domain Eukaryota; kingdom Metazoa; phylum Chordata; class Mammalia; order Carnivora; family Ursidae; genus Ursus; species Ursus maritimus. The sequence goes on along the minus strand of NW_024424008.1, from coordinate 46,242,971 downwards.
CTCACTCTTTTCATCCTGTGACCGCAGGGTAGCGTTTATTCCGTGGGTTTACAATACGAAAAAGATCCACTTCTAGCAGATAAGAACTTTATCCATACCTAAATATTTAAACTTTTTAAATTTCACTGGGGAAAAAGTGTCAGAAGTATTCTCCATGTTAGTTAAAAAAACAAAACAAAACAAAAAAACAAACAAACCAAAAAAACCCAAAGAGCAAAAGTGAATAGCAACCAACTTCAGGGGAAAACAACAATAAAAATCAACCCAGAGACAAATCTAGGAGAGAAAATTCCTTCCCCCCACCTGACCCAAGGAGGGGTGGACAAGGGCTCACTGGCATGCGTCACTTTAAGCCTGGCACAAAAACAGGGGCCTGTTATAAATTGTGCGTTTTCCTAACAAAAGTACTGCAGGCAACCTCCCTGTACGGGGCATGGCGCGGTTTCTGAAAATCAATCAAGTCCTCTCATTCAGTGGAAGCCCAACCGCATTGTCTGTCCCTTTCCTCCAGAAGCCGATTTCTGCCAGGTAGAAAATTAAGTTTCCTTTACTCCTCTTTCAGACACAATGCTTCGGCATTGCAGAACTGTTGTTCCGTGTGGGAAACCAACTTCCTGTCTCAATAAACAAGCACACACAGGCTTTTCTGGACGCATAATGGAGCCTTTTTTATTTTATACAAAAATCATTCCACACTTAACACATCAATGAAGCCACTTAAGCTCTTCTGCATCTGAATTAAAGAGGAATCGTGTGATCAAAGGGTGTGAAAAGAACCACACAGGGTGTTCTTCAGAGCCTCTACTTTTGTTACATTTGATACATAACAAACCCAATAAATATGCTTATCCCAGGAGCTAGTTTCATTATCTGGTACCCTTAAGCCTGGTGAAAGTATTCCTGTATTACCCTTCATTCCGCAGTGTCCATTTTATACTGATGATTTAGGTCAGGAAATGAAAAATGTTGGCATGTTTCAAGGGGCCGTGGGTAAAATTGGGGCAAGGGGGTTGTTTCTGTTTCACTGAATACAAATGTATACTTACATGTATATACATGTATGTAGATGTGTTATGTGCGTATCTCTCTATACATGCTCACTATAGATGAAATACACATGTAAATACACAATATGTCTGTTACTACACACAGGTGCACACTCCAACAATAACATGAGAAATTGTTTCCTTACCAAATAATGAAATATAAAGCAAAAAAGACATAATGAAAAATTTTTAATGGCCAGACTTGAATAGGTGAATAGGACATTCTATAATCCTTTTATAGCTTTTCATGCCAGGAGCATAGCTTCTGTGAAGGTTACTAGGTATTTAACATTCACTGTATTTTTTTTTTTTTTTTTTTTTTTGGTATCGTGTATTCCAGAGAGACTGAAAAATTCCTGAAGAGTGTTCAGGCATGCTCATAAGCCACATATCACAGCCACACACATACTGAAGTGTATTTTGTGAATAATAATTCAAGTACTATAAAATGTGTCTCCCGTGCAGTTGCATTAAAAAAAATGAAATGCAAAATTTACAGTCAATGAATTAAAGTTGATTGAGCACGTTATTTAAATTTACATAATCAAATCAATATTGGATTGAAATATATACCGTTAGCTATCATCTATATAGCTGGAGTGAGTTGTTGAACAAGGACCCGAAATTATTCAGATAAAAATTCTCTCATTGAGGAAAAAGAGTGTAAACTGGAATTCATTCATTCAAATATCATCTGTGGAGTACCCGTGATAAGTCAGTCACTCTTGTAGGCGCAAGGGAGTCACAGATGAAAAAGACATGCCTCCTTCTTTGTTCATTGTCCAATAAGAGAGAGAGATGTGTGGATAAATAATGACAATGGTAAGTGTGTTAGCAACTCTCGTGGCATGCCCCACAGTAGCCCCATGGAGGAAACACCTAGTTCAGTACAGGAAGTCAGCAAAGGCTTCCCCAAAGGAGTTAATACACGAATATGATCCTAAAGATGGATGGGAGTATAGAGTTTATCAGACAGAGGAACTGGAAGAAAAATGTATAGCAGGGAGAATGCACTTGAGCGAAGACAGGTTGAAATCATGAAATAGCATAGTGCTTTTATTTATTTATGTTTATTTATTTATTTAAGCATAAGCACTTTTAAATGGGTGCATTGCTTGTGTAGCTGGATTGGAGAATCCACCGAGTGAAAAGAAGCAGAGGTGAGTTCAGAAGGATAGGCTGGGGGGGCGCCTGGGTGGCACAGCGGTTAAGCGTCTGCCTTCGGCTCAGGGCGTGATCCTGGCGTTATGGGATCGAGCCCCACATCAGGCTCCTCCACTATGAGCCTGCTTCTTCCTCTCCCACTCCCCCTGCTTGTGTTCCCTCTCTCGCTGGCTGTCTCTCTCTGTCAAATAAATAAAATCTTAAAAAAAAAAAAAAAGAAGGATAGGCTGGGATCAAATAACAAAGCTCATCCCCTTGTAAGCAATGAGGAACCGAGTAGGGTCTTAACAGACCCAGCGTCCGAATTAGATTTATAATTTGTCCCAGTGAGGTGTCTCTCTGGACCAGCCCTTGAATAATTACTCAGATCTAGCAATCTATGTATCTCTAAAGTAGTCAGTTGCAACTTTCTTTCCTAGCACTCGGTTGCTCGGCACTGCTGTACCAGCTATATGCAGAAGATGGACTAAAAGGTTCAGTTTATATCCAGATGTTTCTACTGGTGTGTGGACAATTGAAAACATTGAAAGAAAAAATATTCCATGAAGGTGAAAGTCCCTTTACCGTGCTTCCCAAATAAATCATCATTGATGGTATCACTAATAGCAGTTCAGCTCTGTTTAAACACAGTTATTAAGATCAGATGACCATCTGTTTTCTGCTACAGTTTATGTCATGCAAACCTTTCCCATGGAACCTATGGACTGTTCTCTGTTGCATAGACAAATAAAGCTCAATAAATAACCATAAAAATAGCAGCATATTGATATAGTTGCACATTCGCCTCTTGATTAATTCTGTGTGTGTATATACACCCAAGGTCTGTATACCTTGTTTCTACCCAATCTAGCTTTCTCCCTGGAAAAATAAACCAATAAGGCTCTTTTCCCATTAATTATTCCTACCCTGAAATTCCTGTCCTCTTCCCCTTACGCTCACATGAAACAACGATGTTTCATGTTGCTTTTGAATGATATGCAGTCTCTTGGCTCCTTATTTTCATCTGGGGTTTATTTGTCCTTGATGTTAGGATTTAAATGTGGTTTCAGTCAGGATCTTTCACTCAACAGTCTGCAAGAATTTGAAAATATTGAGAAGGAAATTTTCCAGTAAACAAATGCCTACAAACATGCCTCTTAGATGTAATTAGCACAGAAATATCACATGTGTTGACTACAGGAGGAGAAAGCTCATGAACTAAAATGTAGTTACCATTCGTTTTAAAGATACTATGACTTCATCATGGATTTCTCAAGGTCTGAGCACAAGAGGTCCATACCTTTATTCTAAATGACACACAAGGGATCGAGTGACAAAAAGAAGGATTTGCAGAGAAAAACAACCCAAAAAATGAAAAGATTTGAAGCCACATCACATAAGGAAAAGCAGAAGGATCTGGGAAGCTTCTATCTAGAGAAAAGAAGAATCAAGAAGATCTCAATACCTAGGACCTAACACTGATGAAACTAGGTGAGATAAAAGGATTCAATTTATTGTGTACAGCTCAAAAGGAACCATGGGTAGAAGTCCCTCTGATTCCAACTGATCTGAATCCACTGATTTTCCTTTGGTTCAGCCCAAGATTACGAACTGCGGGGCTTTCTTTGCTCAGCATGAGTCTGACTGACGTCTGCTTCCCCTGACTCAGTCAGCCCTATGATTCAGCCCTCAGTTCTGGACAGCACGTTTGTTTAGAGGTATTGGCCTTACCCTAGAGTCTGGGATCTTGGGGTTTTGTTTTGTTTTGTTTTGTTTCCATCATAGCTTGCAATCTGACACCAACTTCTAACTGATGCTTTTATTTGAAGATTTGATTTTCATATTCTTGATCTTGAACTCCACGGCACAAAGAAGCCAAAACGGAAGACCTCAGCCCTTTCTTGTACAGAGCGATTTGAAGGCACTGAAAGTCGAGTATGGGGTTTTCGCATAGGTAATAATGCAGTTCATGATTTGAATGGATTCTTTCTTACCGCTTTTCAAAATGATCATGATTTTAGTTGAATGTTTTTCTTTTCCAGGGCCTTTGACCGTTTTTACACATTTTAGCCTCGTGCCATAAATCTGAAACCAATTAAGAGTGAACAGCAAATTGGGAAAAGCTTAGAAGTTCTGATGTTGATCACTAATCTCTTGGGAAATTTAATTAGCCAGTGACCTATTTCGTCTACAGAACTATTACTCCCCCGACCGCCCCCCCACCCTGAATATTAACCTGTACTGGGAGAAAGTTTCAGGGCCCACTGACAAGACTCTTTGACTTAATAGGCTTGGAATTTCCCTATAAGTACCTAAATTTTAAGATGTGAGTTATCTCCCAAAACACAAACTTTCTTGTCAAGAAAAGGAAGCTTACACAGGCGTCAAGCACTCTTGCAGCCAAGCATTTGATGAATGAAAACCAACTGAATCATAGGCATATGAATTACACTACTTTCTATGCACTTACATGTTGCGACATGAAGGAGTAACAAGTTGGACGCTTTGTTCTTGAGTCTTGAAAGCCAAACTTATCTGAACATGCCATTCAAGCCCACTTGAAGCTTAACGTGCCCTTATGTCTAATGCAGATGACTGTCTGTTGTGGCTTTTCATTACTGAAATATTTTCAGATTTCTGGAAAATTCACAATGGTGCCGATGGGAGTGTATATACAAGGACCTCAGAACATACTTTTGAGTCCAGCAATCTAGCCTTCTTTTTAAATTTAGGTAAGTCATACTTAGTCCACGTAACAAGTCTGCTAGTCCATTTCCTTACTCTATGGGTGTGGCGGGGGTGGCATTGTTGGCCCTTCAAGAAAGAAGAAGAAATCAAGCAAGAAGTTCGCAGAGATTTGGGGGAGCTAGAAACAGTATTGATTCCCTTAACAGGAATTTATTGAAGGCCGAAGACATACAGTATGAGATACTATGCAGGGGTGTGTGCAGGGTACCTTGGGAACACAGAGGAGGGGAATCCTCCAAGAGGGGCAGCGGAGGACTGGAAAGTATTCCTGGATGCACGGATCCTCCGGCCAGATAGAAGGGTAAGAAGAAATAAGACAGGGAGCGCAGAGTGGTGGAAGGTAGGGATGTGCAGTCAGGCAGCTATGATTACTGGGAGTTTGGGGAGTTTAGTACGGATGTTACAAAGGGTTTCAGATTCCAGTCAGGGAGTGGGGAACGCCAAGGCTGGCAAAACAGGCTGGGTCTGGATCACCAACAACCTTGTCTGCCAGCTTAGGAAGCATGGCCCAGGTCCTGGCTCACCCTTGGCTTCTCCTGCTCTCACTCCAGTTGGGTTTGTATCCTGTTAGCATTTGGGTTACCCATGCGTCCTCACATGGCCATGTGTTTCTTTCACAGATGTGTTTCTCTTAAAAAATAATATGATTTATCCTACAGGAGATCAGGGTAGGAGAGGGAGTGGGTTGGGACTTGCTATTATTTAGTCTTGAGCCCCGATAGAAACATTTTGACACCTGAATCTACATTGTTTGTTCAACTTGGTCTGGTCCTTTTGCATCCCCGGGCCTTGGTTTCCCATCACTGTGATCTGTTTCAGAGGTGTGTTGTGTCCGTCGGGGGCAAGTTGTTGGTTGACTACAAATGCTCTCACGTTCCTCATCAGACTGAATGAATAATTCACTACCAACATCATCCGGGGCTGTATTAGATCTGGAGTTTATACATCGATCAGTTCTCAAGCCAGACGGCTGTGATTCATCCCAACCTTTGATGATATTTTATAAAAGGTAAAGAAAGGGAAACACAAGGAGTTCTCTCCGAGATGAAGAAAGCATTATGGAGTAAAACAGCATCAGGAGCCCGTGGAGGCAGACTGACAACAGCGCGTTCTTGCAAAGGTCCTCAAGGAGCATCAGTGAAAGGGCTTGGACCACAGATACAGAGGACCATGTGAAGTGGAGTGTGGAACCATGGTTAAAAATCTTCTCTGCCCACATTTTCTTATTCTGGAGGTCATCTTAATGAATAAATCTTAACACGTGTTGAACATTTTCTACAAACTAAGTGCACTGGGCCTTTGTGACAGCATTCTTATAACCTTTCCAAAAGACAAGCTACTATCATCTCTATTCTACTGTGAGAATATGAGGGTTTTCGAGGCTTTGTGATGTAGCCAAGGACCCACAGCTCGGGAGTGGCAGAACAGGAATTCAGAACTAGGTCTTCCGGGCTCCAGAGCACTTTCCCACTCTGTTCCAGTGCCTTGGTGACCGATGTTCAAATAAGGAGATAGTTTGGCAGGAGGATATGAGGACTCTGCAATATGGGAGATTCAGCATACGGACCCGAGAAGCGAAGTCAGGAGTTCTGGAGGAATCACAACCTTCCCGGGCCTCTTCATGGGGATCAGAAGCTGTTCAGTAAGATATCCTGAGTATGGGTAGACACTTGTGCTGCGAGCCCTCGTGCAGTTTTCTACCCCCATCCAGTCACACTGCGCATCTCTTCTCTGTCTTCACGATCAACTTTCCTTCCTTGTTTTGTGAGAGCGGGTCAGCAGAAAAAGAGAAGATGGGTTTTATTCAGTTGGCCTTTAAGAGAAGGTCCAATTATACTTCAAAAGAAGCACTTGCACAATAAAAAGGATCTTTCCCATTTTATGGGTAAGGAACCCAAAGAACAGTCAAGTCAGGGACTTGTTTACCTGCTTAGTAAGAGCCGTTATCAGAACAAAGACAAAAGTATAGGGACTCTAAATGGTGCCCGAAATTGTGCGTACTGAAAAGCCTAGGGATTTTCTTCTTCTTTTAAAAAAATGTGGTAACATAGACATGAAATTTACATAAAAGTATACAGTTCAGTGGTGCTGATTATATCCTCCCTGTTGTGCAATGAACACCACTACCCATATCCGGAATTCTTTTCATTTTACAAAACCGAAACTCTGTAACCACTAAACCATAGCTCCCCATGCCCCCCCCCTCAGGCCCTGGCAACCACCTTTCTACTTTTTATCTTTATGAAGTTGACTTCTCTAGCTACCTCATAGACGTGGAATCATACAGTGTCTGCCCATTTGTGACTGGATTAGTCCACTTAGCCTAATGTCCTCCAGGCTTATCCTCACCGTGGCACGGGTCAGAATTTCTTTCCTTTTTAGGGCTGAGTAATAGTTCATCGTATGTATAGATCACATTTGTTTATCCATTCATTCCTTTCTTCTTTCTCGTAATCCGTCTGAAGAATACAGTTGACCCTTGAATAATGCAGGGGCTGAGGGTGCCAATACCCGTGTGCGGGTGAAAATCTGCATGTAAGTTTTGACCCTCCAAAAACTTAACTACTAACGTTGACTGGAAGCCTTACTGATAACAAACAATAGGTTAACCCATACTTCATATGTTATATGTATTCTATACTGTTTTCTTACAAGAAAGTAAGTAAGCTAGTGAGAAGAAAATATTAAGACAATCCTAAGGAAGAGAAAATACAAATTGACAGTGTTGTCTTTACTGCAAAGAAAAAATCCACACGTAAGTGGACCCGGAGTTTGAAACTGTCGTTCAAGGTTCAACTATATTGGCAACCTGAATCTGAGTATTTGGGTGGCAGGTTGCCTTGAAGGAATGGAAAGGACAGAAACTGTGTTTTCCCAAGTTCGTTTCTTTGCTCTTGTACTTGTCTGTCTGACAGGGCAGAGAGCAGGACCTCGTCTACAAGGCTTTGGGTCAAGATCCCCTTCAGGCTTCAGGGTGAGAAACCCTGTCCCTTAGGATGGGTTTCAACACTTCCTTTGTCAATCCTGCTACCCAACCAAGTATTTAATGGTTGATGTATAGCCTCATAATACTAGCCGTAGATCGCCTGGGGGGGCTCAGTGGGTTAAGTGTCTGCCTTTGGCTCAGGTCATGATCCCAGGGTCCTGGGATCGAGTCTCACATCGGGCTCCCTGCTCAGCGGGGAGCCTGGTTCTCCCTCTGCCTGCTGCTCCCCCAGCTTTTGTGCGCGCTCTCTCTCTGATGAATAAACAAATAAAATCTAAAAAAAAAAAATACTAGCCACAATACCTTTAGACATTAAGCTCAAGCATCAGACTCTGCTAGGGCTTAAGGGGAAATGGGGGAGAGGAGTTAGGCCACAGCATTCAGACTGCTTGGCTCCAGCAGACAGTAGAGGGGCACTTGTGGCTCCATCGCCTCGTTCTGGACCCTCTGGCGCTTTCAGCTCTCCTGCCATTCTCCCCTCTGACTTCCACTCTTCTCTCACGCATGACTGCAAATCCTCCCTTCCCCTCCATGCCTCATCAAAATCAAGTCCTCTCTCCTTTATCTCTCAAAAAAATGGAAGCACAGTAAACACAGGAAAATACGTGGTGAATGTAAACTTCAGTTCTGACTCTTCTACGCAAACATGAATTGGCCTCAGTTTCTTAAAAGCAGCTGGTTGACTTCACCCCCTTTCATCCTAACACTACAGAAACAGGAGTCCAGCACTGTGAGGTGGTTCTGGTCCCAGGCAGCGGGGTGGGGTGAGAGGAGGCAGAGGTGGTGGGGACAGTGGCCGCATCCTGGGCTCTGCTGGTCCCTACTCCCTGATGGGGGCCTTCCGCCACCCCCACCATCACTGGGAGGCCCATCAGTGACAGGTGGCTGTGGACAAGAGGAGGTGGCCGATGGCCCAGCAGCAAGAGTGGGTGCAGGAGAGGGGCCAGATTCTAAACAAAATATCGTTTATAGTATGTAATATTTATTTTAAAATTAAAGCATACTATTGGAATATGTTGATTTTTTTAAATGCTAAAATATAGAACAAAAGAAAAGAAATATGGACTAAGCGCGTGAAGAGCACCCTTTTCCGCGCTCGTGGGTAACTTTACTGCAAACCTCATAGGTACAGTGCTTATTCTCGCGAGGATTTTAAACGACATCTGATTAGTAATCCCATGTTATTATGCTTTTTGGTCTGCTTCTTCCTTTGGTTTCCTAGGAGCCAGTTTTATTTTCTCCATTATTCTGAAGACAATATCTTCTAAAGAAAGTATCCCTTCTATTATTTTTATTTTTTAATTTCTGTGTGGAACTTTTCTAGTGAGGGTCTCTTTCGAGCGCTATCGGTCCCTGAGAAACTCTCTTCCTTACACTGAACTGAAATAATTCTGCTCTTCGCAATCCTTTTATTTTATTTTATTATTTTTAAAAGATTTATTTATTTATTTTAGAGAGAGAGAGTGAGCAAGCAGGGGGGAGGGGCAGAGGGACTTTGAGAATTCTGGAGCAGACTCCCTGCTGAACGTGGAACTTGACGTGGATCTCGATTTCAGGACCCTGAGATTATGACCTGAACCGAAATCAAGTCAGCAACTTAACCTACTGTGCCACCCAGGCTCCCCCCTTCACTATCCTTCTAAGACTGAAGATGGTCTCCTTTACCCTTTTAAGATTAAAGGTGGTATCATTCTTCCTTAACTGATTTTAAATGAAGTCCTTATGTTAGAGCTGAATGAATAACTTAACAAATTGTCTTTTAAGCATCTAGGCTTTTTAAATATAAAAACAGAATATGTTACATACAAAGTTAATTATTTCATAATTACAAGCAGACTTATCTCTTCAAAATGTCTATGTAATATCAAAACAACTGGTCGGATTTTGCTATTGAGTATTTACCCAAAACTACAAAAACACTAAGTCAAAGAGATATATGCACCCTGTTTATTGTAACATTATTTACAATAGCCAAGATATGGAAGCAGCCCAAATGTCCATCAATGGATGAGTGAATAAAGAAGATGTGGTGTGTATACACACACACACACACACACACACACACACACACAATGGAATACTACTCAGCCATAAAAAAGAATGAAATCTTGCCATTTGCAACAACATGGATGGATCTGAGGGTATAGTGCTAAGTGAAATAAGTCAATCAGAGAAAGACAAATGTCATATGATCTCACTCATATGTGAAATTTAAGAAACAAAACAAATGAACAAAGGAAAAAAGAGACAAACCAAAAACAGAACTCTTAACTATAGAGAACAATCTGATGGTTACCAGAGGGGAGGTGGGTGGGGGGATGGGGGATGGGGATTAAAGAGCACACTTATCATCATGAGCACTGGGTAATGTATAGAATTGTTGAGTCACTATATTGTACACCTGAAACTAATATGACACTGTATGTTAACTATGCTGGAATTAACATTTAAAAAATAAATAAATAAATTTGGTCAGTTCTATGAAGAAGATCAGCCAAATGAAATTGCATAAATGAAACTGACTAAAGACTTTCAGTCTTTAAAACTAAAGACTTTTACTTTGAAATTAATTGTATTTCCTTCATGTTGATTTGACATAGCCTGGATATTTGGAGCCTCAAGGGCAAACTAATATTTAGCAGAATTTTAAAATACATACATTTATATTTGTGTGTATGTATTATATGTCCATCATTAATTATATATAGGCATCCCAGGATATCAATGAATTATTTCATAATAAAAGAAAGGATACGTAGTACAGATTACATCTATAGTTGTTATATTTAAAATGTTTATATGCAAGTTCTCATAAAGTATTAAATACCAAATACACATCTGTATTTTTTTCTATATGGCATCTGTTCAAAGTGTCATCTAGGACAGATATAAAAACAGCCTGACCAGGTCTGAATTCTTACTAATCTCCGGTAAAGGAGAACATTTGCTATTGATAAAGCCAGTTAATCTCCGGAGTACAACTTGGGCTTTATGTATTTTTAGATGAGAATCGCAGAATTGATTGGCATTTGCTTCTCATACAAGCCTCAAGTGCCAGCCACGATGAGATCTGTGACGACAATTCAATGTTCCATCTCCATGAAGAAAAAGACTCCAAAGCTGATAAAAATGAATGATCCTCTTTCTTTAATTTTGAAAATGCCTTACAAACATTAACTAATTAACAGATGCATCTGATGAGAACTCTACACCATCCCGTGGTCCATCACCCAGAGGGATCTGCAATTGCATGCGGTGTGATACATTGCCAACCACAATGGAAAATTAACTTAGCTCTTAACCATAATTCTAGAAGCTATGTGGAAACTGAGATTGACTCCATGTAGCATTTAGAAAAAAGATTCCTGAGTAGCAAACTCTTTCATCCATTACTTAGGCCAAGGACATGATGGCTTCAAAAAAAAAATATTTTTTAAAAAAGGAAAAAAATCAATCCACAGTTTCTACTCAGAGCTGAGATTGATTTTAAGTTTAGCAGGTCTGAAATGTAGAAATGGCTGCTAACAATGCAATTCCACTTTCAGGTAAAGGAAGTTCTCATTGGCCAGGTGAGTTTTTTCCATGAAATGAATGATAGCTTTCACGTTCCTGGACTGGGAGATGGGGAAGATGGGCTCTCAAATTCTTGGTTTGTTCAGTGTGTAGATAATGAAAATAGTCATTTATATTCATATCTTGACACATATATAGGTTTTTCTCTAAAAGATATTCTGTCTCTAGAGCAGTTCACCATTGTTTTTCTAGCACCTCACATAGTACCTGGTAGTCAAAATGTGTTTGTTGAATGGCTAATTAAATTAATGACACCCAATACCTATTCATGTTTACATTATCAAAGAAATCTATGTATTCACAACTTTGGTTTTGACCATGTTTACTAGGGGATTACTAGGGACTCAAAATTTACAAGGCCTAAGAACTATTCTCACTAAGAGAACCTCCAGAAAAATTGCTAACCATGTCTACATCATAGAAATCAGGTTCAAAAAGGTACCAGATAACATACGACTCAATATAATGGATACATTTTTGGTTCCAGTTGCTTACAAGCTAATTCACATGGATTTTTATTATCTAAACAATAGGAATCCATTTTTGTTCCATTAACCTGGACACTCCTTCTGGTGTCTCACAAATACTGTGAATGATGTTCTCCCTGAATCAACCATATGAGTACAAAGGACAAATCCACTTTACATTGCAGTTCATGTAAAGTCTGTCAGGTCTATTAGGGTGTAATTGACTCTAATTAGCTCTCCCACCAATAGAATTGTTCTCTACCTTCGGTGAATAACACTCTGAAAAGAGATGTAGTTTAGTATTAAAGAAAATGGCAAAAATCGCTTTCATTCTGAATCTCAGCTGTAATTCTCAAGGGTCTCAGAAAGGTCCAAGCTAACCAAAATTGATATGAAAAAGAAAATTGATAAGGAGATTGCATGCATAAAACTAAATGATTATTGCCTCTTGTGATTACTGAAATCCCATTACACACACACACACACATTTATACAAATGTACACACACACATACACATATATGTATAAAACAAATTTAGAGTATAATTACTAGGGTAGTATTTCTTGTTATGAAAGAATATTGCATTGCCTGGCTTTTCTTCCAAGAATCTGAAAAACAAAGTGATTTGGCATTAAAATACCTGCTTACCAGTGGTAACTACGTAATTGGTATAGAACTATAAAAAACAGGACAACGTATATGAAAACCATTTTCAGTTATTGAACGACAGGCAACACAGAACAGTGATTGCTGTAGGAAAGAAACTAAATTAGGTGAGCTCCATAACCTCCCTGGCTTTCTGCTTGGAGGCACTTTCTGAACCTTAGGGCAGGAAAAGGGAACCCACAAAATAATGGTGTTGTTTAGTTAAGGGAACAGAGTCTGGGGTTTCTTTGTTGGTGGAAATTTGTGGGTCAGGATATCAGATAAAAGGGAGCTCTATAGAGGAACTTCAGAAATCCATATACGGATCGCTTGAATGTTTGAACGCAAAGCTCCACAGGCACAGGACAGGAAACCATGAGGTCTTATGAACAACATCTACTGAGCAATGACAACTACTGGAGAAAGAAAACTACTGGGGAGTTGTGAGTAGAACAAGTACTAGAGCTCATGCAAGACAGAGAGACAGTCAAGTTCTAACCAACCAGAGTGCGGAGACCTTGTAAGGAGCCCAGTGCTTGGTAGAGAACCCAGAAAAACCATGTTTTAGAAGGGCAAATTTATCCCTAGAGTAAAGGCTACTCTAGACCTGCTTAAAAAGTTTAAAAACAAGACCCAAAAGAATCACGCTCCCTTGGTTTAACTGCCTTCCAAAACAAAATCCAACACTGTTACGAAGACAACCAAAGCCAGACACTCCATAGCATAAGATCTATAATATTCAGCATCAAATCAGGAACTACTACAAATAAAGAAGCTATAAAATGTGTCCCATAACGGGGAGAAAAATCAGTTAATAAAAACAGATCCAGAAATGACAAAGATAATGGAATTAACAGATAAGAACCCCAAAACAATTATTATAAATATGTTCAAAGGTTCAAAGAAAAATATGGACAAAGTGGGTAACATGTAGAGAAACACAATAGAGCATGGAAATTTTACTAAAGAACATAAAAGAACCAAAGAGAAATCTGAGAACTTAAAAGAGCAAAGATCTGAAGTAAAAATTTCACTGGATGAACTTAACAGCAAAAGAAAAACACCAGTGAAATTAAATACAGGAAAATAGAAATTATCTAAACTGAAATACAGACCAAAAAAAGCTGAAAAAAATTAAAAGAGTCCAAGTGTAGATGTTAAATGTGTAACAGCAATAGAAAGGAAAAAAAAGCCAGGAAAAAACTTAAGTTTCTATGTTTTACATGAGATGGGCTGATATTAATTCAAGACAGACTGCAATAAGTTAAGGATTCTAATAAACAAGGTATAGATAATAAGACAACAGAAGATATAAAATGGAATTCTCAATCCAAAATTGGGATGCAAAGAGGGGAAAAAATAAAATACAGGTGACACAAGTAGAAACAAATAGCAAGATAGCAAAAAGGCAAACTTAATCCAAACCATTTAAGTAAATACATTACATGTAAATGGACTAAATATATCATTAAAAGGTGAAACTGTCATGCTATGTTAAGCATGACCCAACTTGTGCTGTTTATAACAGACTCACACATAATGTAAAGACACAGATAACTTAAAAGTAAAAATGTAGAAAAAAAGATATACCATGAAAACTCTCATCATGAGAATGATGAAGTGGCTGTATTAATATTAGACAAAGCTGACCTCAGGATAAGCAGTTTTACCAGAGATGAAGACAATAATGATAGAATTATGAAATCTTGAAGAAGGCATAAAAGGGTATGCATCCAGTAAGAGAACATCAAAATTCATGAAGCAAACATGGATGGCAAAGGAAGATGTGACAGATGTGACAGACAAACTCACAATTACAGCTAGTGATTTCAACCTTTTATCTCAACAATTGATAGGATAGCTGGATAGAAGCTCGATAAGCATGTGGAAGATTTGAACCATCCTATTAACCCACACAACCTTAGCTTTTCAAGTGACCATAAAACACAGCCAAGATAAATGGGATGCTGAGCCATAAGACAAGTTTCAATAAATTTACTATAATTTAAAACATCTACAGTATGATCTATGACCACAAATTTAAATTAGATTAAATTAGAAATCAATAACAAAAAAAGCATTTGGAAAATCCTCTAATATTTGGAAATCAATCAAAATACTCCTTATTAAAGCTTAAGACAAAATTAAAGGGAAATTGGAAGACATTTTGAACAAAATAAAAATAAAAACATAACATGAGATTTGTAGGATGAAGTTAAAGTAGTGTTTAGAAAGAAACTTACACCTTTAAATGTTCATGTTAGAAAATAGGAATGGTTTAAAAGCAATGATCTAAGATTTCAGCTCAAGAAGTAGAAAAATCAGAAGAAAAAAAAAATGAACCCAAAGAAAGAATATAGAAAGAAATGTTAAGAGCTAAAATCAATTAAATAGAAATTAAATAGAAATTAAATAGAAAACTGGCAAATAATAGAGAAGAGTAATGAGAAAACAAATTGGTTCTTTAGCAAGATTAATAAAATTGATAAACTTTTAGCTATAATAATCAATAAAAAAGAGAAAATATAAATTATTGATGTTACAAATGAAAGAAGTATTAATATAAGTCATTCAAACTTAAAAACTTCATGTGAACAATTTTATGAAGATAAATTTAACAATTTACATAAAAAAGGAAAAGCTCTTGAAAAATACAAATTATTAAAGCTAACATAAGAATAAATAAAAAATCATAATAACTCTATATCCATTAAGAAATTGATTCATAATCTAAAAATATCCTCACAAAGAAAACTCTAAACTCAGATGACTTTACTGGTGAATTCTATCAAACAATTAAGGAAGAAATATAACAAATTATACACAAACTTTTTCAAGAAAATAAGAAGAGGGAAAACTTATCAATTCCTTTTATGAGGCCAATATTACCCTGATACCAAAAACATTTAAATGCATTACGAGAAAAGAAAATTACCACCCAATACCTCTCATTAGCATAGATACCAAATTCCTTAAGAAAATACTAACAACCCAATTCAGCAATACAAACAGGTAAATACATCATGAACTAATGAAGTTAGTCCAGAAACACAAAAGCATTTTAACATTCAAAATAAAATCAGTGTAATTCAACATATTGATAGGAAAAATAAAAATTATTAGCTTATTCCATTAGTTGAAGAAAAAACATTTGACTAAATTTAACACCCAGTAATAATAATAACTGCCCAATAAATTAGAAATGGAAGAAAACCTCAACCTCATAAAGGACATTTTTAAAAGCACAGTTAACATCATCTTTATGTAATTGTAAAATATTGAAGCTTTCCTTAGATAGGGAACAAAGCAAGGATGTCCATTCTCACTACTCTTATTCATCATTGTACTGGATGTTCTAGCTAGTACAATAAGACAATATAAAAAAATAAAAGGCTTTTAGACTGAAAAGAAAAAAACAAACCTGTCTTGATATATGGATGACACGATATATATAGAAAACCCTAAGGAAAATACCAAAACAGAACACCTCAACTAGAGCTAATAAGTGAATTCAGTATCACAAAATTTAATGTCTATGTATGAAAGGCATTTGTATTTCTACATATTAGCAATAAGAAAATTGAAAAATAAACTATAAACATACCATTTACCATCAAAAACATAGAATGTTTCTGAACATTTAACAAATAATTTAACAAAAAAATTTCAAGAATCTAACAAAATGTTGACATAAATTGAAGATGACCAGATAAATGGGGAGATATACTATGTTCATGGATTAGAAGGCTCAATGTTATTACGCTGTCTATTCTTAAATTGATCTATAGATCACACAATTTCAGTTTAAAAAACTGAGCAGGCTTTTAAAAAATAGAAATTGATAAGCTGATTGTAAAAGTATTTGGAAATGCGAGAATTTAGAAGAGTCATAATAATTTTGAAAACTATAACACGGTTGGATGATTTTATGCCTATAATGAAGTTGTAAAAATTAGGACTGTGTGGTATTGGTATGAACAAATAGATTAGTAGAATAGAACTGAGAGTAGAAAATATATCCATACTTACATGATCTATTAATATTTGACCAAAGTGCCAAAGTAATTGAATGGTAAGGAAATTATTTGCAACAAATAGTGCTAGAATACTGCCCATCTACACGGAGGAAGATGAGCAAATTGAAACCCCAATTTCATACATACACAAAAATTAATTTGGGATTAATTATAGACCTAAATCTAAATAAAAAACATAACTCTACAACTCTGAATCATCTGCAAGAAAACAGAAGACTATATCAGTGACTTGGGGATAAACAACAATTTCTTAGCTACAACCCAGAAAGTACTAAGTATAAAAAAGACATTGTTAAATTGGACATCAATTTAAGCATCTCTATCTCTCTATCATTTAACTAAGGGTGTGTGTTATATTTATATATCACATATATGACAAAAGACTTGTTTTTCAGAATATATAAACAACTCCTTCAACTTGATAATAATTAGACAAACATCCAATGAAATGAATATAAGGCACCACACACAAAAAGACTATATGAATAGGTGGTTGGCCCTTGAAAAAGTGTTCAACATCATCAGTTGTCAGGGAAATGCAAATTTCAGTCACAATGAGATACCTCTATGCGTCCAGCAGAATCACTAAAAGATGAACCACATGAAATACTGCTGAGAATGTGGAGCAACTCAGTTTCATACATTATTGAGGGAGGTGTCAATGGTACCGCTCCTTAAGAAGTTTGAGAACTTTTCACAGAATTAAACATACACCTACCGATGACCCAGCAATTTTACTTCAAGGTATTTACCCAAGAAAAGTGAAAACATATGTATACAAACAGGGATGGACAAAATGTTTACAGAAGCTTTATACTTGATCGCTCAAACCTGGTAACAATCACAATGAGCACCCAAAGGGAAATGTAAAAAACAAATGATTGCACAGCCATACGATACAATGCTTCTTGCCCGTAAAAGGAATGACCTATCAAGGAAAGCAACAACACAAATGAACTCAAAAACATTTGAGTGAAAGAAGCCAGCCCCAAAGAGTACAGATTGCATGATTCCCTGTACATGAAATTCTAGAAGGGGCAAAACTAATCTATGGTGATAGAAATCAGAACAGTGTTTGCCTTTGGGGTGGGAATTGGCAATTGATTGGGCAGAAGTATGAGGGATCTTTGGGGGTGATGAAATGTTCTATATAGTTAGTTCTGTTACAGCCCTTGTTTTGAAAATGTGAATTTGTTCCAGTGCAACTGATACATGGGGGAAAATTTTGAGTGCTACGTGGATTTTTCATTGGCTTGTGTGTGATTCTGCCAGCAAGAAACCTATGTGAAGGCAGAAAACTGCATCCAGCTGAGCCGGGCTGCATAGGAAAACACAAATCTCACACAAGGAACACACCTGAAACATCTAATAGCTACCTGGGGCACCTGGGCAGTGCAGTCGGTTAAGCTCTTGGTTTCGGCTCAGGTCATGATCTCAGGGTCCTGAGGCTGAGCCCTGCTTTGGGCTCGCTGCTCAGTGTGGAGTCTGCTTGAGATTTTTTCCCTCTCCTTTACCCTCTCCTTCTGCCCCTACCCACCCCTGCCCACCCCCACTCCTCCTCCCCACTGCACCCCACCCCCCGCGTCGTGCATACTAGCTGTCTCTCTCATAAATAAATTTAAAAATAAATAAATAAATAAAATCTTTAAAAAATAATTTAAAAAATCTAATAGCTACCTAAGTTCATCTTACGTATTATGAGCCACAACCGGCTGCATACGGTGTTACGTGTTTCTGTCTCATTCCAAGAAATTCTCCTCCCTCCACTTCACAATAACTCACAAACTGCAACCCTTCTGATGCCCACTTTTACAAGCAAACTTCAGGTCTTTTTCGAGGTAGAGTGTCATGTTTATTACAGCACTTATGAATTTCTTAATCACCTAACATGTGTAAAACTACACCACTGTTTTTATTAGGCTCTTACTTATTTTTATGTGTCACTGACAAATGTTTGGTTTTGCCCCAGTGCCATTTTTCGCCTAAGACTTATGATGGGATGTTTATTGCGTGGTCTGGCGTGGCAGTGGTGATTTTCAGGAACGCGTACTTCGCGATGCAGCAGAATTGACTGGATCTTGTTAGGGTGTGCGTTATGCAAGTGAATTCAATGGTCAAATCTAATCGAACTGCATACCTACAATCTGTGCATTTCCTGATAGCTAAATGATACCTCAATAAAAGAATAATCACATTATATTCATATTACCACACCTATTTGTTTATTTAAGGTCTACATTTTATGAGTTATGTTCATCCTTGGTTTCTCATGCATTTCATTTTACTTCCCAGTAATAAGGAGCGAACTACTCGCATTCATGTGACATGTTCTCTTATGGCATTCTGAACTCAACATTACTTGTCAGATTAATTTCTACTAATCATTTGAATTTTAGTTCAAATATCGCTTCTTCCAGGAAGCCTTCTTGGCTATTATTTCCTCCTCAATCTGATTAACTGTGCCTCATCTGTGCTCTCCCAGTATTGTGTGCTCAGTGTTATCACACATAGCTTTTACCACATTTTGTAGGAATTATTCATCATTGCTTTGAGATCATAGCTTTCAGAGTAAGAATTATGTGTTTTAACCCTGCATCTCCACTCCTCACTCAGTGCCTGGCATGTGTTAGATGCATAAAGTGATATGATCTGAAAATTATCTGAATAAATGAATGAATGTTCTTGAGCTATTTTATTGGTTTCCCATTCCTAATTAACAAACTCAAAATTATTGGCTTAAAACACAAATTTAGGGGCGCCTGGGTGGCACAGCGGTTAAGCGTCTGCCTTCGGCTCAGGGCGTGATCCCAGTGATCTGGGATCGAGCCCCACATCAGGCTCTTCTGCTATGAGCCTGCTTCTTCCTCTCCCACTCCCCCTGCTTGTGTTCCCTCTCCCGCTGGCTGTCTCTCTGTCGAATAAATAAATAAAATCTTTAAAAAAAAAAAAAAACACAAATTTATTATAGTTCTAGAGGTCAGAAGTCCAAAATGGGTCTCAATGGGCTAAAATCAAGGTGTTGGCATGGCTATATTTCTTCTCTTAATGTTAGTGGAGAACCCCTTCTCCCCCATTTTCCAGCTTCTAGAAGCTTCCTGCATTCCTTGGCTCATGGCACTTTTCCATCTTCAAAACCAGTAATCACATCACTCCAACCTCTGCTTTCTATCACACGTCTTCTCTGACTGATTCTCCTCCCTCCATCTTTCAGTTATGAGGGCACTTGTGATTACACTGGACCCACCAGGATAATCTATTTCCCCATCTCGACATCCTTAACTTAGTCACGTCTGCAAAGTCCCTTTTGCCACGGAAGGGAACATACTCACAATTTCCATGTATGACGATATGGACCTCCTAATACTTCTGGGGGCATTACTCTGCCTGCCGCCACAGGCAAAGTGCTCAGTCTCCTTTGTGCCTTTGCAAGGGTTGTACCACCTGCTTGGAATACTCTTATTGCATGAGTTTGCATGTCTAACTTCCCCTTGTACCTAACACCTTTGCTCAAACACTGTATTGGTGAGACCCCCCCCACACACACTTTATCCATCCTATTTAAAATTGCAACCTGTACCCTGTTTCTACTAACACTCCTGATTACCCTTTCTCTGTTATTTTTTTTTTCCACAGCCTATTTATTACATTTATTGTGGTTTTTTAAAATTGTTTATTTTACCCAATAGAATATAAGCACTTATGAAGGCCAATTAATTTGGTCCATTTTGTATGCTCATATAGCTCAAGACTCTAGAGCATTACCTGGAAGACCAGTAAGGACTCAATAAACACTTGTCGAATGAATTGGATGAATGGCTGAATACATAAGGCTCCCTTCTGCTGCAGAGCACTGCAGAGGCATGCAGAAAGACAGGCGTGAGGGCTGCGCACATACACAGAGAAGCCATTCTTTGGCAAAAGTAAAAAAGCATAAATTTTGCAAAGGCCATTGAAAGAAAGCAAATTCCTTAGAAAGAAAATAATCATGACTTTCTATCTACAAAATCTGAGAAATTGCAGACCTCGGGACTGCAATTTACCTGAAATGCTCTGACAAGGGAGCTATTTCAGCACAGACTGTCGTGGAGCAGGGATAGCAAGGGACAGTGAGCAGGAGGGTGACTGGCGAAAGCAAAATAGGTTTCAGAGCGGATCAAGTAGTAGCGAAAGGGCTTGGTTAATGTTTGTCTCATCGAAACCTAGTGAGAGGGGGCTGGAATTTAATGATCAGATTCATAGATTGAATTCTTCCCCATTTGTTGATCTATAAGGACACCTCAACTGACTGGGTTTTAACTCAATATGGTCTTCATACCAAGGTGTAAATTCCACCATTTTCAAGCAATCCTTTCACTGTATTCATAAATTTCTGTGTTGAAGAACATTTCGAAATCTTCCTGCAGATAGCTATGTGAATAATGTATCTTATTAGCAAATGCAGGTCATAGTCTTGTGCTCAAAGTAGTCATTTAAAGCAGTATTTCTTACAGAATAGGGCCTTAAAAAAAGCGTACCTGGGGTGCCTGGGTGGCTCAGTCAGTTAAGCGTCTGACTCCTGATTTTGGCTCAGGTCACGATCTCAGGGTCATGAGATCCAGCCCCACGTTGGGCTCCGTGCTCAGTGGGGGGTCTGCTTGAGATTCTTTCCGTCTCCCTCTCCCCCTGCTCTCTTTAAATCTTAAAAAAAAAAAAGCGACCCTTTTCTGTGAATGCTACATGTTACAGGTTGTGTGTCTTTGTGAACGTACATTTGTGCATACGTACGTAACAGTATGGATAGGTCTCGTTGGTTATGATTGTGGTATCCTCCAGAAACTAGAGGAGATCTTTCTGGTTCAGAGCAAACTGAACATGTCGTTGATCTTTGAAAACTTCAGAACACAGGCATGAACATCAAGTTGCTAGAAGCTTACAAATTGAGCTGAACTATTGTCACTAGACATATCCATAGTTGCTCTTATTCTGGTCCAACCGTGGCCCAAAGAATGCAAAACCTTTCTCTTGATTTCCTCATTGCACCACTGAAGCAAGTGGGCCTTTTCACAATCTTTTCATTATGTAATGAGGGATGGCAAAAGAAAATAAACACAGGGTAGAGGGATATAAACACAAATGGCTTAAAAATTAGAGGGTTCTGGTCCTACCATGGTTTCTTTCTCTCCTTCCTGAAAGCTGTCTCAGAATAACTGCATTCTGGAAGTTTGAGGGCAGGCAAAAATTCTTGCAAGTTCCTAGGCTGGGTATCTCGCATCTTTACCCCCAATGCCCTTCTTTGCACCTTCTTTTTTGACACCTGTTGCCCTAGGTTGCAATCTGATCTAAAGCGTACTATCAGTGTCTGTTCTGAGAGAGGTGCTTTTTCCTTAGCTGAATGACACCCTTCAGGTGAGACCTTATTTTATATCCACAGGAATGGGGACAGATCGTATAAAATGACAAAGGAGCACTAACCTGGTAGTTGAGTAACCTAAATTCTTGCCCCGGTTTTCTTACCAACTTAACTTTTGAAATCTCATCTACAAAAATGACGTGATCGACCTTGTCTGACTTTAAGGCCCATTCAGTTTCTATCCTATTATCATCCTTCACCAACTTGATCGAGATCCTTCTGTATGTACAGTGACTGTATCCTTATTTTTCAAAAGAAGATAAAGAAGCTCAGAGAAGTCAAGCGACTTGCTCACATCACACCTCTAGTAGACGACAGAGCCTGGACTCACCCGCAGATCTTATCCACAGAACAAATGTCTTTGCAAACGTCTTCGTGGCTCCAGCGTCGCAGATGGAGAAGAAAAGATCCCGTGTGTTGAACACCTGGGCACCAGCACCTCCACCTCTCTATCTGGTTTCCTCAGGAACTGCCATAGTTTGGATCTTGGCAGCTTAGTCTTGGTTGATGAGTTCGGAGATAAGCATGAACCAAATTAGGAGAGTAGAATCTTTTCAGAGAAATTGAAAATATGAAAGGTGATTGGTCTGTCTGAGATGACTTGAAGCCATAAAATGGAAACTTCAGGAGATGTTAGTGTCCGTGTTTCCTGTCAAGTGAAGGAAGCCACTTGTCAGTGTGGGCCAATGAAGCAGAGGGGAGAGATGGAGAGTCCTGGTAGAATTTGGACCCCCAGTTTTGGTCATTCATGAGGTCCAGCTGCACACTTGACCTTCAAACAGCTTGGTCGTTCTGGCCTCCCTTGCATTCTGCGTGCTAATGTGTCCCCTTCTTGCTTTAATTGTTGAATGACCTTGTATTAGTTTCCCAGAACTAGTGTAACAAATTACCACACACTGAAGGACTCGAAACAACTGAAACATATTCTGTCACCATTCTAGAGGCCAGAAGTCCAGAATCAAGGTGTTGGCCAGGTTGGCTCCTTCTGGAGGCTGACAAAACTTGTTCCATGTCTATCTCCTAGCTTCTATGAGCTGTTGGCAATCCTTGGTATTCCTTGCCTTGTAAACTCATTGCTCCTCTGTATTCTCTGCCTCCTTCTTCATGGGACCTCCCCTTCTCCATGTGTCTCCCCTTCTTTTATCTTACAGTGTGTTTTCTCCCCTTCTTTTCTCTTACAAGGAAGCTTGTCATTGGACGTAAAGCCCACCCCTATGCAGGATGATCTCTTCAGCTTACGTAAATCTGCAAAGTCCCTTTTTGCAAATAAGGCCACATTCACAGATTCTGGGTGATATGAACCTCCAGAAAAAAGAGAATCTTAAATGATAGTGATCAGTTTTGAGATGTAGTGATATCCATCTCAATAAATTCTTTCATATATTTCATTATCCTTTCCCTACCTGCCACCACTGCCCATATTCTTCTTCCTGTAAGAGCATTTGGATATTTAATAAATATAACACCATAATCTAAAAAGTAATATTGTGTCGCAAAACATTTTAGATTTACTTTCTCTTGTGTTACGGAGACGAGAAAGATGATGAGGTGCTCTCGATTTGCTTAGTTCAAATGCTGCCAGTGACACACAGCTGCAGGTAAGATTAAGAAAATGTCCTCTCCCACTTACGGCTTCGATGGAGAGCTGAAAATTCATTCGTGCTTTTGTAAGCGCGCTAGGACTAGTATCAGGACACCCGGAAGAAGAATGGTTTACTGGAAGAGTTCTCATGTGTAGACAACACCTCGGTGAGGTTTTTGTTGTTGTTGTTGTTATGTTTAGAAGTAACAAAGAAGAAGAAGTGTGTCAGTGTTTGGTATTTTAACCAATATAAATTGCCTTCTTTTCCAGGGAAATGTTCCCTATTATATGAAGTCAATTTCCACATAAAACCAGCCGTTTGTTAGGGTAACAAATTTATCCCATCTTGGAATCTCAAATAAAAAATCCATGTTAGTGCCATTATGTAGCTAGTTTTATGTTTACCAGGAGCTGTCTTCAAATCCTTACTACTGCAGAGTAAAACTATTTATACTGGTATTAAAAAAAAAACCAAAACCCTATAACAACAAGAATACAAAGTCCCTGGCTTACGAGCGGTGTTTCATTGAGAAAACACTAAGGGATGAACTCAATAAAAAACAAAACCATGACTCCACTCAGTGTAATCTTATGGCTGCCCTCCATCTTCCAGACTCATTACTGGGGTATTGTTTTACCCAACCCAGGACCTCCACAAGGTTTAAACTTTGTGCATATTTTTGGTGTTCTGACCCTCTCACAAGGCAATTTCCCACTGCATACCATTTTAGAAATAAAGTTTGAATTTAAATGGGAACCAACATTGAAGCCATCATACAGATCTTTTGTCAGATGAAAATATAGTCTTCCAAATGTATGCAACGATACCTCATTCTCAGCTCCCTTACCTTGCTGTTATAACCAGTCTCTTATGTATCACAGCAGATGACTTAGTTCTGTTTTAATAAAGTAAATCCAAAAATAGGAATGCCAAGCTCCTGCCATGTAAAATTTCTCAGTTTGGTGCTAAAAACGAAGATATAGCTTTCATAGAGTGACAAAAATGCTATAAACATGCGATGGCAGATTTGTTTGGGGTAGAGTTAATGACTTCCTTGTTAATTCCTGATAGAACTTAGAAGGCTCTCTAACAGTTCACTTTTGGCTATTGATTTATCTCTTTACGGGAAGAGTCACAGATTATTAAGTTTTGTGGGTTTTTTTAATGCACACTTTTTCTTGTAGGTTACAATTCTATCTGATTTTATAATTTTCCATCTTGAAACTGACTTGATCCTTTTTAATGATGTTCGTGCCCTTAATCAAGAGTGTATAAACAACCCATATTAGAAGTCTCATAAAGACATATGTGAACATTTAACAGGCTTTGGGAGACATTTGCAGTTTAAAATATCTAGATGAATTCTTTTTTTCTTGGAGATTATCCTGTACGGGTAACAGGCAGTGAAAATATTTCCCATGCCTGTGAGTATTTAGGCACTCCTTTGCGTGCCTAGGTCTCCCCCCCGCCCCCCCCCCCATAAAGGCGAAGTGGTGTGCGTTGGGGGTGGGCAAAAGAAAAATGACAAGAAGCAAGAGCTTTGGTCCTGTAGGATCAAATTCCAAGCGGAATTCCTTCATACACTTCCATGGGTGCTGTGAAAGTGCAGGGTGGTGTTCGTTTTCACTGTATCTGCTCGCTTAATTGTTTCTGCCTGTTCATTTCATTCTTCAGTGAAAACATTAGCCTAAGGGACATTTGAAAATCAAAAGGTGGGCTTGAAGTTTCACAGGAAACGAACAGTGGTGTTGCTGCAATAGTAAAGTAAAAGTTTAGAACCAACAGAAAATAGCCATAACTCTAAAGTTCATCTATCTTTTCTCTTTTTCGTTGTTTCCTTTTGCTCTCCCAAACACCGAGATAAAAGAAAAACATCCCATGGCTTCTACAGTTTTACATGCCCAAGGTATATAAAGGATGCTGGGAGGTCTGCAATCATGGAACTCATCTTAGATGTGTTGAAAATCAAGAGGTTTTGAATGATTAGGTAGCAGTCTCTAAAACCCAGGACAAATTTCCTGACAGCTGTAATTATTTAATTCTGTTAGAAGTATCCCTCTCCACCCCCAAACCTCCTTGCCAGAATTATCCAGATAATTAAGGAAGTGGTGGGAAGGTTAGAATCTGAACCACCTCCAAACCAAAACTGACCGGATAATTGTCCAACTCTCTGCTTCCCTTCCAGTGTAGAAATAGGATTTCAGCATCTCCGTGTATGCTAGTGAAGCGTGGCCTCTAGGAGGGAAGTTGTCTTCCAACAGAATAGAACTTGAACTTCAGAAGTTCTTTATTCCTCAACCAAGTCGCCCATTTACATTCAAGGTGAGACGGCTTAACCACAATAAACATCAGGGATGTTAAATGGTGCTCTTGAACCAGCTCGGAATGAAGTGTCACCATTGTCCAGCTGCTCTCTGATCCCCGAGACAAAAGATCGAGCAGATATTCAAACACCAAGCTCAGGAGATATCAGCTTAAAACACCGCCTCTTTTACAGCTACTTTGTCCCCCAAGGAAATCAAACAATTCAAGAAGGGCAAAGCGACCAGCAGACCAAAGTTATTTGCAATGGCCCACTGGCTACAGATCTCTGAAGAGGTGAATGGAGAGGTGGAAAATATCAGACTTAAAAAAATAATAATAAATAAAAGCCTAGGTTCTTAAATATATAGAATTTATTAGATCATTTATAGGGGGGAAATAATTTGGGTTGATTCAAATGGCCATGCCAAGAAACAGTTAAATAACAAGTCATTACCTTTTCTTGCCTTGAAGAACAATGGATTTGGGATGGATCCAAATTTGCAAAGAGCAATCATGAGTTTGTATTCGATTATCTCATGCAAAGATCGCTGGACTTTTGCATCATTTTGCTAACACTCTACTTCATAGGCACCGTGCACTTGGAGAAGTCACTTGATCAAAAGTAATGTTCATTTATGGATTGATTATGTATCTCACTAATTCATTTTAAGAATAGCAGGACAAGAGAACTGTTGCTTATAAAACACAGTTTTGGGAAGAAGTGGTTTGTTTAGCTACCTTTACGATGATCATTCTCCGTGGAGAGTATCATCTTTTGGCTGTTCCTGTTAGTGGAGTGGAAGCAGTTGTCGGTGGGGGTGGGGGTGGGGGTGCAACACTAGGTGTAGGTTTGAAATGGGAAAGCAAGGCAAATGAACAAATTGCAAGTTAAATACTTTAGGGGGAGGGGATGTATTTTTACAGGTATCAATTATTGTCGTTACAAGTAATAAATAATGCTAAATAAAACATGTAACTAAACGGGCATTAAAGACCTTTTTACATACATAGAAGAAAAGAACCTTTTTTTCCTCCTATGCTGCAGACTGCAGGCATTTTCCTCTCCCTCTGTCAAGTGCAATTCTTTCTTGATGAATGACAAGGCAGGATAATAGGCTGTGGTCGCCATGGCAACCAGACAGCAGCACTGTGTGCCTAGCATTTTTTCATCTGAAAATGAAACCAGAAGCAAAGGAAGGCTGAAAATGTAACCAACAGATTAACTGATACAAAAAAAGAAAAGAAAGAAAGAAAAAAAGGAACAAAAAGGCAAGTTAGATTACAAGCAATTAAAATTACAGTACCTAGCCTGCCTCTCTCTCTCTCCCTCTCTCCCCCCCCCCCCCCACACAGGCACTCACACACCGACTAGATATTTTAAAATTCTATTTGATAAACATGAAACAATCATGTTTTATCTTTATTTTGCAAAATGCCTCATTTGTTTTGAAATCTAGGAATAACTGATCTTTTTTTAAAAGAGGCATTTAATTTTACTAGACACTGCAATTTATTAAGCTTGAGGTACTGTGTTTGTCCTGGAATTTCTAAATTCCTTTCCTCTCTAGTGCCTATCCCTGAACTATGCAGAGACCAAGGGCTCTGTGTGCAACAGTTTTATCTGAGGGCAGGATTGGTGGGGGAGCAAGGGAAGAAAGGTGACCTGGAGCTGAGAAATAAGAGGCCGGTTCTATATTAACCCTCGGGGACTCTACATACTCCGACTACCATATTTACTAGAGTCAGAGTTGCTCTTCTGTTGAGCTAAAATAAAGCTACAGGGCTTTGCTGTTTTCTCCTTCCTAACATTAGAAGGTCCCTGAATTCCCATTCAGAACACCGTGTATTCTGTCCATATGATTTCCTTTTATTTACTGATAACAAAACCTGTATGGCAGCTTTCCTTTTAGATATTCCCTGCCTCTGCTGTATGCATGGATAATAGAAAACAGATAGAAAGGAGGATTTTCTGAGAGCAATAGCCCCTCTGCAATGGATATTTGTAGAAGCAAAGAACACGGAGCTGGAAGTTAGAGGACAGGAGTCCTATGAAGCTCTCAGCTTTGCAACCTGGGGTTGGCTAGCATTTGGGGTGGGGGAGAAGGAACAAATAGGCCTTGGAATCAGCATGCTTGATTGGAATCTTAGCTCCACCCTTTTGGTGATATGATAATAGGTATCAACATCTATTCTTTTTTTTTTTTTAAAGATTTTATTTATTTATTCGACAGAGATAGAGACAGCCAGCGAGAGAGGGAACACAAGCAGGGGGAGTGGGAGAGGAAGAAGGCAGGCTCCCAGCAGAGGAGCCTGATGTGGGGCTCGATCCCATAATGCCGGGATCACGCCCTGAGCCGAAGGCAGACGCTTAACCGCTGTGCCACCCAGGCGCCCCTCAACATCTATTCTGAATGAACCCTAGAGTTCTTCACTTCTCCGAGCTTCAGTATTTTTCATCTCTAAAATGGGCACATCTTACCTACTTCCACGGGACTTTTGAGAAGGTTAATGAGATCATTTGTTGAGAGTGGTATATTATAGTAGGAGTGAGTGAAAGAGACCTCTTCCCTGCGGTCAAAACTCTCAGTTTTCTAATCTGTGTAGTAGAAGTAGCCGTACAGTGTATGTGTGTGAGAGACGGGGGGGGAGGGTAGGAAGGTGTGCTAACCACCTGTTTCAGGAGGCTGGAGATCAAATAAGTGAATTTATGTGAAATACTTTCAAAGTATGAGATGTTGACAAAAAAGAAAGGTGGTGTCACCCAGATGTTGAGAAACTTCTTCTCCAGGAGTGTCTAAAGAAAGGTGTCTGACTCCGACCTGCCCTGAGGCAGAGGGATAGGCTGACCAGCTAAACTCCAACGGTTCCCATCTCAAGAGCTCCCCTCTTGTGGACAAGAAGATTGAAATGTTTGAGGCCCACAGAGGAAGACCAGGGACTTAAGCCGGAGCATCGGGGTGTCTGAGTGCTGACGTGTACCCAGGATGTGTCAGCTCAGAGCGCTCCTCGTTCTCCCTGACATGCGCAGTGGCTCTGTGACCACCCACGGTAAGGCCTAATAAATCCTTCCTTTGTCCCCATTTCCCCCAACACACACAAATGCAAAGTAAACAGTCGGATCAAAGCTTTTAATGTGCTTTGTACTGTTTTATTTGAAAAGATCAGGTCTGATATTTGAGAGGAAGAGTCCATCTGGCTGGGCTGAGCTCAAGAAGCCTCAGACAAATTGTAAACAGGACCAGGGCACAAACCCCTCTCACGGCCCACAGCGCGACGCTGCCATCACCAAGGCACGGTCCCAGGCTAGCCGACTCTCCCTGAGCACTCGTGCAAAGGGAACTGTGGAGTGAAACTGAAACTCTTTGCAAGCTTTGCCTAAAATTTCCTAGCATCTACTTTACCCACTACCGTCGACGACATTCTGTCAAAGCTTCTGTCATCCTGGGACTATACCTGGTCATAGTTTTAAAATTTCCAACTGTTGCTATCATGGTGCTTTTACAAACCATTAGGACCCTCCATTGTTCAAATAAACTCCTTAGTAATTTAGAGTAAAAAAGGTGAGGAATGGACATGTGAGGGGAGAAAATAACTGCTTTATTACATGAGACATATTTTTTTTTAAAGATAAGGATTGCACTTTGCCACCTATGGAATACGAGGAAGGGGGACACTGATGACATTTCCTCCAACGCAGTGTTTACCACACATGGTGCCATTATTTACTGAGATACCTGTTCTTCTTGCTGTACTGAGAGCTCCTTATAGGCAAGGGTCATGCCTATCTTGTCGAAGGAACACACTCCCTGGCCCGACTGGGTGAGCAGCTCATCGGAGGCACTTACTACATATTTTTCATCAAATGGATGAGGTTTGCAGTCAGACACGCCTATGCTCTTCCTGGAGCCCTACTGCTTCCTCCCTGTGGCTGTGGGCACCTTTACTTTTCTGAACTTTCCTTCTTATCTGTGAAACGAGCTAACTCTTCATAGAGTTGTGATTATTAAATAAGACATGTGTGTTGGGATGCGTGGATGGCTCCAGCGGGGAAGCGTCTGCCTTCAGCTCAGGTTGTGACCCCAGGGTCCTGGGATCGAGTCCCACATCGGGCTCCCCGCTGAGCCGGGAGCCCACTTCTCCCTCCACCAGCCACTCCCCCTGCTTGTGCTCTCTCTCTGACAAATCAATAAATAAAATCGTTAAAAATAAATAAATAAGACACGTGTGTAAAAATGCAAAGTTCCTGGCATGATATAGTAGATATGCAGCAGCTACAAGTTTTCTCCTTTTTATTTCAATGCTTTCTGTTGAATTTTTCAAGCGAATCACTGCGCCATCCTAAAAAGTCTTTCTCAGTAATTCTTGGAAGCCATATAATGCTGATAAAAGACGTGTAGGTTCCTAAAAGTTTCATTTCACGGAAACTGGTTATGTGGACCTACTCCAAAGACCACGAGTGTTGCAAGAGCAGAAGAGCAAATGCCATCTACAATTCGATTGGGAAGACCGGGTTGGAAGGTGAGGCTAGTCACCCCCCCCCCCGGGGGGTTGGCAGGAGATGATGGATCAACATAAACACACAGGAGCATGGCCATTAATCTCAGGTTGACCACCTGCCTATGAGCATCTGGAGAACAAATCACAGACCACAGAACTGGTACAAGTGGGATCCACACAGCATTAGCTGCGTTCAAAGAGTGCACTGGCATTCAGCAACATTTATTGAGCACCTACTATATATTGGATGATGACCAGGTGCTTTCACGTTGTGTGTGTATCTCTTAACTTTGGAGGCAGTAGCACAGCAACAAAGCATGAGTTCAAGAGTCAGACTGTCAGGGTTTCTCTCCAGACTCTTCCACTTACTAGCTTCCTAACTGGGCACGGTACTTAAATTCTTTTATTAAAGAACAATGGTATCTACCTACAAAATTTTTGTGGTCATTAAATGATTTATACATATAAAAGCACTTCGAACAGGGCCTGCACATAGAAGGTGAAATAAAATTTCAATAAATTTTAGCTGTCGTGGTTTGATTTCGACACATTTTTTTTTTTATTAAGGTTAACAGAGATTATGAACTTATGACAGGAAAGAGCTACAGACCAGGGAGCAGAAAACCTAGGTTGGAAAATCGGTTCTGCCACTCATAAGCCTTGGGTTCCCCATCTGAAAATGGACGTAAGAAGACCTGGCTCAAAAGATGTGTCATAAGAAGTCCACCTATTAAGAGACCAAAGCTAAGTGTGTCCATTGAGCCCCTGCAGGGGATAAGCGAGTTTCAGACTATAGGCAATTAGTACCAGCGAAGCTGAGCAGCTGACCTCAGGCCAGGGCAGCAGGAGTTCAAGCTCAGGCTCCCCAGAAACTGAGAGGCAGGGATAGGTACCCGAGCATTGAAGATGAAGTTGCTCAGATCAACACAAGAGCCAACTTAACCATGAGACACAGTGATGTCAACTTAATCTTCCAAGCACACCATTCAGATGAGATCGTCACTCTCATAGGCCTCCAATCACTCCCACTGGCCTAAGAATAAAAATCTAAGCTCCTGTGATAAGCATACAAGTTCTTCCAGGACTTTCTTTCAAAATCCACTTTCTGCTTTATCTCCCTTTCAAGATCACTAAGATACTGGCTGTTTCCTGTACAGGTACATGGCATTCAAGGGATAAAGACACAAACTTTGGTCTCACTCTTCTTTCCATCTAGAGCACTGTTTATTCCTTTCCATCTCTACCTAAGTTATCCATGACCTTCAAGTCTCAGCTAAAGGCAATGTCCTCTATGAAGCTGTCCCTACCCCTCCACACTGTGACTGTTGTTTAGCTCTTGGGTGTTTAGTAGTCTCTAGTCTGTATTAGAATCATTTCTATTTTTTTTAAGATTTTATTTATTTCACAGGGAGAGAGAACAGAAGCAGGGGGATTGGGAGAGGGAGAAGCAGGCTCCCCACTGAGCAGGGAGCTGAAGCAGGGCTTGATCCCAAGACCTAGAGATCATGACCTGAGCCGAAGGCAGTGCTTAACCATCTGAGCCACCCAGGTGCCCCTAGAGTCATTTCTGTATCTTCCTTTCTCTCCTGAACAATTACAAGTTCATTCAATAGATAGAGTTTTTAACTGTTTCAGCCTCATTTGCTTGAAAAGGAGCTTAAACATAGTGGTCAAGCAACATATATTTGTGTTATTTGTCTGATAGCTGTACTGAATGAATGGATGGATGGATGAATGAATGATTGATGGGAAAAGCAGGTAAATTTATAAATCCTTCACCTATAGCCAGGTTTTGTTTTCCAAGGCTGATCATAGACGTTAGTACTCATTATAATAACAATAATAACTATGAATAAACATTTATCAATACCTATTATGGGTTAGGCATTGAACAAAGAGGTAGGGACACTGTGGTGAGTGAAACATACACATCTTTCCTCTGTGAGGCTCACAGTCCTATGGAAGGGACATGCGTTATCAAATCACTGCTCAAAGATATAATTGCAAACCATGAATGCTATAAAGAAAAACATTACAGCCAGTTATGATAACACAAACAAAGGGACAGGATCTAATTGGGGAGAGGTCAGAAAACCTTCCTTGAGGAATCGATGTTTCTATTCAGATTTGAATGATGATAGCAGTTGATCATGGACAAAGTAGTGACTTGACAGCAGGGGACTGAATAGAATGGCCATTTAAAGGCATTTCTACCCTGCAATCAGATGTTTCTAGCCTGTGTGAGGATGGGAAGTGGTCTAGGATCACTGCTAATAATTTTGAGTGTATGTTGCAAACAGAGTGGCCAGACAGTAAGAAGGATGTCCAGAGAAGTACACGAGAGGGAAAAAAGTAGCTTGATGAATAAATAAAAAACCTGAATAAGCAGAGAAATAAACATGAGGCAAAAAGGAGGAAATGATGAGTATACTATCAATCTCCATCCTGATGTCTCCAATAAATTCCATAAATCTATAACCTCCAAGTATTTTTGGTTTGCAGTTAAACATTTTGCATTTAGAGTTTAAGGAAAGAGCTTGACTAAAGGCTATCCTAACTTGGCCTCCCATGAGAATACACGTGTTTGCATCTAGGTCCTGGCCCAATATGATGCTGCCACCCTTCTGGATGTGTCAAGCAAGAAGAGTAAGGGCTGGATGGACTTAAACATGAGGCGTTTACGGTGGTTTGTCTGTGCCTCTGAATCTGGCTGGATATTTATTTATAAACATATTTCCAGCTGAACTTAGGAAAATAAATGGAATAGCCAAAGTTCTGCCTGGAAAAGTAGGAGAAGCAGGTGGAATTATTTGGATGACCTCTGAGGTCCATGTCCGCAGTCAAAGTCCTGAAGAATTGAAAGAGCAAAGGGAGAAGGTGCATCGAGAACTCTGAGACAATGCATTAACTATTCAGTATCCACAGGGAAATTTTTAGGATCTGAATGGTGTCCTTGGGCTCTGAGAGACATCCCGCACGTTCCAAACAAGTAGCATATTTTCTCCACTTCCCTATGTGGCCTTCATGAACTTGTCTAGCTCTTTGGACCCAATGATGGACACGCCTACTGGGAGAGAAGAGTCCCATTTCTGGGCACAGCACTATTTAAACTTCAGTGGTTTTGAATTTGAGGGCAGGTGGAAGAAGCCGAGAGTTCGGATTAGTGAGAACAAAGAGGGTAGAAGGTAGAAACACTGGGTACAAAAAAAAAGCTTTGTCTGCTCAGCAGTTGTTCTCGGGCAAGTGGTGATGAGAGACATGAAGACAAGTGGTTTAGCCTGCCTCATTCCCTTCTTCACCCACAAGACTGCCCGGGTGCAGAAAACCTATCCAGAAAACCTATCATGGGAGAACGCTTTTCTGAGATGTTAAGTCATTTCAGCGTTCAAGGCTGCTTTATTAAAGCACTAATACCCAGGGGAGGAACTCACCTTATTCAATAATATCTTAAAGAAGCATTAATATATCAGTTATTTTTTTTAATGGGGACAGAGAGCTGAACCTGAGGCCTTGGAGAGAGGAGATGCGTGACAAAGCTAAGGGTTGGGCGCAGGCACTTGCAAGGGGGATAATGCTGGAGAAAATCCCATCCAACTTCACAAGGGAAGCTGGTCAACCAGGCTCTCTGTTGTACTGTAACCCCCGTTGGCTCCCAATAAAAACAGCTCGTGGTCTCACACAACGTCACCATATATGCAAATGCTTTATTCATAAAAGGGTCACTCGCATCAATGAGACAATAAAAATAAACGTGCACATATTGGGAGCATTTTCTCCTTAGCACGCATAGAACTGCACGCTGTTGGGTACTTAGCCAGATGCAAGAAAAAGTGATTATAAGCTACGCACAAAATAAAAAGCACGCAAGACTTCCTCACGGCAAGCGTGATTAACTCATCCCACGCTTTTGTGAATGGGCAACACTGACTAGCAATCAGATCCTAAGCAGATTGACCAATCAGAACTCGGCAATGCCTTGATCCCAAACTGGTCCCACAAACAAGAAATGCCAATTTTCGGAGCCTGATAACAAATCTTTAAAAGCTCTTGATACCGGTACTTTATAAACGAACATACAAAATACCAGTTGGAGAGGTGAATGACTTACTCATGGTTATGAGCTCATAAAAAGACTATAATCATTGCAAAAAGTTTCAGAGAATATGTAAGATGACGAGTAGGGCTGGAAATGGAAACTAGTTATGTTTAAAAAGGCAAAAAGGAGTGACTTTGGGAAAAGATGACTTGTTTTATTGTATGGTTTTTGTTTTGGGTTCAAAAGCCACCTCTGAAGTGTTTTCTCAGCACTAGATTTAATAAAGGGTTAGCATTTCCTTTCCGGGCCCCTGTGGAATAGACTTGCCCCCCACAGACAGTAG
This sequence comes from Ursus maritimus, assembly GCF_017311325.1. Classification (NCBI taxonomy): domain Eukaryota; kingdom Metazoa; phylum Chordata; class Mammalia; order Carnivora; family Ursidae; genus Ursus; species Ursus maritimus. Next base: position 46,208,173 of record NW_024424008.1, on the reverse strand, counting down.
AAACTCTTACCTTAAAGGTGTGAGGAAGGGCTCTGTGATCCACCTTGGGGGGTTCAAAATCAACATTTCATCTCAATTAATGTGTTGTGCTGGTGTCGTGCTTTTTTAAAGAAGTTATTGAAAAGTTAGCATTGGGAAGATAAGCTTCTCATTCATTACATGTCTCTATGATCAACTGGATTTGGACTAGGTATTCATAAGTTTAGAAGTTCAATCTCTAAATAAACCAGTTAGGTTTATTCCACAAACTCCTGTCGGTCCTCACCAGAACCATGATCTCAGTTCAGCCTAGGTCCAGCTGGCAAATGCCATTGTTTAAAGGAGATGAGAGCATTGTTTAAAGAAAGTGTGGGTGGACCCGTGTGCATCGTTGACATATGTGTTCAGCTATGCATGAATCAGGCAAACCATCTTGATATATAGAAGAAAGAACATATTATTACCTAAGTAAATGGCCTGTCTTGAAATAGAAACATAATTCGAAGAATAAATGTTACCCCATTGCTAGTGATTCCCCTGCAAATGTTTTTAATGTACTTAACTTAATTATCCATAAGAACAGACAGAATGGGATCGCAACATTCTAGATAATCTAAAAAGCACTTCTTTTCTTTTTTTTCAAGAATTTATTTTTTTTAAATTAAATTAGCCAACATAGAGTACATCATTAGTTTCAGATGTAGTGTTCAATAATCCATCAGTTGCGTATAACACCCAGTGCTCATCACATCACGTGCCCTCCTTAATGCCCATCACCCAGTTACCCCATCCCCCCCAAATCATTTCTATTTGGCTTTAGAATACAGTGTTCACCATTCCTGCACAGACCAATCTTTCCCATTGTATTTTGCTTAACCCAAAACCTGCATTTGCTAGAGAAAGTCATTGGAAGGCATTGGACAGGAACCTTTATGCAAATTTTCATCTTCTACTTTCCTTTGGATATTTATATTTTCACCAGTCTCTTCATCTTTTTTTTTCTCATACATAAATCAGGCAGGAACTCACACCATTAATTTTCCCGGAGTTGAATGCAGTTTAGAACCAGAAAAGGGCAATAATTTCTTTACATGTCTATTTCCCCTTACTAGGGGAGCGTTTTGATGACCAGGATCATTATTACTCATCCTTGTACTCCCAAAATGTAGTAGGTCCTCAATTAATGTTTATTGAATGAATTAAGTACAAAATATGTAGCAACCCATTAAAATATTTTGCCAGTCAATTCTATAATTTTTTTAACTGTTGGCTTAGCATAAAGCATTACATTGCTCTAGGCAAGCAGGTAAGTGGCTATTTACAGGGCAGATTTATATATAATTGGATATAATGTATTCTAATGATTTGAATTGATTTGGTTAGTCTAATTTGGATGAAAGACACTCAGTCCATTGGTGTTATTTATTTCCTTGGTGGTAATAAATGAAATTCCTTCTAATAACTTGCTGATGGCAATTTGTGTGTCAGAAAAACAGTTGGAGCCTTTCACTTTTGCAACAATGGTTTAGGGGCAAACAATAGGACCCTTAAAAGCCCATCTAATCCAGCTTTATTGTTTCATAAACTGTCACAGTCTTCATTTTCTTTGTCATCGGAAGACAGGAAAGGATATAAGAAGAGCAGAGAAAGGACCATGGGGCTTAAGGAGAGAAAGAACTTTGAGATAACATAAATAATAAAATTGGTATGTTGAGAAACTGCTTTCCCTCTAATCTCTGCCTCACTTTTGTTTTTGGAAACATGTAGTACATAGAACCAGATAAATGACAAATGTAGAAATTCCTAATTATCTTGTGAATGGCAAGATTGTAACAATGACACAATGTCATAACCAGTTTGTAGAACGAGGTAGAAGGGTATTTTACTACAGCAGGAAACACTGGGTGACAAACTATGCCAAAATTAGTAAGTTTAGTGAACTGAAAGCCAAAGGTGGGTTCACAGTTAAAAGCTATTATTTGTGAACATAGAAATAAAATTCCAGGTCAAAGAGTTTTAACTTCTCACGTTGAGTGGAATGCTTTAAATTAGGCTTCGTTTGTATATGAAGAGCCAATGACAACTTTTACCTAAAATTTGGCAATTTTCTTATTTTTTGACAGCGTATTAATAGATCAAATAGTTCATCTTGTTCCAACGAACTGAAGTAGACTTTGGATTTTAGAAATGAAACAAATCCTTCAAGAATTCAAATAGAACCGTGACCTAGGAGTCCGGAAAGGTAAGTTTGAGTCTTGTACTGCATATCTGCACAGTAATTGCCCAATATCTGTTCCCTCAACTGTCTCCTTTACCAAAATGAGATAATAGCACATGGACATTATGCAGACAAACAAGATAATAGATAAGAAAGTACAGATCTAACCCTTTGGGAGAAATGCATCATAGAAATACAAGAGATTGTTATTTTTGTGATGTCAGAATCAGCTAGAGTCTGCATTCAGTTCTAGCCATCCAACAAAATATGAATTTGGAAATAGATTACAAAACAGCCACTCAATAATTACAAGGTCTAGAAATAGATGTTACTAAGGAAGATTAAAGGAACTGATATTTATCCCATTGGAGAAATGGTCAAAGGAGAGCAAAATAATGGTTCGGGATTAGAGCAGTGGTTCTCAGACTGTGGTCCAATGACCAAAATAGCAGCAGCATCACCTGAGAACTTGATAGAAATGCAAACACTAGGTCTGTACCCCAGACCTACAGAGTCAGAAACTCTGGGGAAGGAACGCAGCAATTTGTGGTTCAACAACTCTCCAGGATGATGCAGGTACACATTCTAGGGTAAGAACCATTTAGAGAGTAGGAGTGGTGTTCTCAAGGAGAGTCATGAAAATGAGTGGCGTTAGCCATTGGAATAGAAAAGAAGGGAGGAGTGGATCCTTGACTGTTGAATCTTCCCCTGGTCAAAGCTACCAAATAGTGACAGATGAACGTGAGGAAGAAACTAGGGGGAAAGATGGCACAGAAGCCATCCAGAGAGAGCTCCTTTCTCTCTCTTTTTCTTTTTCTTTCTTTCTTTCTTTCTTTCTTTCTTTCTTTCTTTCTTTCTTTCTTTCTTTCTTTCTTTCCTTCCTTCTTCTTTTCTTTCTTCTTTCTTTCTTTCTTTCTTTCTTTCTTTCTTTCTTCTTTCTTCTTTCTTCTTTCCTTCCTTCTTCTTCTCTTTCTTTCTTCTTTCTTTCTTTCTTTCTTTCTTTCTTTCTTTCTTTCTTTCTTCTCTCTCTCTCTCTCTTCCTTCCTTCCTTCCTTCCTTCCTTCCTTCCTTCCTTCCTTCTTTTTATCTTTCAAGAAATGCTCAGAGCACTGGTAATATGTGGTGGTATCCTCAGATGAAATTGTAACCTAGGTTTATTCAAAGATGAAGTCCCGGGAGAACAGTAGCATGAGAAATAAAGCCGCATGCACACACCAAACTCAAGTAGCTCTGGCTCTTAAATCGTTCATAATTAGTGGACAGAGCCATAACTTTTCAGAAAATCAGTTTGAGACAGAGAGAGAGGGGTGGGGAGAGAAATGCCAACAAGAACAACAACAACAGAAAAAAAAAACAGGAAAGAAAAAGAAAGAGAGAAGAGATGGAAGAGGAAGGAAGGGGGAAAGAAAAAAAAAAAGAAAGAGCAAGAGAAAATGGGGCACAGAGAAAGAACTGCCAGTCTCAGCACAGAAGGAATGAGAAAAAGAATGAAAAAGGACTTTCAGTGTTTCTGGATAACATTACCATCCGATAGCACAGTACACTGGAGACTTGCTAAGAATTCTGTCCTCTGGGACCAGACTGTGGAACTGCTTTATCATGAGTTTCAATTCATTTTCACAATTTGAATTGAGTTGAAATGCCTTGTTACATATCTTTAGGCACTTTGGTAACCAAACCCCTGAATTATTGCCAGACCATACTCACCTCATATAACTCCCTCTCCTCTGACAGAGAATTGTTACTACAGTGAGGACACAAGCCCTTTTTTGGGACACATTGACTTTTATTTTATTTTAGGTGGGTAGATAAGTGCAAAGATGAGTGGACATATTAATATCTTTATGTACTACGGACAAAAGATTTCCAACTCCTTCTACCAGAAAGCTCCTCTTTCAAAGAAGGTTATTTATCAACCCAAACAGAGCAAGAAATAAGAAAATCCAGTTACTTAAAACATCAACACATGCATTAGTGATCTCAATTCTCCACATATGAAATGTCCCCTCTTTTGATTACATGACGCAAAATATTGATCCCAAACCCCTTGTCATTCCTCGTTCATTTAGATGGCTCCTTCCCAGCGTGAGTAATTGTTAAGAAGAACATGTAAAAATAATATAAAAATGAGACCAAACAAAAAAAAATGCTTAAAATGTGCCAGATTAACTCCACTTCTTTCTTCGACAGTTATCAGACTGATAGTTTTGGGAGATGACATTTGGGACCCTAAATTCCACAAGTCACTCTACAAGGCTCCCCGAGATCTCCTTTGGGAAAGTTTGAGTCAAATATGTGCGTAAGATGACTTTGAGAGAAAAATCTGATATATCAGATATCTTAATTGAGGTTAAAAAAAAAGATACTAGGAGACAGAATAATGGGCCGCATTGAAGGATGAGGACAATGGTGTTTGACAGCGGCATGTGTAAAATAGACATAAGTGTTTTAATAGAGAGGAAGATGATATGGGTCAACACTGCTAAATGGTTGCCAGGAAGATTAATATGAGGCTTTATTCATAGAAATCTTGTACTTGGGAAAAAATCCTTTTTAAAAAGTGATCATCAGGGATGCCTGGGTGGCTCAGTTGGTTAAGTGTCTGTCTTCGGCTCAGGTCATGATCCTAGGGTCCTGGGATCGAGTCTTGCACTGGGCTCCTTGCTCAGCAAGGATCCTGCTTCTCCCTCTGCCTGCTGCTCCCCCTGCTTGCGCTCTCTCTCTGACAAATAAATAAATAAAATCTTAAGAAAAAAAAAGTAATCATCACATTCTGCTCTCTATCCGTCAGTACACATCCAGAAAATTGCATTCAATTCTGAGTTGGCACATTTTAAAAGGCAAATAGACAAAAGGGAGTGTTGAGACTAACATGAATGATGAAGGTATTTGAAATAGCGCCCCTATTTCAGGTGAGCAGGAGGGGTGTTGGAAGGTGCTAGGGCCATGTAGCCTAGAGAAAAAGAGATTCTGGAAAGCATAGGATTTCTTCCTTTAGGTATCTGTAGAAGAAGATAGTAGAAGAGATCAGATTTGCACTCTGTGATCCATAGGTAAAACCAAGAATCATGGAAGAGCCTCCTGTGATTCAGCATAAGGAAAAAGTACTTAAACAATCTGAGTTGTCACAAAGTAGTCCATTATAGGCTTGCAGAGATAATCTAAGCAAAAAATGGACTAGATGGTCCTCTGGCTTCTTTACCATTGAAAGTCTATATAGATCTAGAATCCAAAAGGAAATTTAGCCAAAGCAAAATCAAAAGGGCATCTTATAAACCGTATTAATTTTGTATAACATCTGCATCCCTGCTCTGCTCTATTAACATAGGTAGTTAAAAGCCAATGGGATGTAATCTTGATTGCCCGGCTCTGATGTCCAAGAGGATTTGCATTCCTAGGTCCCACGGGACTATGGCAGTCAGAGATGGTTCTTGGCAGAATGCCATCCTCGGGCACTGTGCAGACAGCAGACTGGGGCACACCGCCTGTCTCCCCCCAGTCTTTCTGTAAAGGAGGCCTCTGGAGCTATTAAAATAGGCTACTGGACAAGCACAAAATTTTGAGAGACAACAAAGGGCTGGGGCAGGGTTGAACAACGAGGTTCACCTCCTACGTGAGGTCACTCCTTCAAGACTGGGAGATGTTGGTTTCATCTACTGCAGAGAAAGCAGCACAGGGAGTCAAGCAAAATAAAGAAACAGAAATGTGTTTCAAATGAAAGAACAAGACAAAACCTCAGAAAAAACCTTAATGAAATGGAGATAAGTAACTTACCCAATAAAGAGATCAAAGTATTGGTCTTAAAGATGCCCACTGAACTGAAGAGAAGAATGGATAAACACAATGAACTTCAACAGAGATAAAAAATAGAAGGAAGTACCAAATAGAAGTTACAGAGTTGAAAATACATAACCGAACTGATGAGAAGGGGTTTAATAACGGACTGGAGAAAGCAGAAGAAGAATCAGTCTACTCAAAGACAAGGCAGTGGGATTCATGCACTCAGAGCAGCAAAAAGAAAAAAGAACAAAAAAAAAAAAAGGTGGAGATAGCTTAAGGGGCCAATGGGACAACAGCAAATGGACCAATGTTCCCATTAGAGGGGTTCCAGAAGGAGAAGAGAAGGAGAAAGGGGCAGAAATCGTGTTTGAAGAAATAATAGCTGAAAATGTCCCTAACATGGAGAAGGAAACCAACATCCGGATCCAGGAAACCCAGAGAGCTCCAAATAAGATGAAACCAAAGAGACACTCATCAAGACACATTATAATTAAAATGTCAAAAGTTAAAGACAAGGAGATAATATTAAAAGTAGAAAGGACTTCTTAAAACATTTTGCCACACTTTCAAGATCTTTGTAAAACAAGAATAAGTCATGTTGCTCATTTTACAGAAGAGCAACTCATTCACAGAAATTTTAAAAGAAATAATTATTGATAGAGTTAGATCTAGAACATGGAACCTTTATTCATGAAAATAAACCTGTCAGCTGTGCCTTTTGACCTTCCCTATCTGGCACGCCTTCTAAAATTCTCCTTTATGTTGATTGAGATCATTAAGTTGATAAATTCAAGTTCATTGAGTGTTATCCAAAGCCGTAACCCATTATTCTATAACCATAGTAGTACTTCATGAGAGAGAGCAAGTGTTTGGTCATATTCTAAGTGAATAGGAAAGTTCTAAAGAATCCTTTTCTAGAGGTCTTCAAGATACTGTGACCATTCTGCTATTGGTTAGGTCATACTTTTCTACTAAAGCTATCAGCTATCCCAAAGGGGGGAAAGTAAGAGAAAATTTTGGGAATCGGGAAATGCTAATGACGTCACTTGTGCATTACAATGCCAGCACATTTTCATTTTCTTCATTGCACTGCTCTGAGCTATGATATCATTCTCCTCAACGCCATACTTGACCCCATGTATAATAGTGGCATACTGCTCACAATCTCTGTGGCAAGCACTGAAATTGCTCTACGCATCAGCAAAAACCAAAAGGGTTTTCTTAATCCTTGAGCTTATTACAAGTTTAACACTAATCAGATTTACCTGATGTCAAGAAATAACCCTGGTCCTTTGGCAACGAATATCCCAATAATAATAATAATAATAATAATAATAATCAGAAGTTTGAGAGAAGAAGCGTCAGGCGAGAGTTCTGTGGTGCTAACTCAAGTGACTTCGGTAACTAGGTACAGAGGGTACAACCAGAGCTAAATTTTAGCCTCATGTCCCGTGTGATTTTTTTTAAAAAGATATTTATTTATTTGTGTATTTATAAAAACAGGGGGAGGGGCAGAGGGAGAGAGGGAATCTCAAGTAAACTCCACACTGACCGCAGAGCCCGATGCAGAGTCCCTGTGATTTTTTTTTTTTTTTTTTTTTTTTTTTTTTTTGCCAATAGAGACTAATCTGAAAAGTCTCATCCTTAAAGTACTCTCCTCTCCAGGCACACACCTGTCGAGGGATCCCCAGCATGCTGAGACTCACTCCACCATCCTTACAGCTCTGCCATGTTGTGAAATTCAGGGGGCGCGGTCAAACCAGGGTAACAAATGTCTCAAAGTGTTGAATCAGTTGGTGGTCAATATATGCACAGGATAAGTTATGCATAGTCGGTAATCACACACACACACACACACACACACACACAATCTTTTTCTGAAGATTGTCTGGTTTGTCTGAAATCTTGGCGTTGGGCGATGTCAAGTGACTTTAAAATGTGATTATCTGAGCCTCCTGAATGGAGACACAGTGAACTGGAGAAAAATGGGCATAAGATGATAATTTAACATTCCACATTTTGCTAGCCATACGGTGTCATCCTTGTGGTTAACAGACTCCAGCATTCCTAGATCAATTGAGTACAGTATCCCCTCCCCATAGCTTCCTTTACAAAGACTGAATATACTAACAGGATGTTGATAATAGCAAGGATTTTGCTAAATATCCATTTTTTATTTTTAAGAGTATCCCTATTTAAAATGTCAGAACCTAAAAATATACACAAACCAAATGTTGATGCATTTCAGAGCTTGCATGTTATGATTTCCTCATTGCATCTGGTAACTGCATGTTATTAGCTACACTTGGTACAACTCGATACAGCTTGACATATTCTGGGATTTATTAAAATGTAAATGACAAAGCAGAAAAGAATGTTCAGACAATTGGATTACTCCATTGACTGAATGTTCCAATACTGTATCTATTTTTGTCAAAGCAATGGTGGCTCCTGCTGTGGAATGCTGAATGGAATATTCCATCGCAGGGCACGGGGAGAATTGCATAAAAGAAATTGAAACCTAATCGTCGAATTTTTAATTCACCTCTCCAAAAGCAACAGATTGCCAATACTTTCTAAAAGAAATTATGATAATTTTGGCACATGATTATTGGGAGATTACCGTTCACAGCTACGTATTTAGCACCTATTATTGGATCTGTAACTTCATTCATGAAAACAATGATCCATTTGCTTGTTTTTGCTCTTGGCCTTGCTTGTTTTGGTTACGAACATTATGTGATAAGCATGAATATATGTGATATGGCAGCAAATAGGCACACTCCAAGAGAAACGTTTTCCTGATGGGAACTGTTATTATTTACTCCAGAGGAGAGAAGGCTGGGAGGTAGGTGTCTTTAAGGACTTGAAGGGATTGAGTTTAGAGAGAATGGAGACCAGCTGTTCTTTCTCTCCACAGGGAACAACAGAAAATGGGATTAAACTATAGCGTGAGGGATTTGGGATCGAAATAAAACAGAATTTCCCAACTGTGTAGGCTCTCAAACACCGAAATATGTTTCGAAGGAACTATGGGAACATGAGTTTTATTCTGATACCTTAAAAAAGGGAAAGGCGCATTTTCACCACGTGGCCTTGCACGGACAGAGAAGAGTGGACTCTGGTTCCCGGATTCTCTTCATCTACGGGCGGCATCTACAAAAGGGGAGTGGTGGTTGTGAAGAGGGGTAACTGTTTTTAAATGGCGGTTATTTTTCAGAGTCAGCTTTTCTCATGAGGCCAGATTGGAAATTTTTACCTGTGCTGTGAAATGTTAAACTGGATAGAATGTCCTGTAACAAGGTGAGTGGGGACAGAGAACGGGAGAGCACAATGCACTCTTACTTTCTCCTCCTACCATCATTTTTGCTGTTAAGGAGTTCAAGTTTAAAGGCAAAATGTCCTTCCTAGTGATGTGTGGAGTTGAACATAACGCATATCGATTTTTTGAATTCGTAAGATTGTGGTTAGGGCCCCTGGGAACCTGAGCTCTCTTTTTACAGTGACATATATATATCGTACAAAATAAATTTATAGTGCTCACATTTGATTAGCAAGAAAATTTGAGTACATGGGATTCAAATTGGTCCAAATTCAATTATTACTTTAAAAAAGCATGACCACGGTGTATTTTGGTTGTCTCTTGCCTTCAGGATAATTATATTTTCTATTTCCCTGAGATGGCTTAGTGGGGCAAAAAGAGCATGGTGTTAGAGTCAGAAACCCGGGGTCGGGTCTTATCTCAGTCATGAACTGGCTATTCCACCTGGACACCTTAGTGACTCTTATGCACCAGCTTATATTCTGAGGACTAAAGAGTAGAATGTAGATATAGTAGGTGATTCTTAAAGTTTGTCTTTTTGATTCGAATAGGCTATCAATTATCAATACCAAAAGCTCTTAATCTTTGAGCTCACTCCAAGATTATGTCCTCATAAATTAACAGTTCTCAACTTTGGTTGCACCTTGCAATTACTCGGGGAGCCTTTAGAGAATTCCAGTTCCCAGGCCATACTCCACACCAGTTAAATCAGAGCCTTTTGAAGAAAGACCCAGGTATCCATATTTTTTAAACTCCCCAGGTGGTAACAATATGTAACCAACATCGAGAACTCCTGCTCTGGGTAAAAGGCAAGGAGAGGAAATGAAATAATATGAATGCTTCATTATGAGCACAAAAAATTGTGTCCATCTCGTTACTTCCTGTATCCTCAGGACCTAACATAATGTCTGGGACACAGTAGGTGCTCAGGATATGGTCAACATTTTTAGTACACTTTGGCGAATTCCTAAAAGAAATAGGCCATATCGAATAGCGTATCTACTTTGATCATTTTCACTTTGATCTTATTCACCGAAGAGTGACTCAATTCTCTACTATTGGTTGCCAGTGTAAACAAGAAGGAAAGTGAACAAATGGGTAATGCCATTGCACTGATACAATTCAACTATCCCTCAGATGAAAGTGAGAAAATCATGTATCACCACATCCTCCAGAGAAGAGGCCCTTTGGAATCTAAAGTTGTGTCTCCTACATGACTCCACACATCTAGGTGAAAAACGAATAAAATGAAACGCCCAAGACTCCAGAGGTGTCATTCATTCATTCGGCAGATAGTTAGGAAGTACTTACATTCCACCATGCACTACGACAGCCCGTAGTAGACTTTCTCGGTGAAGGTTTTATACTAGAACTAAATCTCTCTATCCTGGGCATCTTACCATGTAGTGAATTAATTTCCTCCCCATGCATATAGTATAGTTTTCATTATATATCATCCCTGGGAAAATTGAAAAAAAATAGTCACTCAATTTTTTTGCTCTGTGGTTCAGATGACAAAATCCAGTTTAAAAAGCCTGTAAGTCTAGGGGATGAAATGACAAACAAAACGGAATACTTGCCTTTCAGAACAGTATTATCCCATAGAACTTTATTGGTGATAGAATTTTCTATATATGTGCTGTTCAACAGGGTGGCCACTAGTCACATCTGACTACTGAGCACTTGAGAGATGGCCAGTGCGACTGAGAAACCGAATTTTTAATTTACTTCAATATTAGTGAATTTAAATTTCAGTAGCCACTTGCGGCAAGTGGTGCCCCCATCCAACAAGGCAGGTCTAGAATTTCACATTCAAATGGAGGAGACTGGCATATAAATTATCATAATCAGGGTGATAAGTGCTAATATGAAGTAAGCACAGAATGCTAGGAAAGCTCCTACTTGAGGAAGCCCATCCTAGGTAGGGGTAGTAATGAACTGGGGTGGAAATTTCCAAGAGGAGGTGACTTCCAGAATGAGACCTGAAGGATAAGAGATGGTGTCTGGAAGGGTAGTAGAAAGAGTACTAAGCAGAAGTGTTAGGTGTATGAGAAAGCCCAGAAGGTAAAAAGAACATTAAGAAATGGCAGACATATGGCGAGAACCTAGAAAAGCAGTGGGAGACAGGCACCCGAGGAGTCCAGACAGGGATGCTGGGGGACAGGATCCAGGATATGAAGGGCTTTAGGTGTCACGATATTCCAGGGTCAATGGGAAGCCGGTGAAAAGTTTGAAACTGTGGAATGATATGATGTTTGTGGTTTAGCGAGGTTTCCCTGGCTGCTGCTTGGCAGTGTGGAAGGAAAAACTGGAGGCATGACTCAGTAGTCCAGGTGAGAAATGAGGGCTGTCTTAATAGGCGCACAGAGGACGAAGAGAGGCAGACATATTTGCAAACAGTAGGGAAAAATCTAATTGATTGTCCTGACTGATTGGCCTTGACAGGTGGCAGGAGAAAAGACAAGGACTACACCTTGCTTTCTCACTTGGGCAGATGATAGTGTTGTTTATTGAAGGGCCAATATAGGATTGTTAGAAACGGGCTCCAAATTTAAGTTTTTTCCATCACATCGGATCAACTGCTCCTCGTGCATCCTGAAATTAGCTTTGATATACCCTAGTGAAAACAAACAAATTATGAGAGCACGCTCTTCCAAGAAATCAACACAGGCTCACAGTTGATACAACATTGCTTTTATTGGGGATTCAAGGGACACATGATGAAATCTCATAAAATGTCAACAAAGTCACATTTTGTGCTTGGCTACTCTTTAAAAAAAAAAACCTGTTTATTTATGAACTCACTTAATGAGAACTGTGTGAGATGTGGCCAATAATCATCATTTTGAAAACAGGACAACCTGAGCCACAAAGAGATCTATGTCGGACAATGCCAGATTTTTACGTGGAAATTTACAACAGTCAAATATTCAGGTACTTCCAGACGTCTAGATGTTTGTCCTTAAGTAGACCCAGCTTCACTGACTCCTTCAAGATGGAATTGCGTACTGAACCTCTGTGTTATCCAGCTGACCACTTTATTAATCAGTACTAAATGCCAACTAAATGCAAAGGAGCTGGTAAAGAAGAGTGAGATTTCCTCAATTCTAGCTTTTTAGGGCTGAAGTATTCTTGAGTTAGTTACATGGATAAGTGAGGATTAAAATAGCAAATAACCATTGATATTTTCAAAAACATAAGGACTATCGAAATAGGCATGTATAAATATTCATGCAGAAGCACTTACAAATACATACAGTGCATAAAATTGGGTAAGAAAATGCTCGTTAGAAGATCTGGTTTGTTTAGGTGAGCTAAGAATTCCAAATAACTTAAGGATATCATTGAAGACATTATACGCAGAACTTGAGCCATTATGTGTTCTCTGAGGAGGGATCATTGAAAATTTCTGCGTCAAAAGATGTTAGTTCTTAACTGGCTATTTTTCACGTTGAGGTGGGAAGCCTTTGGCTCTTTGAGGTGCCAACTTGAAGCAATCTACTAGGTGTGGTGCTCCCGGATCACCCAGAGAGAACGCTTTCCTTGATCAAATGCAAGTTCATCCTTCATTTAGGCAGGGCAGAGTCGTTTAAGAGCCTCTGAGAGGAGACTGGGCAGCCTGGCTTCTGGGCCTGGCTCTGCCAAACACTAATGTGTGATCTTCCGTAAGTCGCTCTAACTTTGATTTGTCATCTGTAGAAAAGCACATTGCAACAGATGACCTTTAAGTGCCCCCCTCTTTGAATTCTCAAGAATTTGAGATTTCATGCAGAACACAGTGAACAATTTCCTCAAGGTCTGGCAAAGAACAATAAAAACCAAAACAAAAGCCTACAATGCTGATAAGCTCTATTTCCCAATTCCTTCCATTTTCTATCATGAAAATTCTTTCCATCATTCTAACGTGATGTGAGCAGACCACCGAAAAAATTAAATCATTAAAGTGAATGTCATAGCTATTTATTTACCGTAAAAAACTATCAAGGAATATTCAAGCAGTAATATTGCAACGTTGATCACAATATTGTGACTTAGTGCTTCAGAGCGCGAGCTTTGCAATCACAGTTCTGAATGTGAACCCTGTACATGGCAGTTTGGCGAGTTACTTGACCTCGTTAAACCTTATCTTTAAAACAGGGATCATAATACTTATTTTGCAGGGTTGTCGTGAGTTGCAGGCTTAAGTGAGTGCGTATGTGAAATGCTTAACCTACAGTAGGAACTCAAGAAATACCAATTAGTATTAAGTTAACAGAAAAATCCTAAGTTCTCATACTACCACCGAGCACTGTCACTTGCTTTAATGACAAAGAAATACGATGATAATCCTAGGTGAACCCAGGGTGAGGGAGGGGAAGCGTGTGTGTGAAGTCCTTACCGTATATGTATACATACACTGAATGTCAACTAGACATGTATATGCGTAATTCCTTAAATTCACGTAGATTCCTTCCTCCATGGCTTTGCTCACAATATTGCATTCATTTAAAGAACTCTATTTTCTCTTTCCTTTCCATTTATCTAAATCTTTAATATTCTTTTTTTTTTTTTTTCCAGTATGCTCTATGCCCTACGTGGGGCTTAAACTCACAACCCTGAGATTAAGAGTTGCACGTTCTACCACCTGAGCCAGGCAGGTGCCCACTAAATCTTTAACATTCCTTAAGATTCCTCTTGTATTTTCCTCTTTTGGGAACTTTCTTCCCTAAACAGACTAGTTTTGCCCAGATAATGGTGACCTCCTCTGAACTCCTTGTTTTTATATTTTGTTTTGTTGTGGTCTTAACATCTATAGACCTGATTTGTTACTGTCGTTTCAAGAGTTTATGTATCTCTGTAGACCTAGTTTTACACTCTTTAGAGGCAGTGACCATGTCTTCCGGAACCTATCTTGCTTGATTAATAGAAGAGTTCATTGGCTGGTGTCAGATAGGACAATGTGGTATTTCTCGGCTGCCTTATGAGTTTCCACCGTTATTTCAGCCTTTGGATTGCCTCTGACTACCTTGTTATTTCAAAAGTACTTTATATTCTTTTAGGTCACTCTTCAGACCAAACTGTGTGTGTCTAAAAATCAACCTACTTATAGCATGAATTTTGTTCCTTAAACATGAATACATTTGTGTGATTTTCTATTTTAAAAAAATCAGTGCGTTAATAAGCATATCCATACTGGGGAAATAATTTAGAAATGAATGTCACACTGCATTAAAATACAAACAGAGGAATACACACGAGGAAGGGAAAGTCCTTGGCTCTTTAGAAATCTAGATGTCACTGTGAAGTTTTTTCTGTTTCTTGAAAAGCTTGCCTCGTGTTCTGGGAGTTCTCGTGCCTGAAATCGCACCATTTGGGGGTGCTGCTTAGCAGGAGAGGTGTCTTCAGGTGATCGCTTCCTTTGTTTCAACTTCATAGTTGGCTGGAACGTCCCCCAGTGCAGCTGTGTCCAGTGCCGTTTATGTCCTTTCACTGGGGAGACCTTCCCGAGGAGGGGGGCTATAGGACCAGCTGAAAGGAACATCAACACAACTAAAAAAATAACAGAACATGTCACAGAAAGTTATCACATTGACTCTTTGATAGAAATAAGTGCACGTAAGGATGCTTCGGGGGCCATGCTATTTCTAAGTACACGTGGAATGCTGCATCACCACAAAGACGTAGGGCTCGCTCACTGTTCACGTCGTTGGAGGATCGGTCAAGCAACAGCACTGCTTGAGTGTGTGACCACCCCACGCTCATCACTCTGGGAGAAAACGCTCCGTAAGAAAAGCTTCAGGTTTACCCAACAGGCAACTTACTGAAATAGGACACGTAGGAAAAAACAAAAGAACGCAGGACTCTAAGGACAAATTCAAAGAAATCTAAAGACTAAAGGCAAAATCAAATGATTGTGGAGACACAAGTGCTTAGCAACGCAGAGGCGAATGAAATCACTGAAATTGTTAGGAGTTAATGTCAGTTCCTCGTATTTGTCTTTGTATTTCTGGTGCCTGGCTCAGAGCATGACACGTTGTGCCCAGTGGAAGAAAGAAGGAAAGAAAGAACAAAAGGGAGGGAGGAAGGGAGAAATGGAAGAAGGAAGGAAGGAAGGAAAGAAGGAAGACAGAATGGAGGTGGAAGGAGGGAGAGAAAGAGAGAGGGAAAGGTTTCTGAAATGTACAAGTGGCAGAGAGACAGAGTGTGCAGGGAGGAAAGCAGGGTACGAGCTCCTTCAAAGACTTGGAAGCCAGGAAGAGCAGGCTTGCTTAACCCAAGGAGAGATTATACATTCGGAGTGGCTTTAGAAAATAGGGCAGGGCAATTTTCAGGAGGTTTTGAACATATAAAGATTTAATTTGGGAAGCGTGGTGTGTTAATGTGACTACTGTGGGTTTTGAAGGGGATATTAACATGATTCAGATGAATCGAATGGAAAGGGAAACGTGAAACTCAAAGGCATCAACCCAATGGGGTAAAACAAAACCACGCTGCAAGAAATTAAATGAAGGCAGAAGGACCAAAGAATATGGTCTTAAAATAGAAAGGCAGGTGCTTGTCTGGGTTTCTTCTGTGTTAATGCTGAAGGACATGGGCTTAGAAGTCAGATCAAGAATTTCCTTCTCCCACTGTGGAGCTTTGTTCATTCTTCAGCTGTTCCTCTTTTTTGTCGCTGCCCATCCTGAAAATGAACGTCAGCCTTTACTGTTTTAGCAGCAAGGCAAAATATGTTAGTAAATAAAGCACCTGGAGGCGGAATCAAATATAACTTTAAAAGACAACTGTTGGTGCAAATGGACTCTGGATTCGAGGGTCCTGGGGTTGTTCTTCTATTTCTGTTTTAGAGTAGCTTCAAAAATTCTTAAAGCTGTAAAAACATTTAGAGACCAACTAATCCAACCCACTCATTCTGCAGATAAGGATATTTGGGGAGAGCTGTATTAATGTTTCTTTTATTCTATGAAAGTTGTTATGAATGAAATATACTTTGCAGGTGGATTTTAATTTAACTAAAGCCTTTATTGTCAGCCTTTTCATTACGCCAGCACAATGAAGAGGCATAATGAGTCAGGCACAGCAAAAGGGATAGATGACCCCATCTCACTGATATACTGCCACAGATCTGCCCTAAACACTTTGGATACATTGAAGATGGGTCTCTAGACGGCAGGTGTATTTGTTTTCTAACACCTAATAAATAACCCAGTATTACATATTGTTAACAGGTATTTTTTTTTGTTCTGATCAAGCACGAGACAACTGATCCTCGATGAGAAATTAAAAATGTATCTTACAGATTTTAGACCTCAATATTTTGTGAACATAGATTGGGAAGGTGGGGGTGCTAAGCTCTTGAGACACGTGTGTAAGACTCCTTTGTGAATAAATTAAAATGTTATTAGAGTAAGGAAGGATGCTCCGCACAATATTTTGGTGACTCCTTTGGGTGGCATAATCATGGAAAGTCCTTGTACATAGGAGCAAATGAAAAGTAAAGCAATACACTGCTTTGGTGCTATATGGATACAGCCCATGCAAAATGCCCCCTTTGTAACATAGGCCCCAGCATTACAATGAATTTTGCAGACTACACAGTATAAAAATATGAACCACCGTATTTTGGGGTCTATTATGAGTCAAATGTTTAACAAATCAGCCTTCTTTGGGGCCTCTGCCTACTTAACTGGAATGAGTAATATCTTGTATCATCTCAACATGAGCCTCCCTTGGAATCCTTTTTGTCTCCCAAACGTATAAGCATAAATTGGGACTCTTGCGTAGCCTTGCTCAGGGTCCCTCTGTGATCTGATGGTAATGATTCTCCAAATTTGCATCAAGAGCACCTTCGCCTACCGAGCATACAGCAAGTGCCAAGCACCGGGCTGACCAATCAACTCACTGTTTCACTGCCTGGGTTTTTCCTTAATAGCTAGGTCTTCGGGGGCCAGCTCCTTGGTGGGGAGGGGTCTTCCGTCCAATGCAACACCATGTCGAGACACCAAAAGGGAAGTTGGTGTTAGCGTGTAAATGACCTAAGGCAGAGTTGTAGTAAATCCTCACGCGCCGTGCAAAATGGGGGAAAGATGGAAAATAAGTTGTTTATTACTGTTATGATTTTGGTCACTCTGATTAAATTAAAATGATCTCTGCCTCAAGCCATTTCCCTGGTATTTTATCTCATCCTAGTGAAGGAAATGGATTTCTTAGGAATAAGATTTACTATTCTAATATTCTCCATTACTTCACAAATTGTCCAAAGTCTGGATGAAGACTAAATCAGTCAAGAGGAGGCAATATTTTACAACTAATTCAAGTGTCCACAATGACAACCCTCTTAGAGATCATTACTTTCCAATATCTGGGTCACACGCATTCATTCATTCTTGCACGAGAACACAGACCGTAGAGCCCTTGTATTCGTATATTAATTAGCAAGGACTTTTTTTAAAAGCTGATTTTAAGAACATTCTGCTCAGGAGCCATTTCAAATGATGCGAAATGCCCATGGAAAAAAAAAATCTCAAGTAGGCAACATGTAAAGCAACACACAACTCTATGCACATTAGTATAATTACACATTGCAAATTATATCGGATGCATCTAATATCTAATTTTTTGAAAGCTGATTCCACTTGAGATTTCAATAACAGCATCAACATTTTGCAGGTGGCTCCTTCTGTATAGTATCCAGAGGGAATTATTCCTCTAATGTGCTTACAACCCTCAAGTAAAAGCTGAAACTCTCCCCGAAAGGACCAATGAACAATGAAACTGGGAATATTACCTTGATAGATTAAGCAAGGGAGGGGGGCGATTCCACCAGATACAATATTCAGCATGGTGATTTATCCTATGCCTTCCGTGCATAGGATCCTTATTTGCTTCAAGCAAGAAGAAGCAAACTTAAACACGATCCTCATTAGAAAATGTGGGGGACGCCTCATACGTATATTCTGAGGCAATGATATGAAAAGCGAAGGGGTTGACGAATTTTTAGAACACCTGATAAAAGAGAAATGTGCAACCGAACAGAGGATTACACCTTCGACTGAAAACAGAGAGCCCTCCATTAAATTCTGCTTTTCTAGAACATAGGATTAATTTGTCCTAAAGAGGATGCCAGATCAAAGCTCCATTTTGAGGAACAGGCTTTTGTCCTCATCTTTCCGTATGAATCAATCAATTATCAAATAACCAAATATATATTTGTGATCTTGGAGAACGGAGCATATTATTCAAGTTGATTGGATCCATTTTCTTGATTCCTCCTTTTAAAGATCTTTCTGCTAATTAGTCAGGGTTACTATTGAATTATTTAATTATCTGCACTTTTGTGCAATGAAATATGTTGTCATATCACATACTTTATCACGCTGCTG
The DNA here is from genome assembly GCF_017311325.1 of Ursus maritimus. Lineage (NCBI taxonomy): Eukaryota > Metazoa > Chordata > Mammalia > Carnivora > Ursidae > Ursus > Ursus maritimus. The sequence continues at coordinate 46,189,515 of NW_024424008.1, read as the reverse complement.
CTGTTCACACTTAATGATGTCTCTATAGTTAGCAGTTTCCTTTGTTCTGCTCAGTAAGTGGTTTTAGAAAGGGGGTGGGCCGGGAAGGAGGAGCCTTGGGGTTTGTAAAATAAAATCATACATTCCTGGTGCACACGCAAAACTTTATGCATTTACATGAATCTCTTTTTAGAAATTAAGTTGCAATTCCGTTTGGAATAAGCTAAGAGGCACGTGTGGGTGACTTTGAAGGCTGCCAGAACGATATTACTATACCTTGGACATCTCTCCAGTGCATTTCCACTACGGTGCAATGGGAAAGCGATTTAATTTTTTTTTTTTTTTAATCAGCAAGGAATGTCTTTAACAAGGAAGAAGTAAATTATGATAATTACTCTGAATGGTCGGATCCTTGAGCATTACTAATTAGCATTTATTGCCTGGATTATAGAACAATACATGTGAAACCGAACTGCGATTGCTCTTTTATGTTGAAGAACTGAAAAAGGCAATGGAGCAAAAAAGGCAATATCCTCAGGACTGTAGTCTGGTAGTTTCCATCTCCTTGAGACCGGGCAGAATTCCGCACTTTTGAAATACACAAATGCGGCCCTCGGTATTTCTGGCCCATTCATTTTTTGTGTTGGGCACATATTTACATATGATATCATCGTCATGAGAGACTAATGAGAGGAGAAACATTTTGGCTATGATGTCATCTGGGGACGGTTTTACCCATTGTGAGAGTTTAACAATCAAGGGCACGAAACTCGCCATTTCAGAAAATATACATTTTTTTTCTGTAGAAATTTTCCCTTAAAAAATGAGACAAAGAACTCAGTTCTTAGTGAATACAATTTTACATTCACCTCCCCACTTTCTCTTAGGGGGACCACAGTTGCAAATAATTGAGAAGAAGCAATGGGTGTAGGGCGTGAGAGCCCCCCCCTTTTTTCTTTTTTTTTTTTTTTGCATCAGGAATTTGTCATAAAATAGATTCTGAAATTAGAAATAAATGAGATATTAATTAGCGGACCAACATCAGTCATGTTAATAAATGCCACTCAAATAATTTGGCAACTGAAATTGCCAAATAACCCGGTAGGTAGAAGAGAAAGAGACGAAAATTAACCATCCATCACCCCCCTGCAGTCTCACGGTTCCTCCACACCCCACTACAGCAAATGGAGAGAAAAGGGTATGGGAAAATATAAAGCCAGTGCTAAATACAGTCGCTAGTCTTCCCAATACCTTCCATGGATTCCCTCCCCTGATCCTTTTTAGTTTGAAAGAATAAGTTTGACTAAATCTGTGAGGAGATTAAACAGGCTGGTGATAAAAATTAATTCTGCTGAATGAGCAAATGCATTTGGATGGCAGAGATGCAAATAAGATAATACTCTTCTTTTCCTTTGACATACCAAGCGGATTAGTGTAGAATGTTAAATTTGATTTTATTAGAATATATTAGCAGTGTTTTAATTAATACCAATCAAACATTTTCTTTCCCTGGGGCTTGATGTGTTCCTAACGCTTTCTAAATCATCTGTTATTTCTCCATCAAAAATCACCCCCCCTCCACCAAATTACCAAAGTCTTTTGTTACGTTCTTCATCATTTTACTGTATTCGACAGAAAACTGTTTACCTAAAGGTGTCTTGCCCATAAAATTAGCTCCCAGGTGCTGGATTTAAAGCAAGTACTGTTCATTAGTACAGCTGATTTTTTTTTTTTTAAAGGTAGAATTAGAGACTCAAAAGTAAACATCTTCTGTGTTTTTCTTTTGGGGAAAAATGTTGCAAAAGGAGTTTTGGCTGGTTCGTATGACTTGGCTTTCTTCTCTGTAGAGCTTCCTAGAGCTGTTAAATTTCCAACTGCATTGGCTTTGAGCTGGCACTTCTTTGGAAACAGAGGCAAAAAAAAAAAAAAAAAGAAGAAGAAGAAGAAGAAGAAGGAATAAAAAAAAAAGGAGGAGGGGGAGAATCTAGTTAAAAATATGGTGAACCAGTATGCCCTGTGAACTGAATTGTAACTGTGTGTTCCAAGGAGGCGCTGCATTGGCTTGCACTCATTATCCACTCCTTTTCTCTCAAGCTTCCTGTCCTTCTGTGTCCGAAAGCTCCAGTTCACGTCTTTTTCTTTTCTTCCCGCAACGCAAACCGCCCTCCCCAATTCCCCGCCTTATTTTTTTTTTTTTTTTATCTGCCAAGCTGGATTTGCACTTTTAAAGATCAGTATCAATAATGCCCTGCTTGTTTCGGTTGTGCTCCCCCTTTAAAAGACAGCTCTCTCTAATTGATGCGTCTGGGCTAGTCTAGACTGGTAGTGATTGAACCAACCACCAATTATGTTATTCATTTCACTGAACTTCGCTGATGGGCTCGGTGAGGAAGAAGGGGTGTTGAGAAACCTGCCCTTACACTGGGGCAGTCCCCTGCTGAAATACAAAATCCTGTGTGCCGTTGTGCACTCCTAAATGCCCGTGTGATCAGTTGTGATAGCAACCTCAGAGCATGAGCAATCCACTTGAAAACACGTAAAAAATACCGAAAGAGTGCCTTGGAATACAAACTGTATCACTTGTATTAAATTACTATCCTGTTACCCTTTACAATCGCAGAAGAATGATATCCAGCATGTTTTTATTGGCCCATGCATACAGTTTCATAGAATTAACTGCAGATATATTTTGACTTAGTAAAGCACCAAATGTTTTGCAAATATTTGATATGAATCTTGCAGTAATATAGATCCATAAGTTAAATAGATCCCTTTCCATAATTTCCAAATACCTATGCACACACATCCGCTAAGATGGGGAAAAATCATTAATCCATTGTACAGAAACCAAAGGATGACTTCGAAATCAAGTAACTCTTTTCTCTGAAGCATTTTCAGGCTACCAAAGGCTGGAAAGTAATATTTAAATAGTACAACTACGCAAGAGATTTCAACAAAAGACATGGTGCAATTGTTACACAGTTCATTTTCTGGATTCAGTTTTCTGATACAAAATGGTTTCTTGACTACGATTTGGAGTCAATGACTGAAATTGCAATAAACACTTTAAAAAAACACACACACAGGAAAAGAACAGTTTCCTTAACCTTCGACTACACGTATTAAATGAGGTTACAGCCCATACAGAGTCTTTAAAAGAAGAAAGCATTTAAAGTCGGGACTGATTTAGGTATTTTCCAAAAATAGAAGATAAATGTTGGCCCAAGGATACCAAAACCGTTTAAATAAAATTGTATGTTGGAATTTTTCACAACAAAGGAAAGGTAAGTTACTGTTTTCTGTTCTTCAACTAAGAGAGAGAGATCTGAATCACTAAAATTATTCTGTCACGAAAAGTTACGTTTTCAGAAAACTACAAACTAGGTAAACAATTACCTTAAGAGAAGATTATTTTAAATGTACAGTTCGTTGTTACAAATAACTTTGTTTGGACTGAATTTAAATCCTGATAAATTTTTTTCAATCTTTAAATGAAGAATAATGGGCACTGATTACTCCCCAAAGATACAATAATCGCATATGTGTGTGTTGTTGTTATTTCTTTCCATTTAAATATTTAGAAAATATATTTCCAATCCCTATTACTTTTAAACTCACGGTGTATAACATTTTAAAACAGATGCCCAGCAAGGAGGCTACATTGCTCCTCTCATTTTTCAAAATCTTGCAAAGTAATACAAATAGAATCTTTACGAACACCGTAAATTTCATCCTCCGTGTAGAATAGCAAGAGTAGAATTTTTAGCCTATTAATATTTTAGCCCAAACTATTGGTTTGCCCCCATCTGTGTCTGCGTGTTCACTGTCTAGCCATATATGATACATACATGTGAGTATTGACTGTATAACATGTCCACATGCCCATTTTAATTGGACACAAATTTAAGATTAACTGTTGAGTTTAAAAGTTGGAGGCACGGGGCATGCTGGGACTTCAGCTGATATGTTCTGAGGTCAAGCACCAGGTACTGAGCTGTTCTTGTTACGCTCGGATAGTACTGCGTGTTGCTCTCAAGAAATAGACCATGGTAGATGAGTTCCACAAACCTCAGGCACCCATAATACACACACACACATACACACACACACACAGCAGCCAACACGCTCTTAAAACAATATATACCTACTTTAACAGAAACCCAGGAGCTGCCACTTTCTGGTCACCTGACCCCATCTAACAATGAAAACCTCAGAGGTGCACTCAATCACTTCAGACAAACTTTCTTTTCTTTTGTTTTTGCTTTAAAGAGAAAAGTTCCACCAAATTTCCAGGATGCCAAGGCACGACTCGCAGCTCCCAAGAGCCTAACCCGTGGATTTAAACCGTAAACATCACAAGTTAGGGTCTCAGGGATTGAGAGGAGCGCAACAAATTGTTCTTTCTTGAGACAAAGCAAAGCAAAACAAGAATGACAGGCAATTTCTGTTCCAGGTTCTTGACTAAAAGGCAACAAACAGGTGGCAGGGTATTCCCTCACTCTCGAAGCTTCCTTAGGTCACACAATTTGATTCCATGTAAATATATTTGTACACACACACACACACACACACGCAGGTTCTGAAGACACATATACATACCTGAACATACAATCGCGTGTATATCAGAGAAAACTCTTTGAAGCTTTGGGCAAAACGGTTTTAATAAAATGAAAAATAATATGCATAGACCCAGAAATGCTGACGTTTTTAAAACCATGGTCTAAAATAAGGCTTAAATACCCTTTCAAAGCGTGAACTTACAACTAGCACAGCTGACCATAAGGAAAATAGGAGGCATCTCTTTCCTCCTGGGCAAGCATGCCGCATGCAAAATCATAGAAATCACGCTTTCGGAAGGAGAAGACCAAGAAGGAGGGCTTGGAGGCCATGAAAGTATAAATACGAATAGCGTTTTAAACTCACCCATTGGAAGCGGAGCAGGGTTGCAGCCTCCCGTAACACCATTCCGAGCAAGGGGGGGAAATGTGAGCTCGCAGTGCGCTAGCCTGGGCGAGGTGTTTCAATAGAGGACCGACAACGGGGCGGGGAGGGGAGGCGGGGGCAGGAAGCGTTACACCAAATCTAGAGACTGTAACTCTGTAGTTTATGCTTTGACGAGGAAGAAAAAGGGCAATTTGGTGGAAGTGCAGGGAGGGGCTGGGACTGATCAAATTTTGAAAATATGCAGTTAAAAATTTTTTTTTGAATTTTTCTTTTTTTCTTTCTTTCTCTTTCTTTCTTTTTCTTTTTTTTTAAAGAATGAAAAACCTCCCCAGAGCTGCTTTAAAAAATTTCTTCCGTCTTTTCTTTAGCGTGCACTTGGCCAGTCCGTCCTGCAAACGGGGGCCTCCTCTGGATCAGCTGCTTGGCTGAAGCCAAGGCCAAATCACGCAGAGCCAGCACCAGGCTGTCATTTGGGAGGCGAGGTGGGAAGGGGTGGGTGCAGGCTGGGGAGATCCGTCTCCCCCGCCCCACTCCCGCCGCCAAACCTTCGGAGCCTTTTGCCAATATTTCAGAGGAACCAGAAGCCTAATTCCCCTCCATCTTCGCAGAAGCTACCGGTTCTGTACCTGAGAGAGGGTCGCTTTTCCCCCGTCTGCCTGGAAGCTGAGCTTCTCTGTGCCAGGGGCTCCAATGCCGCCTCCAATGTCGAAAGGGAAGGGAGGGGAAGTGGGTGGGTAGATGACTCTTTTAAAATTTTTCTTCCCCCTTTTCTCTCTTTCTCTTTCCCTTTCTTTCTTTTCTTTTCTTTCTCTTTCCTTCCTTCCTTCCTTCTTTTTTTCTTCTTTTATTCCAGCCTAAGCAAGGTAGATGGCTGGCCAGTCAAAGAGAATGACAAAGCAGCCCCTGCAAGGAAGGCATTGGAGGGGCCTCCAGCAGTTCGTAAAAATGCTAAATATTTGGTATATATTTCCATATGCAACTAAAAACCGTTAAAGCTCCAGGCTCTTCCCCCGTCTCCCCCCTCTTCCAAAATAGAATCATACCAGCAAGACAGCTAAATTATGCCTCCTTTACCTCTGCACAAGGTCTATTCAGCATCCCCACCCCCCCATCTTCAAGACAACTTTTTTTTTTTTTCTCACCTCTGTAGGTTCTTCTCAGGCACGATCGTCCGGTTCAGTTCAGGGTTTCTCCTTTCTCTCTCACTTTCCTTTTCCTCCCAGAAAAGCTAGTCCGTCATCAACCTACCTTGCTTCTCTCTCTGTCTCAAGCTCTCTCTCCCGTTCTCTTTTACTATTAAAAATAATAATAATAATGGCCCTTTCGACATAGCAGCATGAAGTGGCTGCCTTTGAGAAAGCACATTTAATCTTTGCTGGCTCCCCTAGGCTCCAGTGAAGAAGGAGAAGGCAAGAAAAAAAGGGAGAGAGAGAAAAAAAGATTGTAAGGGAGGCTGCTGACGGACAGCAAGCATCAGGCACAAATCAGCGACAAGTTGAATTTTCCTAGACCACACTGCCCCCTTTCTTCTCAGCTCTCTCCCTGGGCTCCTGGAAAGCCCGAGTGTCTGGTTACAGGAGGCAACGGGTCTCCTTTTGCCAACCATGGTGCAGATTCCTCGCATGCCTGCTTAAATCTCTGGCAGAATAAGGAATCAATATCCCCCTCTAATCACCTTTAGCTCCTCTACGGCTTCCCTCCTTTTCTGAGAATCCACTTGGCTCTCCCCGCCGCTCCCCCGCCCTGCCAGGCTCCTCCATACAAAGCTTGCGGTCCTGTCATTTCTCACTTCCTTCCATATCTTGGAGACAAGCCTCCCTTCTAATATCCTCTCGCGCTCACTCCCTCTCTCCGTTGTAGTGTCTCATTCTGACTCGCAGCCCCGGATGCTCTAAGACATCTCCCTGACTACTAATGAGACCAAAAATACACCAGCAGGTCAGGGGGAAGGCCAGACATTGTATTATACAAATACAGAAAAATCCTCAGCCTGCTAGACCCAGAGATCAGGTATCATGTTTTCCAGAAGGGAGGGAAAAAAAAAAAAAAAGGAGGAAGGAGTGACGAAGAGAGACCTCAGTGCAGTTCTCTGCCTAATTGTTCCGCATCCCACGGGCATTTAAAACACCTAAGCATGTTGGAGGGCAGGCGGTGCATTTTGTGAATCTTGGTGGGTTTTCTTTATGGACAGAAAGTCCACAGCGCCCAAATACTTCTTTGAAATCGGCATTGAGAGGGATAAAAGAGCAGTGATTCAAATCTATATTTAAAATACGCACTCTATTCAGCCGTGAGATGACTAAAAGGCTCGAAATCTCGTTCCTTTCAGTGGCAGGTTTTGCTCGCTGACTATATTTGCCATATGTACTAATTTACCACTTACGTTCCCGTGGATTTTGAAATGAACTCATCAGTCACTGCAGCCCATCCTAACCCTTTACTTCCACTGCAGACATTGTCCTTCTTTCCGAAGAATTTCTCCTCAAATGTCCATCAGATACATACACACTCCATTGATCAGCCTAAAGCCCCTTGATAATGATAAGTAATCATTCAGATGACAAAAAAAGTGGCGCAAGATAAAAATGAAAGACATCTGGGTTGGGCAGGGGGAGCGTCTCCCGTCATGTCTGTTGGCGTGCATTTGCAAAGCTCGGCTACACGTTGATCCTGGAAAACAGGTAGCTCCCGAAAATCGGGGTCTCTACCTATCTATACACACAGTGGGTATATTGCCATCTTCACCCGATTTTCCGGGCTAGAATCACGCAGACAACAGGCTGTGCTGTGTGAAGTATAAGGCTGGGTTCTGTAAATAGCAAAGAAGGGAGGGAGGTATCTGGGGAAGCAGGTTTCCTCCAAGTCGATGTTTTTTAAAGGTAGCTTCTTTGTGCTCAACTCAGACACTGTGCTTTGTCTCTCACTGTGAGACCTGCAGCACAGCTGGATGCCAAGGAAAAGGAGAAGGAAAAGCACAAATGAGGAGACACAGAGAGAGGAAGAAGGGAAAGGAGAAGAGAGGAGAGGAAGGGAAGGGAAGGGAGGGACAAGGAGGGGAGGGGAGGGGAGAGCATATTGAGGCAAAAAGAGAAAGACTTACAATCATAGTGTTGGATTCCCTTTAATACTTTCTTTTCTTTTTTTTTTTTTTTTTTTTGGTCGTTATTGGGAAGGAGAAAGAGATGGTTGGCAGGCTTGGTGACTGGGTTAGAATCTTTTTCGGATTTGGCTAATAGTGTGTTTGCACTAGACTGATGAGAAAAAAAGAAACATGCTAGAATAATCATAAAGGGTGGAGCTGTCAAAAAAAAAAAAATCTTTGACTCACTGGGTGCCTCCCTGTAACGCCGAAATGAATCATTCCTAACCAGAATCACCGATTGTCTTAGTGTGCTTGCATATGAAGACCAGATTATGGGAACCGTGTCCTTTCACTCATCTTCAGAAAGGAAAGGTAAACAGAGGATGAAATTTCCCGAGACTCTCCTAAACCTCTCTACCTTTGTAACAACAGTTCAGCACGATTTTCACATGCTAAGCTCATTTGCCCCCATCTGTATTCACTCCGCTTACAAAGATATACAAATATATGAGTTATGAAAGTTTTGCTATGAACACATCATTTTCTCTATACAACTCAGCGATGTCTTTGGAGGATACTTATTTCAAGCAGTTAACACCTGACCCCAATTTCTGTGGGTAATTAGTGAGCTAGATAACCACACAAAGTGGGTAATTATTTAGTACCCAAGGGTACGCTAGAAGTGGGTAGTGGTTTTGTTAACAAAAGCACATCTCTAATTATTGTATCTATGATGGGTGTTTTAAAAATACCAGTTACTATATCAAGTGAACCATGATACATAAGTGAACTATTTTGCTGTCCTTCGCATATACATATGTATATCCCATCATGGTTAATAATATTTACCTCTCTTGCACGGAGTGTTGTGAAGATTAATTAGTTAACATCTGTAAGACTCTCAGAGATGAAATGTGCTGGTGAGTTTCTAAATACGGTATTATTATTGTGATTACTATCTGGGCTAATAATCCCAGGATGAGGGAAGCTTAAGGAGTGGGTGCACTAGTCTGGTCCCTGTCTTGGTCTGAAAATATGCTGAGATTACAAATGTGATGAATTTGATTGTGGGGAGTGGTCTCCTACCTGCCGGAGTCTAACACAGGCAGTGAGAGAAACGAAAGGTAAATGCCATTTTGTTGACAGTTGGCTCAGGATGGCTTTGCGGAGCCAGGGTAGGGAGATGGGGAGAGGGAGGAGCAGAGGGAAGGAGTCAGGGATGGGCTGGGGAGGTAGCTGAATCAGCCGGACCACACCCTCCTTCCAAAGTCCTTCTATCCTTCCCTTTGAGGAGCAGCAAATATGCGCACAAATTCTCAAAGAAGACATCCATGCAAGTGCGGGGACAAGTTCATCATAATTACAATCAATCAGCCAGAGATACGGTATTTATTCTGGAGAAGAACAATCGGTACAAATTACTTTAACAAACGCAGATACATTTTAAAATATTACAGTGTTGAGAATAGACACGCACGGATCAACTTCAGGTATTTTTCACCCAAGATAGGACCAGTGAAGAAACACTTTCTAATTCAGTTGCGTTCCTGAATCTGCCCCAAGATGGGAAGGGGATATTATTTCCTTCTGCTGCGCAAGAAAGAAAAGAAAAAGAAACGAAAGGGAAGGGAAGGGGGAAAAGAAAGAAAAGAAAGCCTCATGCTTTTAGGGGCCTTAATTCTGGAGAGCAACCAAGTCTTGAAAACAAACAACAACAAAAACTTACTGCTGCTTTTCTCTGTGCATCTCCTTGAGCCGGCTGTCTGGCGTCTGGCTGAAGCAGGACAGACAGAGGCTTCTGAGATCCAAATCTTCTAGGAGGCTCACCACATTTTTTCTTTCAAAGCAAGGTTGTCCTGGGGATTAACCCGAGGAGTCTGGGAGATGGGAAGCATGTGGGAAGGGTGAAGGGAAATATGCAAAGATATTGTATTCAGTCCCGTTTAGGATATCTTGGGAATAGGAGAGGAGAAGGACCCCATCAGCCAGCCAACAGGTATCACGGCCGAGACCTCTGCTGGAGGACAGCCTCCAGGACACGTGTTTACGCTGTGATTGGAGGCCAGTGGTGTGATGAGCACATTTTAAGAGTTTGGGAGCAGAGGGAAAATTCCTCCAAAAGCCACCCAAGCCAGGCTTCTGACCTGAAGCCCAGTATTCGTCACCCCCTCTCTGAGCTCAGAACTACAAAGGCTGACTGGCATTCCCCAACCCGCCCAGCTCCTTTCAAACCCACAGACTGTGCCAGACTGGCCCCACCTCCCACTGCAGCAAATTCTGTAGCCCCGCTTCACGCTGCGCTGTAAGGAGCCAGATTTCCGTTTTAATTGTCCTACCTGGCCTTCCCCTCTGCCACTGCCCCTGGCTCTTGGTTCCTGGCACAATTTCAAAGGCCCCACCAATTGCTTTCCCTCCCCCATCATCATCATCGGAAATACCTCTAGTTCTCCCCTCCCCCAATTTTTATGTCTAAAACGTTTTTATGCCCAGCAGCTTCCTGTCTTTGGCCACCACCATCCCCTTTCTTGGTCTCTCACACTCTTGTTTGACATTTTTTGGTTTTGTCATGTCAAAATTATAATTGTACCTCATGTTATGGACTGACAACCCAAACCAAAAGTCAGCGGCCAGCATCTTCCCTTCCCCAGCCCCCCCATATTAACATAGCTAACAAGCCAGTTCATCTCAGGGCATTTCCCAAAATCTCACCTAAAAAAAAGCTGAAGCCAGTAGAGAACAGGGGTGTGTGTGTGTGTGTGTGTGTGTGTGTGTGTGTGTACTGATTCAACTATATGAATGCAGTGGGAAAGCGCCTAATGGGAAGGAAGAACAGAAGAGAGGGTCTGGTATATTTGTGGGTATTTAAGATAAAAACAACAGAAGCTAATTATTATAAGAACTTA